>NC_053390.1:439460569-439802355 GCF_905171765.1 Bufo bufo | reverse complement strand
GACACACTTTTTATTTTATTTTTTACGGTGTTTATCTGAGGGGTTAGGTCATGTGATATTTTTATACAGCAGGTTCTTACGGACGCGGTGATACCAAATATGTATACTTTTTTATTTAATTTAAGTTTTACACAATAACAGCATTTTTGAATAAATTTTTTTTTAGTGTCTCCATATTCTGAAAGCCATAGTTTTTTTTTTTATGCGAATATCTTATGTAGGGTCTCATTTTTTGCGGGATGAGATGACGGTTTGATTGGTACGATTTTGGGTGTGTATGACTTTTTGATCGCTTGCTATTACACTTTTTGTGATGTAAGGTGACAAAAAATGGCTTTTTTTTGCACCGTTTTAAATTTAAAAAAATTATGTTGTTCACCTGAGGGGTTAGTTCATGTGATATTTTTATACAGCAGGTTCTTACAGACGCAGTGATACCTAATATGTATACTTTTATTTATGTTTTGCACAATAACAGCATTTATGAATACAAAAAAATCATGTTTCAGTGTCTCCATTTTCTGAGAGCCCTAGTTTTTTTTATTTTTTGGGCTATTGTATAAGGTAGGGGCTCATTTTTTTGCGGGATGAGATAGTGGTTTGATGGGTACTATTTTGGGGTGCGTGTGACTTTTTGATCACTTGGTATTACACTTTTTGTGATGTAAGGTGACAAAAAAATTTTTTTTACACCGTTTTTATTTTATTGTTTTTTACGCTGTTCACCTGAGGGTTTAGCTCATGTGATATTTTTATAGAGCAGGTTGTTATGGACGCGGCGATACCTAATATGTCTACTTTTTTTATATTTTTTACATTTAACAGAATAAAAGCATTTTTGGAACAAAAAAAATCATGTTTTAGTGTCTCTATAGTCTGAGAGCCATAGCTTTTATTTTTATTTTTTGGGTGATTGTCTTAGGTAGGGTATCATTTTTGCAGGATGAGATGATGGTTTGGCACTATTTTGGGGTGCATATGACTTTTTGATTGCTTGCTATTACACTTTTTGTGATGTAAGATGACAAATAATGGCTTTGACACCGTTTTTATTTTATTTACGCTGTTCACCTGAGGGGTTAGTTCATGTGATATTTTTATAGAGCAGGTTGTTACGGACGCGGCAATACCTAATATGTCTACTTTTAATATTTTTTTTTTAATTTAAAAGAATAAAATAATTTTTTAACAAAAATACAAAGTCTCCATAGTCTGAGCCATAGTTTTTTTTTTTTTGGACGATTGTCTTAGGTAGAGTCTCAATTTTTGCGGAAAGAGGTGACGGTTTGATTGGTACGATTTTGAGGTGCGTATGACTTTTTGTTCGCTTGGTGTTACACTTTTAGTGATGTAAGGTGACAAAAAATGTTTTTTTTTTAGCACAGTTTTTATTAAATTTTTTTGGCGGTGTTCATCTGAGGGGTTAGGTCATGTGATATTTTTATAGAGCCGGTCGATACGGACGCAGCAATACCTAATATGTCTACATAGTAAGACGCTGACCGTTGCCTAGCAGACCCAGCCCTCAGGCTGGATCTCCTGGGTTTCCGCCGTTGGCAGGCCCTGCTGCCCGGGCAACCATCGGATCCCCACCATTGCAGCGCAGGGACCCGAAGGCTAAGGAGAGGGACCGCAAACCTCCCATATACCGCAGCATATGAGGGGTTAATCCACCGGCATAAGCGTTATCACCAATGCTGGTGGATGCAGCACGGATCCGGCTGTCAGTAACACCCGGATCCGTGCTGCTGATTGCAGCAGTGCACATGGGGGGGAGGAAGGACCGCAGGACGAGAATGTTCGTCCTGGGGCGCAAAGTACCGGCCATTTAGGACGAGCATTCTCGTCCTGGGTCGTTAAGCTGTTAAGATACACTTGATCATGCAGCCGGTATCCTCTTCTTTCTTCAGGACCTGCAAAAGGACCTGTTCACCACGTGGTGAGCGCGGTGACGTCATCGCAGGTCCTGGAGAAAGAAGGAGGATAACGGGTAAATAAAATGGCCATTTTATTTAGCATTCTGTCTTAAGAATGCTATTATTTTCCGTTATAACCATGTTATAACGGAAAATAATAAAGTGAAGTTCGAGTCCCCATTGACTTTAATGGGGTCCGGGTTCGGTGTTTGGGTCAAGTTCAGGTCCCGAACTTTGTCCTGAAGTTCGGTCGAAACCAAACTTCACCGGGTTCGCTCATCCCTATCAACGGATACAGTTTTTTAGGCTTCATAAAAAATAGATCCATCACCATTGACTTACATTGCCGGATCAGTTTTTTTAACGTTTTTATAACCGGACACAAAACAGCAGCTTTCAGCAGTTTTGTGTCCGGTCACAAAACAGAATGCTGCCTGAATGGGAGACATCCTGAACTTTCCATTCAAAATGCAGTACTGTTTTTTTTGCAGTACTGAGATCTTCTGCCGGATTTCAATACCGGAAAACAACAATGCAAGTGTGAAAGTAGCCTGACACATAAATTATACAAGGGTACTTAAAGATACCAGGCAGATTTTCTGTAATAAAAAATGTTGCTCTCCACCTTACCCACTTTACTCGACTTCTAGATCAGAAAAGGTGGAACAGGTGCTTCAGAAATATGGTGCTCATTTTTCAATGCTTTTACACCAGACAGCTTTCAAAAATGCATTGATAACTCCTGTTTCTCTTTCACACGAGCGTGACGGATTAGGTCCGGATGCGTTCAGGATGCGATCAGTGAAACTCACACTATTTTGCAAGCAAGTTCAGTCAGTTTTGTCTGCGATTGCGTTCAGTTGTTCAGTTTTTTCCGCGTGGATGCAATGCGTTTTGATGCGTTTTTCACGCGCGTGATAAAAAACTGAAGGTTTACAAACATCTCTTAGCAACCATCAGTGAAAAACGCATCGCACCCGCACTTGCTTGCGGATGCAATGCGTTTTTCACGCAGCCCCATTCACTTCTATGGGGCCAGGGCTGCGTGAAAAACGCAGAATATAGAACATGCTGCGATGTTCACGCAACGCAGAACTGATGCGTGAAAAACAACGCTCATGTACACGGACCCATTGAAATGAATGGGTCAGGATTCAGTGCGGGTGCTATGCGTTCAACTCACGCATCGCACCCGCGCGGAAAACTCGCTCGTGTGAAAGGGGCCTTACAAAGCTGGATGCCTGCAGCCACCACTAGAGGGAGCTCAGTGCATAGCAATTTATACAATTACCATTTACCGGAATAGAAGCTGAAAGAATCTCACTGCATTAAGCTCCTCCTTGTGGCAGCTGCATGAAAATGTTGTGTATTCGTGTCAGGAAAAGAAGTTGTTCAGCGCCGGGCCCCATAGCAGTTGCGTGATCTGCCTCCATGGTAGGTATGCTACTAAGAAAGGCAGATGGATTCTAGGGAGTATTAGAATTTGTGTTCCTGTATATTTTGTGTATGACTATCATCCTCAGCAGCTGCAATGATTTATCCAATGTATCTTTTGTTACTGAATGACCCTGACATTTTCAAAGACAATTATGATGATGTACAAGAGGAGTATAAATACCAAATAAGAAATAATGCCAAACAAATTATATCTGTACAAGGAATAAGGAGAAGGCCATGCTGGGTTCTGCTCAGATCACCCCAAAAATAAAGAGACTGCAAAGTAGAATGGAAATGAATTGATTTCAGAAAGCCAGGTTCAGATTTTGTGCAAGCAGCATGAAGCCATGGCCCAGCATGTCTGATATGTGCTGCCCAAGCTGGTGGCTGGAGAATCATCAGGGGGAATGCTATGATATTACACTGTGGATCTCCTGGTACCACTCAATCTTTCTTCAATGATTTTTTGAACATAACTTATAATCACAATGACCCCTACATGCCATCTGTGTTCCCTATCTCCAGTGGCCTTGTCCAACCAGTGTGCCTTTGTAAAACTGAACATGATCATGTTTTCAGAACCTTCCCTTTGAGTATGGCTTAGTGCAAAGATTAGCACACCCCTCTGATCTCTACGTAACTGAACATATGTAAGATGATACTGAAAGGCTGACCTGCAGGGATTTTGCTAAACTAGGATATCATTTACTTTTGCGACTGTAGCCCTGTATCTACATTTCCATGAAAGAGTGGCTAATCGGTATCCCCAGTGGCACTCAGGGCTCATGCTCTGTCTCTAGTGCTGCACCCATGTATCAGAGGAATGCATCAACAGTCTGATCATGCCTCCCAGAATTCAAGCTGGTTTACAATTCCAACTCACTATACACTAGGCATTCCTAATACAGTGACAGTTCAGGCAATAGTGATGCTGGATGGAGTAAAATAATAGAACACTATTATCATGTACATTTTTATGACAAAGTGGAAATTTGGGATTTATTTGGAAGTGGTAAATGCTTTGGTAAAAGTTACCTTGAGATTATTTATGTTTTATACTGTATTTTCTAGAAACTTTAACCTCTTCATATAATTTACATAGTTGACCTTGTGTTACTGCAAACCAGTACTAGATAGTGGTTATTTAGCTATCCATCTCAAATCTAATCTATTAAATATCTATTTATCTCTCTATCTATTGCCTATCTGTCTATTTTTCAGTCTTTCTAGCGCATATCAATCCACCAATCTCATTTATCTAATCTATCTATCTATCTATCTATCTATCTATCTATCTATCTATCTATCTATCTATCTATCTATCAATCATCTATCTTCTATCTATCTGTGTATGTATCCATCTATGCCTGTCTATCAAATATCTATTGAATTTCTATGTATATGTCTATCTATTGCCTAGCTGTCTCATATCTATCTATCTATCTATCTATCTATCTATCTATCTATCTATCTATCTATCTATCTATCTATCTATCTATCTATCTATCTTCATCATAAAATATTGAGTGCTTCAGTTTTGACTTTAGTTTTGCCTTGATTCACAGACACCAATGTCAGATAAAACATTTGAGTGTTCCAGAACACATATACCAAACCCTTTGAAGACATGTACTTAAAAATACTTCAGTGACAGACACTCTTGTTCTCTGCATGTTTTCCACAACTTTTAGGCCCCTTTCACACAGGTGAGTTTTCCGCGCGGATGCAATGCGTGAGTTGAACGCATTTCACCCGCACTGAATACCGACCCATTCATTTCTATGGGGCTGTTCACATGAGCGTTGAGTTTCACGCATCACTTGTGCGTTGCGTGAAAATCGCAGCATGCTCTATATTCTGCGTTTTTCACTCAACACAGGCCCCATAGAAGTGAATGGGGCTGCGTGAAAATCGCAAGCATCCGCAAGCAAGTGCGGATGCGGTGCGATTTTCACGCACGGTTGCTAGGAGACGATCGGGATGGAGACCCGATCATTATTATTTTCCCTTATAACATGGTTATAAGGGAAAATAATAGCATTCTGAATACAGAATGCATAGTAAAATAGGGCTGGAGGGGTTAAAAAAAAAAAATATTAAAATTGAACTCACCTTAATCCACTTGCTCGCGCTGCTGGCATCTCGTCTGTCTCCTTCTTTGCTGAACAGGACCTGTGGTGAGCATTCATTCCAGGACCTGTGGTGACGTCACTCCGGTCATCACATGATCCATCACATGATCTTTTACCATGGTGATAGGTCATGTGATAGATCATGTGATGACCGGAGTGACGTCACCACAGGTCCTGGAATGAATGCTCACCACAGGTCCTGTTCAGCAAAGAAGGAGACAGACGAGATGCCGGCAGCGCCAGCAAGTGGATTAAGGTGAGTTAAATTTTTTATTTTCTTTTTTTTAACCCCTCCAGCGCTATTTTACTATGCATTCTGTATTCAGAATGCTATTATTTTCCCTTATAACCATGTTATAAGGGAAAATAATACAATCTACAGAACACCGATCCCAAGCCCGAACTTCTGTGAAGAAGTTCGGGTTTGTGTACCAAACATGCGCGATTTTTCTCACGCGAGTGCAAAAAGCATTACAATGTTTTGCACTCACACGGAAAAATCGTGGGTGTTCCCGTAACGCACCCGCACATTTTCCCGCAATGCCCGTCTGAAAGAGGCCTTACTCTCAGAGGTGCCATGTTGGATCACTCCTCTAGCAAAGGAGCTAACATGCTTATTTAAAGAGAGAGCACAGATGACGTGCATGCTGGGAATGAAGGAACCCAATCTTTCTGTAGTGTCAGTAATGGGTTAAATGAGTATCATATCTATCTGCTGCCATGAACCCCAAGCAAAGGAGGGGGCAGTAGTTGGGAAGAAATTGAAAGCATTTTAGGGATTGCTGCAGTTGTTATATTGGTTTAAAATACCATAAAACCCTGTATTTTCACAAACCAAATGAAAATGAATATAAAAATGTTATTCACTTTTTATGCCTTTTCTTCTTAAGAATGTTAGCGAAGTATTGATTGTACATGAACTATTACAAATGCCCTTTTTGAAAGATGTGCCAAAAAAATGATAATTGCCTCATTTTGGTCTTAATGTGCTTAAAATATGTATAGAAAAGATTCTGGTACTTTAGTATAAGAGTTAAATTACATGGGGCATAACAATAGGCCACAGGCTGTATGTCTCACTCACATGCGGATTTGGATGTTGATTTGTCATGGACCTGCTGCAGATTTCACTTTGCTTTGCAAATCTGTGAATAATTATCAAAATTGCCTCATAAGACATGTATATTTTGCAGAAAATTAGAATAGGAGTTGACTTGGAGAAGAAACTAAGTTTAGCTGAAAAGTTGACAGCTATCTCTCCCAACTGCCCCACACACCATTGGCCAACCTTACATGTGTCCCAAAAGGGGAGTGGGGAGAAAACCGCTTCGAGACACCTCTGGTAGCAGCAGATCTCTCCAGGAACAAAAGGATTGGCAAGTTATAATGCAACTGCCTAAACCTTATCTAGCCCAACATCTACTGTCTGGGGAGAGTCATGAGGCCCCATACATATTAGACAGTTGACCAACATTTCACGAAAGTGTATGGCCAGCTTTAGCCTATGATTGCCAGAGACAAGTGTCCAGTAATGTACAGTATAGAAAATGCAGACAAGACAGTGGAAAAGCTGGCCATAGGTATGAGATATTTATTTGTAGATCATTGGCTGATCCAGCTTATTTTAGTAGCATCTACTGTTACTGTGACCTTACACATTAGACATGGCTATACAAATACCCAATCCTTTCTCCAGAGGGAGATAAGAAGTATCTAGCAGCGGCTGATTCCTCCCTCTCCACTGAAACCCAACCGAACGCACTTTCTTCTGAAAGCTACCTAAATTGTATGGCCGCCTTTAATCTCAGCTCTTTATACCACCACAAACATCCGGATGCCAACCTCATCTACTTAAGCTGAATCTGCCAATTATTTGCTTACAAATATTTCACGTCTATGGCAGCTTTAGTTATATTTGTGATTTATTATTTGTAGTCAGTGACATGACCACAGTTCAGCCACCCCGATTTTGGACAATTATCTACAGTAATACATGAGTAGTAATGAAGATAATGAGTCCAGATCACAATTTTTTATTACTGCCCCCCATTCCCTCGCTATCAGCACCCAGACTCAGAGCTGCTTTGAAATACATTGTCAGGACTACTGTACATGTGCACATGAGTCCTCTCCAATATGTTAGCACAGCACAGCAGTCCGTACTGTGTATATCAGCACAGCTTTGTAAGCTGACAGAGGGGTAACCGGGGCAGAAGGAAAATAAAAAATAGTGATATGGCATCCTTATCTGTAGTACTACTCATGAATTACAATACATAATAGTCCAAAATCGGGGTGACAGATTCCCCTAACATCCTTAATATGACCACAGCAAGAAGCTAAGGTCATAATGTATTACCCTAGATCTGGGGGTACTACAATTTGTATATAGTTTGCATTATGTATTTTGTATTCTATTATTGTTATCTGGCTGTATGTTCCAGCAAGATATGGATGGCAAAAGGGTTGCCAAGGAACAGGGCTAACCACCCTGCTCCTCCCTCTTGGTAGGAGTGGTCTGGTCCTGCTTCCTGTCAGAAGGGGGAGTTCCTGTGTTACCAGTGTGAGGAAAGGAAGCACATTTCTGAGCTCCTGCTCCTAGAGAGACTTACTAGAGAGAATAATCAACAATTTGACCGAAGTGAAGTCTTGAGACGCTAGACAGCAGAGTGAACTGTTACAACCAACATTAAATACACTGCTACAAGAGGAGGGTTTACAGCAAAGACACCCATCATCTAGAACGTTATAGGCCAGTATAACCTAAGTGCTAAACTGCAGCCATCCAACCTGCCTCCATATCCTTACTGGTGTCAGAGAGAACACACAAACAATTCTGGCCCAATTCTTCAAAACTACATTTCCATTGCAGGGAGCAATGTCTTGAGGGAATACACCATTACACATTTCATCAGGGCAACTACTACTCCCATCCTCTACACCAGCTCCTCAGGGGCTCACTGCAATAACATTAAAAGAGAGGCAATCTGTCAAAATTAAATTAAACTTTATTGAAACTGAAAAGAGTGACAATTGTAGGCCTAAAAGGTCTACAGCCATAGCCTGTTTAGGCTACTTTCACACTTGCGTTCAGAGCGGATCCGTCTGCTGTCTGCACAGACGGATCCGCTCCTATAATGCAGACGTTTGGATCCGTTCAGAACGGATCCGTCTGCATTATAGCTTAGAAAAAATTCTAAGTGTGAAAGTAGTTCAGACGGATCCGTCCAGACTTTACATTGAAAGTCAATGGGGGACGGATCCGTTTGAAAATTGAGCCATATTGTGTCATCTTCAAACGGATCCGTCGACATTGACTTACATTGTAAGTCTGGACGGATCAGTTTGCCTCCGCACGGCCAGGCGGACACCCGAACGCTGCAAGCAGCCTGCTGAGCGGAGCGGAGGCTGAACGCTGCCAGAATGATGCATTCTGAGCGGATCCGCATCCACTCAGAATGCATTAGGGCTGGACGGATGCGTTCGGGGCCGCTTGTGAGCCCCTTCAAATGGAGCTCACAAGCGGAGCCCCGAACGCTAGTGTGAAAGTAGCCTAAGATGTCAACATGTTATATCAGTATTGACATGCTGGTAACTCTAAGCTTTAAGACCTTTCTTTCGGGTTATAATACTACAACCTCACATAAGCCATATTATACTGCCAAATGTAAATTGTGGTCCAAACACACAGTGATTATTTTAACATAGTAGGCCTTCACCTGGGGCTTGTGGCATCAAGGAAAGGTGCATACTTGTATACACCCAAATACCAGCTATAGTTTGCAATTAGTGTAGGCAAGGGGATTGCATGAGAATTTTTAAGTTTAATGTATACAGAAACAGAGGAGCACTATGGTAGCTATATTAGCTCTTTACATATTCAGCAGGTTACAAGTGTAAGTTGTCCACTGGTATTGCGACATTGTATTTATACAAGAACACATTACCAATATGCCCTTACATAATATTCATACTAAAAATATTTAGCTTGTTTGCATACTTTAGAGTCCTCTGATTTTCGTAAATTCAACAGTTTGATTTGCTGCTGTATTCTTTGTTCATCCATTTGAGTGCTATGATAAAACCCCTGTGATAGATGGCAGTTATCCTGGTGCAAATGGAAAATGGACATTTTAGTGCAACATGAAAGGTGTTCAAAAGCTATAGCTTCTACATCTCAAATCCCTACATGTGAGATGTTTATGTACTGTAAATATAGACATGACTGGCATGTCTTCTGATGTGCTGCCAGAACATGCAGTTACACTAATCAATCATAATATTAAAACTGGCAGATGAAGTGAATAACGTTGATTATCTTGTGACAATGGAACAAGACAATGGTTAGATTAAATTAGGCAGCAAGTGAATAGTCAGCGAATTTGATGTACTGTAAGCAGGAAAAATGGACAAACCTGAAGATCTGGGCCACTTTAATACGAGCTAAATTGTGATTCATA
This sequence comes from Bufo bufo, assembly GCF_905171765.1. Taxonomy (NCBI): domain Eukaryota; kingdom Metazoa; phylum Chordata; class Amphibia; order Anura; family Bufonidae; genus Bufo; species Bufo bufo. Next base: position 439,792,410 of record NC_053390.1, on the reverse strand, counting down.
GATAAATAGGTCAGAGAGCATCTCTAAAAGGGCAGGTCTTATCGGGTGTTTTTGGTATGCAGTGAGTAGTAGCTACTACCAAAAGTGGCCCAAGGAAAGACAACTGATGAATTGACAAATGGTTCATAGACATCCAAGACTCACTGATGTGTGTGGGAAGCAAAGCCTGACTGCTCAAATCCCACAGAAGAGCTACTGTAGCAGAAATTGCTGAGGAGGTTACTGCTGGTTATGATAAGAACAACACACAATGAGTTGCAGATTTCTGTGTACGGGACTACCTAGCCACGCACCAGGACCAAAATGGAGTAATAAATTTAATTTGGCTCCTAAATTTTTCAGTTCAGGAGCCAATGGCTACTAGGTATTTTTTTTAGTCTGGAGCACTGGGGCGGCATCTGTGTTTTGCGGATTCGCCATTTGCAGACCGCAAAATACGGCACGTTCGTGTGAACAAGCCTTTATTCAGGTATTTCTTACATTAAATTTGCTCTAACTCTTGGCTTTGTTGTGTTAACATTGACATCAGAGTCTCCATTCACAACACTGACGGCTCATTCACATGACAGTGAAATGCGGCCACATGACGGCTGCGTTTGTAACGGCCATTACACAGCCGTATTCAGAACCGATGAACATCTATGGGCTACTTACATGGCCAGTGAATAGCCGCCATAAAAAAATAGGACATGTCAGACAGACCCCATTGAAATCATCAGGGTGGTATTTAACAGCCGTATAGACAAAAATGCATTACGTAAAAAAGGGCCCTTCAGGGTTTAAAAAAAACTCACCTCGTCCACTTGTATGTGAAGGAACACTTCCTCCACCCTGGAGGCAGAAGGACCTGATGCTCCTGTGTTGTGACATCACCAGCTTCAGGTCCTGGTGCCTTCAGTGTGGAGCAAGTGTTACCTCGAGTGCAAGTGGATTATTTTTTTTTGTTTAATTGTTTACACTACAGGAGGTTGGCAAGGGGTTTAGCACTATAATTACTGAGGGCACAATGGGTGTAAATTATATATACTGTGGGCACTGGGGGGCCATTACTTATACTGAGGGTACTAAGGGGGCCATTACTTATACTGGGGAGCACTATGGGGGCCATTCTTTATACTGGGGGCACTATGGGGGCCATTGGATATCCAGGGGAAAACTATGGTGGGCATTACATATACTGAGGGCACTGCAGGGGTTGGGAGTTAATTTTAAAAAAGCCTACGAAATACATCAGTTTTTAATGTCCGTTTAGAACGACAGTTCAAATGAATGCAAAACTGCTATTAAAAATGGAGCCAGAAAATGGATGTACAAAGGCCAAAAACTGAAATTTTTAATGGCTGTTTATATCTACTGTCGTGTGAATATACCCTTAGTGGCAGTGTCGAATAGAGACATCAAAACCCTGCAGTACCCCAACAGGGTATCTGCTGCACTATGAATTTTGAAACGGTATCAACAGAAACTAAGATGCGAATGTGAAAATTGCCTGAAAACAGTTTTGAGAGCTGGGGGTAGGGGAGTTGTAGTGGTTCATGGTAGCTGTGGTTCACACTTAGGCTATTTTAACACTAGCGTTTCTATTTTTCGGTATTGAGATCCGTCATAGGATCTCAATAACGGAGAAAAATGCTTCCGTTTTGTTCACATTCATTGTCAATGAGGACAAAACGTAACTGAGCAGAACGGAATGCTCCAAAAAGCATTCCGTTCCGTTTGGCTGCATTTCCATACTGAAGAGCAAATCGTAGCGTGCTGCAGTTTTCTTTCCGTTATGGGATTTCTCTGACACAATCTGACACAATAGAAAACGGATCCGTCCCTCAATGACTTTCAATGGAGTTCATGACGGATCCGTCTTGGCTATGTTAAAGATAATACAACTGGATCCGTTCATAACGGATGCAGCCGGTTGTATTATCAGTAACGGAAGCGTTTTTGATGAACCCTGCCAGATTCAGCAAAAACGCTAGTGTGAAAGTAGCCTTATGAGAATAAGTTTAGTCTCTGGAGTCTCTGCACTTTATGGGCAGAGAGAGGAGACCTTGCCAACAAAAAGCAGCCTACGTCATCCATAGAACAGCTAGGCGGCTCTGGCGGCTGGGCCCGCTGTGAGCAAAGGAACAAAGGTGAAAAAAGTGGCTGCCGATATAACAGTCCCTTTTTAAAGGGCACAGCCCAACATAATGCCCTTAAATCACAAAACCAAAATTAAAAAGGTTGCCCAGTAGTTTAAAGAAATAGCGACTGGCAGCACCATGTGAAAAAAAAAAGTCCTGGACAGTCCGTTTAACTCAGAACTCTTCCTTAGACTCCTGATAGCAGAAAAGGATGAGCATGTTGTTTGCAATGTTAATGGCATGTATTGGCAATTGCACAGTGGAACAAATGAATCCAGAACAGGTTTTTTGTTTTGTCAGACACTATGGAGGGCAGAAAAAAACATCTATTTTTTCAAATGGCAACCATTTTGTGCAATGTCCACAAATACAGAATAAGAGCATTATTGAGTAATACTGAGCATTACAATTATCATACAGGAAAATAGAAGTGGTACTGTGCAGTGGCTATATAGAAAGAATAAGAGCAGATACTGAGAATTACATCCATCATACAGGGGGAAAAAAACTGGTACTGTGCAGTGTCCATATACACAGAATAAGAGCAGATACTGAGGATTACACCTAATGTATTTGACGAGAAGTGGTACTGTGTAGTGGCTATATATACAGAATAAGAGTGGATACTGAGAATTATATTGTCACGAGTTGGAGGTCCCAGGAGAGACCACCGCGTCGTCAAGCAATAAACGGAAATCAGGTACAGACACATAAGAGTTTATTGCACAAACAAAAATATGGGAAGGCAGCACAGACAAAACAAGAGCTCTATGTACCGTCAGCACAGTGGGAGAAAACCCCCACTGCGCACTGTCTAGTAATACTCCAGAGGGGCGTGACTAAGCATCGCCTGGTGTTCACTAGAGCCCTAGATGGTAGGGTTAGACTTTGCCGCAGGAAGTTGCCAGGGTCCACTTTGGAGCGTGAACTAGACGGTGACAGCAGGGACGAATGGACAACAGGTACCAGAAGGTACCGACGGCACATAGGCAAACATAACAGACAGGTAAATACAAAACAGGGCAAATAATAACACAAGCAGGAGTTCATGCAAGGGAGCAGGAGTGGCAATGAGCAGAGAAGGACTTGCTCCACCAGTAGTAAACTGCATGGCCTTGTCATGCCACTCTGCTGCAAAGGCTTGCTGAACACAGACATATGAATACAAAACAGGGGAACTAATAATACGAGCAGGAGTTCACGCAAGGGAGCAGGAGTGGCAATGAGCAGAGAAGGACTTGCTCCACCAGTAGTAAACTGCATGGCCTTGTCATGCCACTCTGCTGCAAAGGCTTGCTGAACACAGACATCAGAATAAACACAAAGTAACTAAAACATAACTGACAGAACAGATAACAGAAAGACAGGAAGGAAGACATAAGAGAACATAAATGAACAAGTAGGGAATCCCACAGAGCACAGGCAGACAGACACGGATCCCATGGGTCAGCAGCATGGGAGAGAGAGTACAAACCAGGAGCAGGACAAGACAACACACACCAGGAGAGCTGACACAGAACTGAGGAAACCTCAGCCTTATATACAGGTTCCATGGGTGCAGCAGAGGCCACACCCATGGAGCAGACAGAGGATTAACTCCTAATAGGAACACAGGGGAGTTAACCCATACAGAACCACAAATAGCACACAGAAACTGAGCTGCAGCAAGAGCATAGACAGAAGGTCACAGCCAGAGGGAACGACTGTGACACTCCCACCCCTCAAAGCCCCCCCTCCCCCCCAAAACAGAAAACAGGAGGAAGTGGGGCAACAAACCAAACAGAACCAGGCAAGGGGACAGAAATCAAAGGGGTGACGAGGTACAAGGGCAGGAACACATACGACGACCGCAACCAGCCCAACCCCTGAAAACCAGCCTACACGGAGGGTCCGCAGCCAGTACGCCAGGGGAAGATAGCCAGCAAACACGACATACACGTCAAGTGAACCGCACCATGCAGTTACCTCCCCCTGCGCTCTCCCTCCGGAGAATGACATGTCTGCCAAGAACTAATTGGCCAGACATGCAGACACCCCCTTCCGGAGGATTGGGACCAGGAACAGGAACCAGACAGGAAATGAAAATCAGAATCAAAGGGGTACAGAGGTACACAAGCAGAACACATAAGACGAACGCAGCCAGCACGCAGCCCCTAGCAACCAGCCTACACGGTAAACGCAGCCAGTACGCCAAGAGGAATGCAGCCAGCCTACACGGCCACAAAAGTCATGGTGAACTGCAGTGTGCTAACACCTCCCCCTCCACTCTCCCTCCGGAGAATGGCATGTCTGCCAAGAACTGATTGGTCAGACATGCTGACACCCCCTTCCGGAGGCCCAGGAGCAAATACCTGCGCAGATAACGGAAAACACGGCCGTAGGCAGAACTGCAAGCAAAAAAGGTTACACCGGACGTCGCCCCTGGCAACCAGCATACACGGAAAACACCGCAGCCAGTACACCAAGGCAACTAAATCCGATACCTAAAGGCAGCATAAAGAGGGAAATACAGAATGCACACACATTACAGATAAACAGAACAAAAAAACACTCTGTGAAAGTTCACTTGTTCATTCGGTCACGAGTTGGAGGTCCCAGGAGAGACCACCGCGTCGTCAAGCAATAAACGGAAATCAGGTACAGACACATAAGAGTTTATTGCACAAACAAAAATATGGGAAGGCAGCACAGACAAAACAAGAGCTCTATGTACCGTCAGCACAGTGGGAGAAAACCCCCACTGCGCCACTGTCTAGTAATACTCCAGAGGGGCGTGACTAAGCAACGCCTGGTGTTCACTAGAGCCCTAGATGGTAGGGTTAGACTTTGCCGCAGGAAGTTGCCAGGGTCCACTCTGGAGCGTGAACTAGACGGTGACAGCAGGGACGAATGGACAACAGGTACCAGAAGGTACCGACGGCACATAGGCAAACATAACAGACAGGTAAATACAAAACAGGGCAAATAATAACACAAGCAGGAGTTCATGCAAGGGAGCAGGAGTGGCAATGAGCAGAGAAGGATTTGCTCCACCAGTAGTAAACTGCATGGCCTTGTCATGCCACTCTGCTGCAAAGGCTTGCTGAACACAGACATATGAATACAAAACAGGGGAACTAATAATACGAGCAGGAGTTCACGCAAGGGAGCAGGAGTGGCAATGAGCAGAGAAGGACTTGCTCCACCAGTAGTAAACTGCATGGCCTTGTCATGCCACTCTGCTGCAAAGGCTTGCTGAACACAGACATCAGAATAAACACAAAGTAACTAAAACATAACTGACAGAACAGATAACAGAAAGACAGGAAGGAAGACATAAGAGAACATAAATGAACAAGTAGGGAATCCCACAGAGCACAGGCAGACAGACACGGATCCCATGGGTCAGCAGCATGGGAGAGAGAGTACAAACCAGGAGCAGGACAAGACAACACACACCAGGAGAGCTGACACAGAACTGAGGAAACCTCAGCCTTATATACAGGTTCCATGGGTGCAGCAGAGAGGCCACACCCATGGAGCAGACAGAGGATTAACTCCTAATAGGAACACAGGGGAGTTAACCCATACAGAACCACAAATAGCACACAGAAACTGAGCTGCAGCAAGAGCATAGACAGAAGGTCACAGCCAGAGGTAACGACTGTGACATATATCTAATGCACTGGACAACAGAAGTAGTACTGTGTAATGGCTATATAAACAGAGCAGATACTGAGAATTACATCCAGTATACAGGACAAGAGAAGACTTACTGTGCAGTGTCCATGAATACAGAATACAAGCAGATACTGAGAATTACACCCAATACACAAGAGAAGTGGTATTGTGCACTCTGGAGGAGCTGCAGAGTTCCACAGCAGAGACTGGAGTATCTGTACATAGGACGACAATAAGCCGCACACTCCATAGAGATGGCCTTTATGGCAGAGTGGCCAGAAGAAAGCCATTACTTTCAGCTAAAAACAAAAAGGCACGTTGTCTGGCGCAAACCCAACTCATCACATCACCCAAAGAACACCATCCCCACAGTGAAACATGGTGGTGGCAGCATCATGCTGTGGGCATGTTTTTCAGCAGCCGGGACTGGTCAGAGTTGAGGGAAAGATGGATGGTGCTAAATACAGGGATATTCTTGAGCAAAACCTGTACCAAACACACTGCTAAAGCAACACTAGAGTGGATTAGGGGAAACATGTAAATGTGTTGGAATGGCCTAGTCAAAGCCCAGATCTCAATCCAATAGAAAATCTGTGGTCAGACTTCACAAGCGCAAACCATCAAACTTGAAGGAGCTGGAGTAGTTTTCAAGGAGGAATGGGCAAAAATCCCAGTGGTAAGATGTGGCAAGCTCATAGAGACTTATCCAAAGCGACTTGGAGCTGTGATTGCCGCAAAAGGTGGCTCTACAAAATATTGACTTTAGGGGGGTGAATAGTTATGCACATTGACTTTTTCTGTTATTTTATCCTATTTGTTGTTTGCTTCACAATAAAAAACAAACAAACATCTTTAAAGTTGTGGACATGTTCTGTAAATTAAATGATGCAAATCCTTAAACAATCCATGTTAATTCCAGGTTGTGAGGCACCAAAATACGAAAAAAATCAAGGATGGGGGGGAATACTTTTGCAAGGCACTCTATGTAGAATGAGAACAGATACTAAGAATTAACCCAAGTATACAGAACAAGAGAAGTGCCACTGTGCATTGTCCATATATACAGAACAAGTGTAGATACTGAGAATTACACCCAGTATACAGGACAGGAGAAGTGGTGGGAGGAGTTGCTGTTCCTTCCTGTTCCTGTTTCCTGTTGTTTGTGGGTGTGTGAGGTCCAGGAGGCTTACCAGCACTTTGTTTGCCGGGGGAATTGCTACCCTTTCCCCAGGGGGTGGCGGTTTCTCCCGGTATGGATCCCCGGGCCTCTGGCTGCCGGCGTTCATCACCACGTGTCGGCAGCCGCGGCGGAGATGCGCGAGTGGAGAGGAGGGCCTCCAGGACTGGAGACCTGGGCTTAGATACCTCGATGCTACTGGAGGTGGACGACGACGCGGATGTGAAGATTCCGCAGCAAGCGTCCGCAAGGTCGCAGGTAATGGAGGGCAGCCCCGCAAGTGCCGCGGGCAGGAGGGGCCCTGCTACTAGGAGCGGCCGCGATCCCTGCAGTGAGCCCAATGGAGTGCCAGGTGAGGTCCGGAGGGGTCCCAGGAGAGCAGCCAGCTTGGGATCCTCTCTGGACATTTTGAGTCAGCACCCAAGAAAACAGGATGCTGTGGAAAGGCCCGCTGCTGCACAAGCAGCGGGTGGAAACATGAAAAGTGCAGTGGCTGGACAAGCTGCCGGACGGACCGTTGGACGGGATACAGGGAAGGCTGTGGAGAAGGTGACGAGGCCAGAGGCTGAGGTAGGTGATTCAGCATGTGGTGTGTCTGTGTCGGTGCCTCAGCCCGGCAACAAAGTTACTGTAAAGAAGCATGGTGTCGGGGGTTCTTCCTGCCCAGCGGTTGAGAGACTGCATAATTGGGGTACTTTGGGCCCTAAGGAGTCTCCAAAAACTTTTTCCTCCCGGGTAGCATATTTCCTGAACATGCATGAGGAGGTCAAGAGGGAATTAAAAAGACTGAATGTGGAATTTAAAAATGTACAAATGCAACTTAAAATGGCGCCTAAGACAAAGAAGGCAATCCTCTCCTCCAGACTGGTGAGGTTGGAGGAGATAATCGCGGTTTTTGAGGAGAAGAGGGCCGCCATTGTGGAAAATGGCGGCCCATTCTTGGAGAAATTCAGGAATGACTGCAGGTTTCAGGGTATGTCTGGACTGTCTGGTACGCCTGGCCCCAGTTTGTCAGGGCAGCAGGCTGGAAGCCAGGGGAAGGTGGTACCAGGAACACAGGATTCGGAGGCGGACTCTCTGCCTTGTGGCCAGGGGGACCCCTCAGACCTGATTGCGGCCGCCTCCGGGGATGAAAGCGGGTCTGGGGGAAGGCTAATGCTGGAAGTCAGGCAGCTGGAGTCCCCGGTGGGCAGACTGTATTTTGGGGATGAGGAGGTCCCTGAGGATGAGCTGGTGAAAATCAGAAAGAAGAAAAATAAAACTGTAACGGAAGAAGTGCTTCAATTTGTGCCTTTTGAATCCGCTGCTGTGCCCAGCCCGGTTCCTGTAGTGGAATCGGGTCAAACAGTGCGGGAGATTAATTCTAAGATGGTGACGGGAGGTGCCCCCCCTTCCTGTAGTGGTAGGGTGGTCACAGGAAGCGCAGGGGGTAAAACCCCAAACAGTGTGGCGGACAAGGATGTGGTGATTGTGGACAAGGTTCAAGGTGGTGGTGCTGAGAAAGAGGATGTAAAGACTTTGGAACCTAGAGAGAACACTATGGTCGATTATCCCAGGACTGTGCGGGCCGTGGGGGGTGCGGGAGATGGGGAGTCCCCTGCGGGTTTTGCGGGGGGCTCCTCAGGGCCCGCCCCCAGTGATTCTCCGGTCTCTTTAGGGAACCCGACCAGTCCAGGGGGAGTGAAAGGTGATGCAAATGTGGTTGTTAATGGGATTGTGGGTAATAATGTGCAGGTGGCTGTGGGGGTGAATGAGAACGTAGACGAGGTTATAAATGAGGATACAAATGAATTGGTGAATGGGATTGTGGATGAGGAAGAAATTGAGATGGTGGATGAGGAAGCTTTGATTGAGGAGTATATTGCGGATACGGAAGTGGATGAAGAGGAGGAAGTTATGCGGAAGGAAGCAATGAGGAAGGATGTGAGAGAGAGGATGGCAAAAACAAAGACGTATGCGGGTGTTGTTTCGGGTGACTTTTTGCCCAAGGTTTCGGGCGGGGGTGACTTGCAACGGCGCCTCCTGGAGGCCCTAAAAAAAGGACCGGGGACTTCCATACAGGTAGAGGGAGGGTCGGTTGACCTGGCTTTCTGGACAGAAAGGCATGGTTTTAGGGCCTTCCGAGAACAAAGGAGGGGTGAGATCGTATGGACTCACCCCACACCGGGGAGGGACCGTAGGAATGTGGCCCGTCTCTATTGGAGGAGTAAGGAAGCAGCAGTTCCTTCTAGGAAGACTGTTGTGGAACTTCTCCTGGGGGCGGGGTTTGTCGCGAATGACATCTTTGCGCTCATACATCCCTACGGCACCGCTATGTTCGACGTCAGCTTTGTTAGGCCGGAGGGTTTGGAGCTTTTCTGGTCTAAATATGAGCTGATGAAGAACACCCCGGAGTGGCGGGGTTTTGCCGTTGAGGCCATCACCCGCCAATCGACTGTGAAGACAGTGACCGTTTTGACCTGTAATGAATCACTGTCTAGTGTAGACATCATGACTTGGCTCAGTCGATATGGTAGGGTGGGGCAGTTCCCCGCCAAGGTGCTCGATGAGCATGGCATCTGGTCAGGTGCCTGGACCTTCAGCGTGGAGCTGTTTGATCGGGGCAATTCTGTTGCTCATATTCCCTCCTCTGCCTTCATAGGAAGGGATAGGATTATGGTGTTCTATAGGGGCCAGCCAAAGGTCTGTCACAAGTGCGGCAGTCCCACCCACTTCAGCGCACAATGCGATGTTCGCATGTGTGCGAAGTGTGGGGACACTGGTCATCTTGCCGCATCTTGTAGGCGGATCCGGTGCAACCTCTGTGGGGACCTAGGTCACCCGTTTAGTCGCTGTCCGCTTGCCTTCGCCAACAGGGTTCAGGGCCGGGCTCAAGATCAGGCAGGCACTAGCCGCGAGGCTGGGTCTGTGGTTGGGGAGGAGCCTGCTGCCGGGACTGAATCAGTTGGTGAGGGGACAAGCGCTGGAACTACTAGCGCTGGAAGAAGCAGGCAGGATCCGAAGAAGCAAAGGCCGTCCAAGATCAGGCGGCTAGAACAACGCCGTAAGGATAGGGAACAGGTAGCAGCTGATCCTTCAGCTGGTCTTTTGGCTGAGGATCCCGGTTGTAGTGACCCGGGGTACAGCGACGATGGGGAACCAGAAGCCCAACCTGTGGAGGCTAACCCATCCGCCAACCCTGTCTCCTCGTACGGCGAAAGCTTGGACGAGCGTGGCAGAGCGTGGTTGGAGGGTAGGAGGAACAAGCGGAGTAAGAAGAAGAAGAAAGGAGAGGGTCGTAAGCCCTCTCTGGAGTGGGACCCATCTGTCCCACTCATCCTTGACCAGAGGCCTAAGGAAGGATCAACTGGGTCCCCTCTGGTGGAAGTCTCTAATCGGTACCAGGCCCTTGACGAGGATCCCCCAACTGCTTCAGCTGGGGGGGAGGAGGGTGTGGTGCCAGAACGCGTGGGGGTCTCCTCGCAGGCTGCCGGGCCCTGTCCTTCGGGGGGTAAATTACCTTCTGGAGGGGGGGCCAAGCCTGGAACCTTGGGCAAAAAGGATGGTATGGATGTCTCTGTATGTTTGAAAAGACAGAAGGAGTGTGATGGTTCAGATGAAAATGCTGATGGTGGTGGGGTGGGGAAAAAGAAGGCTATCTAACTCGATCATCAATGATGGCGGAACTCACCCCGTTGACACTGGCAAGCATTAACGTTGCCAGTATTAAGTCAGACGCAGCTCGTTTCCTGGCCTTTGATTTTTTCAGCCGTATTGAAGCTGATATTTTGTTTTTGCAAGAGACCTGGTTAACAAGTACAACTCTGCTGGCAAAAGCCAAGCGAGAATGGCGGCTAGGTCCGTCTTTCTGGTCTCTTGCGGCCGAGCCACGTAGCGGGGTGGCGGTACTTTTTAAGACCGCCGAAAGAGTGGAATGCAGGAGGATAATCGAGTTAGAAATGGGAAGGTGCCTGATTTTAGATGTCCTCATGGGGAGACAAGAATTGAGACTAATAAACATCTACGGCCCACAGAGTAAGTGGGACCGCAAGTGTCTCCTCATGAGGATTAAGCCTTTTCTTTTTACCAGCCGGCAAGTGATCTTTGGAGGGGACTTCAACAATGTGACGAGGGCCTGTGATAGGGGAGGCTCCAAAGGTGGGCTGGATGCTGATAGCATTGTGTTGTCTAGGATAGTTGAGGATACTCGTCTGGTGGACGCCCATTTACGGCATAAGCCAGACCACGTGGATTTCACCTTTCATCAGGGAAATCGTAGGTCTAGAATAGATAGGTTTTATTTAAAGGAGGAGGCTGTTTTCTCGGCTTTAGAAGCCGTGGAAGTGGAATTCTCCGACCACTGTTTGATTATTTTTTCTTTGAATGTTGCAGAGACTCCCTGTATGGGCAGAGGTATGTGGAAGCTGAATTCATCTCTCCTGGAAGAAGTGACAATAAGACAGTCCTTTGAGGATTTCCTTCAGAGCCAGGAACCCTTGGTGGACCTCTGCAACAGTAAGTCGGAGTGGTGGGAGATATTCAAAAAAAGGACGGCGAGGTTTTTCCGTGAGCTTTCTAACCTCAGGAGCTGGGACAGATACTGTCTGTACCAGGAACTGAGGAAGAAACTTGAAAGACTGGTTTTGACGGGGGGTAGCCGTGAGGATATCTCTCGTGTGAAATCCTTGCTCAAGAGGTGTCAGTACGATAGATACGCCTCTTTGGTAGCTGAAAGGGATTTCGGGAAGTACCGCTCACCCGACCCCTTTGGAAACTGTAAGATGGCAGTAAAAAGTAAATTTGTGGTAGGCCTGGTCGACAGTACGGGTTCCCTGAATAGGTCCAAATCAGGGATCCTGGAGGTCGTCAGGTCTTTCTACTCTCACCTCTTGGGTAGGAAAGAACTAAATCGGGACAGTTTTTCAGCTTTCTTGGCTGAAGCTATTCCCAAGGCAGGAATAGACCCCTCTCTTGATGTTTTGGCAGAACCTATCAGGCAAGAGGAAGTGGGACTGGCCATTGATGGGCTTAGGCCCAAGAAATCGCCAGGTCCGGATGGCTTAACATCCGAGTGGTACAAGGCTTTCAAGGAACAATTAGTTCCTCTCTTGACCGAGGTGTTTAACGAGTGTCTTTCCTCGGGCACTCTGCCAAAGTCAATGGGTAAGTCAGCCCTGATTATTCTGTCAAAGGGTAAAGATCCATCCCGCATTGAGAACTGGAGACCCATATCGCTTCTCAATGTGGACAGGAAGATTCTGGCAAAAATACTTTTCTGCAGATTGGTGAAGTTTGCACCGAGACTTCTTTCTGGGGCTCAGCACTGCTCTGTTCCCGGTCGGAGCGCTTTTAGCGCCGTTCTCAGTGTCCGAGAAGCCGTGGAGCGGGGCAGGGCGGGTGTTTGGAAAGGGTTTCTGTTATCTTTGGACCAGGCGAAGGCTTTTGACCGGGTGAACCATGAGTACCTGTGGTCTGTTCTCTTGTGGTATGGTCTACCAGGGAGGTTTGTAGACTGGTTAAAAACTTTGTACAAAGGGGCGGAGAGTTTCCCGTTGATTAACGGTTGGTCGGGTCGACCTTTTGAGGTGGCTTCTGGTGTCCGCCAGGGATGTCCTTTAAGCCCTTTGCTGTATGTGTTTGCGATTGATCCCTTCATTAGAAGGGTAGATCGTGGACCATTGGCGGGGGTGGGGATGGAACTGGCGGTGCGGGGGCCATCTCTGAAGGTGGTGGCATACGCCGATGATGTCTCCATTCTTGCCTCCTCGGAGGATGAGGTGAGCTGGGTGATGTCGGAGGTGGACTGCTATTCAGAGGTTTCTGGGTCTCAGATCAACTGGGACAAATGTGAGACTCTCTGGCTGGGGGAAGGGGATCCTGTTTTCGATCTCCAGGGCACTCTTCCAGAACCTCAGAAGTCCGTAAAGATCTTAGGCATCAATTTCGGCCAGGATGGAGATTATCATCAGCAAAATTGGGAGAGTAGACTAAAAGATGTCGCCCAAAAGGTGGACCATTGGAAGGGATGGTCTTTATCCCTCAGGGAAAGGGTTCACCTGTGCAAAGCCTACCTGATTCCCGTGCTTTTGTATCTAAGCAGTGTTTGTGTTTTGCCAGGGTCTCTCTGGGGTACGGTCTACAGCCTCTTTTTCCAGATGTTGTGGGGAAACAGGCTGAACCTAATCAGGAGAGAGGTTACTTACCGCACAAGGAGACTAGGCGGGTTGGATATGGTCAACCCTGTGGTACTCTTAACAAATACCTTTTTGAAAATTAATATTGCAAACCTCTGGAAAGAGAGGGCTCCTTTGTGGGTGATTTCCTGTAGGGAGTGGTTTCGGCCTTTCTTCCAGGAATGGGAGACAGGAGGGCGAGTGAAAGACCTACGTGCGTCACATGGATATCTTCCGGCTTACGTTGCCCCGGTTCTGAGAATCCTGAGACGGTGGGGTCTGGGGAAGGGAGAGGTGGAGACCATGTCGAGGTTTTCCCTTGACAGGAAGGTTCTATCTTACCTTTTCCAGGCCCCACTGGCCTTGAGGGACTGCCCAAGTCAGGATCTGGAGGGTGGGCTGTCTTTGTTGAATTCAGAAAGGATCCCTAAGAAAGTTTGGGATGTGACTTGGCGCTGCTTCCACGGTAAGCTATATGTAAGGGACAATGTGAAGTGTAGAAACTCTGAGGAAAGGGGTTGTCCCCGGGAGGAGTGTGGTAACCTGCTGGAAACCATGGACCACTTCTTACTTCATTGTCTCTTTAATATAGAGGTATACAAAAGGGTGGGGGCTTCCATCGGTTGGCCTAGGCTGGCCGCCCTGTCCTATGCGGAGTGGGCCTATGGGGCTTTCAAAGACCTTGGTGGGAGGGACCGTCGCACTTTATTCGTAGTTAGTGCAGTGGTTAGGCACCACATCTGGTGTGCACGGTGTCTAGTGTCAACAAAGAGTCACAAAATCCTCCCGGTGGAGACGGTATATAGGAACATCATGGGTGACCTGGTGAAGGTACGCTCTCTTGAGTACGAAAGGTGGGGGGACCCCAAGGCCTCTCGTCTGTGGAGGGGCTTCTGTTTTGGGGTTCCTTAGCTGAGTAGTGCTCTTTTCCTGGTGGTGGGCTGATATAGCACACACATAGGTTTTTGTTTTGTTTTGTAGTAATGCAAGTATGGAAAGGCTTACGGGTACCGAACCATAGCTGGTTTAGGTGTAATAGTATTGGTTTATGGTGTCTATATTGTATTATATAGGTATGTTTTGTATTATGTTAGTGTATGATAATATTATATTATTATATTAGTATTGTTAAGTTTATAGTGGGGTTTAGTTAGGTTGGGAGGGAGGAGGGAGTGTATATATTTTTGTTTTCTATTATCTATTATATACATATATAAAAATAAAAAAAAATAAAAATTATAAAAAGAACAAAATAAAGGAAAAAAAATATATATATATATAAAAAAAAAAAAAAAAAAATGTGTTTTTTTTTGTTTGTTGCAAACTGACTGACCCCAGTCCGACTGGGGAAAGACTAGGACTTCTCAAAGCTCGGGGTTTATCCCCTTGGAACTTTGGGGGTTATCAGTTTGCATATTTGCTGTGGACTGGTGGTGGGTTAGTTAGATTTAGTTCTATAAGTTGTATATAATTTGTATATCATTTGTATATAGTTTGTGTATATAGTCGGTATATAGTTTGTATATAGTTTATGTATATTGTGTATATATTTTATTTTATGGATTTTATGTATACGTGTAAGATGCAAATATGTAAATATGTATAGTATGGGGTTACGAAAGTGTTTTAAGTGTGAATAGTATTGTAGGTTCTAGTGGGGTGGTGGACTGGTCGGGATGGGTTTAGTCATGTGTTTCGTTTCTGTGTATAGATATTGTTATGGCCTTTTGTTATTTATTTACAAATTAAAAGAGTCCATATATACAGAACAAGTGTAGATACTGAGAATTACACCCAGTATACAGGGCAAGAGAAGTGGTACTGTGCAGTGTCCATATATTCAGAGTAAGTGTAGATACTGAGAATTACACAGGACAAGAGAAGTGTTACTGTGCAGTGTCCATATATTCAGAGTAACTGTAGATACTGAGAATTACACAGGACAAGAGAAGTGGTACTGTGCAGTGTCCATATATTCAGAGTAAGTGTAGATACTGAGAATTACACAGGACAAGAGAAGTGTTACTGTGCAGTGTCCATATATTCAGAGTAAGTGTAGATACTGAGAATTACACAGGACAAGAGAAGTGGTACTGTGCAGTGTCCATATATTCAGAGTAAGTGTAGATACTGAGAATTACACAGGACAAGAGAAGTGGTACTGTGCAGTGTCCATATATTCAGAGTAAGTGTAGATACTGAGAATTACACAGGACAAGAGAAGTGTTACTGTGCAGTGTCCATATAAACAGAATAAGAGCAGATACTAAGAATTACACCGGACAAGAGAAGAGTTACTGTGCAGTGTCCATACATATATAAAGAATAAGAGCAGATACTCAGAATTACACCCAGTATACTGGACAAGAGAAGTTGTACTGTGCAGAGCTGATATATACAGAATAAGAGGAGATACTGAGAATTACACATAGTACACAGGACAAGAGAAGTGGTACTGCGCAGTGTTCGTTTATACAGAATAAGAGCAGATACTGAGAATTACACCCAGCATACAGGACAAGAGAAGTGGTACTGTGCAGTGGTCGTTTATACAGAATAAGAGCAGATACTGAGAATTACACCCTAGTATACAGGACAGCATAGAGTGCAGGTAGATAAGCTGGGGATGACTTAACCCCTTAGGGACGCATGACGTACCGGTACGGCATGTTTCCCGAGTCGTTAAGGACCCATGACGTACCGGTACGTCATGTGTTGTTCCGATCACCGCCGCCTGGCGGGGATCAGAGCACGGTGCCTGCTCAAATCATTGAGCAGGCACCACGGCTAAATGCGCGGGGGGGGGGGGGGGGGGGGAGGGGGTCCTGTGACCCCCCCGTGTCGGCGATCTGCGGTTTGCGGCATTTTATTGTGCGGGCGGCGGTAGTCGGCGGTGCCATCGGGTCCCCATGGGGCTGTAGGGGGGACCCGATGGCATGGAAGACAGCCGGTGAAGAGCTGGAAGCCGTATGAGTAATACACACAGTATTACTCATACAGCCAATGCATTCCAATACAGAAGTATTGGAATGCATTGTAAAGGATTAGACCCCCAAAAGTTCAAGTCCCAAAGTGGGCCAAAAAATAAAGTGAAAAAAAAAAGTTGAAAAAATAAAGTTTTCCCCCAAAAAATTAAGTTTCAAGTATAAATAAACAAAAACGTCATTTTCCCCAAATAAAGTAAAAAAAATAAAAATAAAAAATCGGTAAAAAATAGGGGGGGGGGAGTATACATATTAGGTATCGCCGCGTCCGTATCGACCGGCTCTATAAATATATCACATGACCTAACCCCTCAGATAAACACCATAAAAAATAAAAACTGTGCTAAATAAACCATTTTTTTGTCACCTTAAATCACAAAAAGAACAACAGCAAGCGATCAAAAAGGCGTTTGCCCACCAAAATAGTACCAATCTAACCGTCACCTCATCCCGCAAAAAATGAGCCCCTACCTGAGACATTCGAACAAAAAAATAAAAAAAATATGGCTCAGAATATGGAGACACTAAAACAAAATTTTTTTTGTTTTAAAAAAGAGGTTATTGTGTAAAACTTACATAAATAAAAAAAAAGTATACATATTTGGTATCGCCGCGTTCATATCTACCGGCTCTATAAAAATATCACATGACCTAACCCCTCAGATGAACACCGTAAAAAATAAAAACTGTGCTAAATAAACAATATTTTGTCACCTTACATCACAAAAAGTGTAATAGCAAGCGTTTAAAAAAAAGTCACACGCACCCCAAAATAGTGCCAGTAAAACCGTCATCTCATCCCACAAAAATCATACCCTACCCAAGGTAATCGCCCAAAAACTGAAAAAAATATGGCTCTCAGACTATGGAAACACTAAAACATGATTTTTTTTGCTTCAAAAAAGAAATCATTGTGTAAAACTTACATAAATTTAAAAAAAAGTATACATATTAGGTATCGCCGCATCCGTGACAACCTGGTCTATAAATGATCTAACCTGTCAGATGAATGTTGTAAATAACAAAAAATAAAAACGGTGCCAAAACAGGTATTTCTTGTTATCTTGCCTCACAAAAAGTGTAATATAGAGTAACCAAAAATCATATGTACCCTAAACTAGTACCAAGAATACTGCCACCCTATCCCGTAGTTTCTAAAATGGGGCCATTTTTTTTTGAGTTTCTACTCTAGGGGTGCATCAGGGGGGCTTCAAATGGGACATGGTGTCAAAAAAAACAGTCCAGCAAAATCTGCCTTCCAAAAACCGTATGGCATTCCTTTCCTTCTGCGCCCTGCCGTGTGCCCGTACAGTAGTTTACGACCACATATGGGGTGTTTCTGTAAACTACAGAATCAGGGCCATAAATATTGAGTTTGGTTTGGCTGTTAACCCTTGCTTTGTAACTGGAAAAAAATTATTAAAATGGAAAATCTGCAAAAAAAAGTGAAATTTTGAAATTGTATCTCTATTTTCCATTAATTCTTGTGGAACACCTAAAGGGTTAACAAAGTTTGTAAAATCAGTTTTGAATACCTTGAGGGGTGTAGTTTATAGAATGGGGTCATTTTTGGGTGGTTTCTATTATGTAAGCCTCACAAAGTGACTTCAGACCTGAACTGGTCCCTAAAAATTGGGTTTTTGAAGATTTGCTTCTAAACTTCTAAGCCTTGTAACATCCCCAAAAAATAAAATATCATTCCCAAAATGATCCAAACATGAAGTAGACATATGGGGTATGTAAAGTAATAACTATTTTTGGAGGTATTACTATGTATTATAGAAGTAGAGAAATTGAAATGCAAAAAAATTAACTTTTTTGACCCAATTTTAGCAGTGTCATGAAGTACAATATGTGACGAAAAAACAATCTCAGAACGGCCTGGGTAAGTAAAAGCGTTTTAATGTTATCAGCACTTAAAGTGACACTGGTCAGATTTGCAAAAAATGGCCAAGTCCTTAAGGTGAAATAGGGCTGAGTCCTTAAGGGGTTAATAAGGTCCTGAAGGGTGCGTAGAGAAGGATCCATAGAGTGAACACAACCATCGAGGTGGTCCCTTAGATGCTGAATGGGGTTCAAATCTGGGGAATTAGGAGGCCAGGGTAGTACTTGGAAGTCTTGGTCATGCTCCACCAACCAATGTTTTTAGCTGTGTGACATGTTTGCATTGTCTTGCTGGAAGATCCCATCCGCCCCAGGAAGACAATCAGCAAGGATGGATTTTACCAAAATCGGTTTTGAGTGCCTTCCACATAGATGAGTGGGCCCAGAAAATGCCATAAAAACATTTCCCAGACCTTAACGCTGCCACCACCAGCTTGTGTTCTTCCTGCAATGGTTGCAGGGTGTTTGTTCTTTGATGTTTCTCGCCTGACAATGTCCATCCGTTCGATGAAGCAGAAAACGTGACTCTTTGAAGAAGTCAACTTTGCCAATCAGCGGAGGTCCAATTCTGATATTGCTGCGAAAATTGAAGAATTTTCTGCCGATTTATTAGCTGAGCCCCATAGACAGTAGGATTCGCTGAACTGTTGTTTTAGACACACGTCTGGTAGCCCCCTGGTTTAATTTTGGTGGTAAGCTGCTCTAGTATAGCAAGATGGTCCGCCCTCGCACAACTTTGTAACCAACGTCCACCTTTCACATCAATGGCATGTGGTGCTCTGTAGTTTTCAAGTTGCTTATTTGCAATGGTGCCATTTGTCCAATCACAGTATACCAACAGCTCACAATCTGTGCAGTTTCAGAAATACTGCCACTCTTGGTCCTGAAAGCCAATAATCTTCCCTTTTTGCAACCCTGATAAATCTTCTGTTATGTGTGCAGACAGCCTATCACATCTTATATACCGATCAAGCCAACTCACGACACGTGACTTCCTTCATGAGCTACGTGCTGCCAAAGTCAAAAGTACGAAGTAGTAATAATAATGTGACTTGACTGTGTATATATAGAGCGATAGGTGGATGGATTGATTCTCTTTTTATTCACCTACACATGCAATGATGCAACGTTTCAGCTTGCTCAGTGGAACTTTTCTCTGTTAGCAGATATTGGTAATTACAGCCAGTATACAGGACTTGAGAAGTGATGCCAGGAGCGGATTGGCCATAGACCCTACAGGGAAATTTCCCAGTGGGCCAATTCCCAGAGGGCTGCCCAAGCCATCGTCTCTGCCGCTGGTAGGTACATAATGAGCTCTCAGCGGTAATTAATGCTGTAAGAATCAGGTACTCACGGACCCAGCCAGCAACCTTACATGTCCTCCTGAATTCAACTGCTGTGGCTCACACCTCACCTCCTAAGCCCCTTGCTCTATATCTTAATCAAAGACAACTCGAGAAGGACAGAAAATGGCATCTATTGACGGCCACAACAGAAGGACAGCTTTTGAGGCAATATATTGCATTGCACTGTGGTATATGGTTCTGCTGGGATGGTATTTTGCGCTATGGCATTGATGACCTCACCTACTTGTGTTGCCCCACCTTCTGTCAATTTGGGCCTACAACATGGGGCCACCTTTAGTTTTTTTTTCCAGGGCCACTTTAAGTTCCCAATCCACCCCAAATGATGCCCATATATACACAGAATAAGAGAATCTACTGACACACACACACACACACACACACAATACAGGTACACACAGAAGACTGTCTCTCACACACACACACACACACACACACACAGAAGACTCAAATAAACACAGATACACTGACACTACCTACATGCTGCTGCTGCTTCTCTATCTTTGCCCCCTTTGAGTCTTGTAAAGGCTTACAGGGGTTGTGCAGGAATATATCATTCCTAACAGGTGCTGGCAGCCTGCCTTCCCTACCGAAAGGATGATACTTACCTGCTCCCCGGCGTTGCGGTTCTCTGCGTTGGCTCCCATGTCTCCATTTTCCGGTGGAAACATCATACAGTAGGTCATGGCTAAGTCTCATTCTGCAATGTACTATTATAAAGCACTGCAATATGTAAAAAAAATACACAAAATGATAAGGGATTAGCCACTTTCTGGTAATTGTTGACCAATGTCTTTGTGCGATGATTATATAGCACTTACTAATATAGTCCTTGGTGAAATTCTGCACCATTTTCTATATTTCATAAGTGATGTTCCCTTGTTGGCCAAGTCCTTTGAGCTGTCCACACACAGGTCCTGTCCATAAGATGGCCACTGATGGAGGGTCATGTGACCAGGGAAATCATCTCCATGTGATGTCTCCTCCATTCAAAGCCACTCCACCGGCCATCTGTACTTGTTCTGTTAGGAGTGCAGGTGCTGTGTGTTTGAATGGAGTAGCTATCACATGGGGTGATTTCCTTGGTCACATGACTCTCTATCAGTGGCCATCTTATGGGCAGGACCTCTGCGTGGACAGCTCAAAAGACTTTGCAAACAAGGGAGCATACCTGATAAAATATAGAAAATGACTATATTAGTAAATGCCATATAATCATCTCACAAAGACAATGGTCAACAGAACCCAGAAAGTGGCTAACCCCTTTAACTAAACCCTGACAAGACAGACCAGCTTTCTGGAGGGAAAAGTTTAATCACATCGGCTCCAGCTGAAAGAAAGCATATACATTTAGTATGAAAATAATTTCTTCTAAAAGAAGTCCTGTAGTGTTGTGATGGGGCTTGAGCTTGGTAGTCACTGCTAAAACTCATATTTATCAAAATGAAACTTTAATTACAAAACTATACAAAACATAGAACTTCATGCAGAACCAGAAATACAGACTATAGTATGTGAGATTTTGTGGCATCTTGCATAATAAATGTAGTAGACATCTGTAAAGTTATTTGCCCTTCTCACCTTTTCCTGTAATATTTTGTTGCTATGGGGTCCAGCTGGAAAACTATAAGAAGTGCCTGCTCTTCTCTATCATCATGGGTTCATCTATCGTCATGGTTCAGCCCATTCCCCTTTCAAGGCTGCTATAAGAAATCGCTGTCTTTTCTTGCATTATGACATGAAAGAGGATGGGCCTTTGGGATACCTTTGTATACTCATGTGTGTGCTAGCAAGTAAGGGGGAGATGGGAAGTATGACTGTAAAATCAGACTACAGAGGGTCCGTTTCTTGCCTGTAACCAGGGAGACGTACCTAAACAAAACTATAGGCAAATTTAATTTTGATTAATTGGGATAATAAAAGGTGGATGCAGCCTTTGATAATACAGTATCCTATGGTTCACATATTTAGGGACCAGTTCCTTACAGCTGTTTATCTTAATATGTGCTATATGGTATTAAAAAAAGTCTCAAAGATTAATATTGTACCTGTCAGTTCTGCCTAGGGCAATGGTGAATGTTTCTCATAAGTGCCCTGCTGGCTTTAAATTACAGTAGTAGATAGACAACCGCACTCCAATTGTATGCAGAATTCAATCTTTATTCATAAGGCAACTTCACAGTCAAGTGACGTTTCGGTCAAAAATGAAATTTTTCAAACACTGTGAGACAATATAAATAATATAAAGTAGTCAAAATAGAAAGACATCAAGTGTGAATATGTTTAAAGAAAATAAATGCTCAATTTGCATCATAGGGGTTAACAGGTCGGAATACTAATTTCTAGACATTGGATTCATGTCATAAAACATATTAACAAGACATGTCCAAAATCGTAAAAATACAAAAGGAATAATAACTGAATGCGCAGAGCTCATGATCTGCCCAGTATGAACGGTTTAGGCTACTGTCACACTCGCGTTTGGTGCGGATCCATCATGGATCTACACAAACGGATGAGTTCAGATAATACAACCGCATGCATCCATTCAGAACTGATCCATTTGTATTATCTTTAACGTAGCCAAAACGGATCCATCTTAAACACCATTGAAAGTCATCGGGGGACGGATCCGTTTTCTATTGTGCAATATTGTGTCAGAGAAAACGGATGCGTCCCCATTGGCTTACATTGTGTGTCAGGACGGATCCGTTTGGCTCAGTTTAGTCAGACGGACACCCAAATGCTGCAAGCAGTGTTTTGGTGTCCGCCTCCAAAGCAGAATGGAGATGGAACGGAGGCAAACTGTTGCATTCTGAGCAGATCCTTATCCATTCAGAATGCATTAAGGGCAAAACTGATCCGTTTTGGACCACTTGTGAGATCCCTGAACGGATCTCACAAACAGAAACCAAAATGCCAGTGTGAAAGAAGCCTTAGGAGTAACAATATAAGGTTAGCTGAACAAGGCATACGCGGGGAGTAAAATACACGATCCCCAAGGAAGACAATGTATGTAGGTTTACATATCTATCTGTAATAGTCAAGAACATATAGAAATATAGGCCTTAAACTGCACTGAAAATGTAAGGTTAAACATGACAAGTGAATAAAGTAAAGTTAAATAAAGTAAATCACTAATTAGAAAGAGGAACCGGGTGCCCTCATAAGGGGTTGAACTTACCAAGCTGCCAGAGAAGTAAATGGGAGAAGGTGCATGTAGAAAAACGAGCTTGAGAGTGGTGTATACACACCTATGTATATGGACGCCCTTATGGAGTGAAAGTCACTTAAATATCCCGAGCACCAGAAATGACATCCGGAAACAGGAAATGAGATGTGTTCCAGGGTGGAACGCATGCTAACAATGGAGAAATACAGGCATAATGTCTCCAAAAGCAGGACTGTGTCCAAAAGAAATAACTCCAAATATATGTTCTCATCCGGATATGGCTTTATGGCATGTTAAGAGGATAGGAGCGCTGCGCTGTCTACCGAGGGTTCCGATGCGTTCCACGGTGGAACGCAACCGGAAGTAGGCAGAAGTACGGCTGACAGTGGCTACTGTCCTCATGGGGTACGTGCAAGGAGCGTAGCGTTCCACAGTGGAACGCATCGCAGATCTGTGTGACGTGTATGGGAGGGAAATACATGGGAGAATAGCACAGCGCTTGTGGAACGCCCTCATAGAGATGCTCCTATGTTTAACACATACTATAGAGGCATAACGGGCATAAGTGTGTATATTGATTATACTAGTGTCACTCGAAGTGTTGTGACAGAGGTATGTTACTGATAACTCAGAGTAAATGAGCCATGTGAAATAATGAGAAAGGAGAAAAGAAGGAAAAGGGAAGAAAAAGGCGGAGAAAAAGGGGAAAATGTAGACTGCTAAATAAAATAAAAATCCAAAAATAGAAATATACATAAGAATTCAGGAATAAAAAATTAATAAAATAACATAGAAAACAGATCTAACAGAGATCTATGAGTCAACAGGGGAGTAGTAAGATAGGAGTGAGATGATGTATAAAAGGATACATCAAAAGCGGCAAACGAGGTGGGGTCCGGTTCCTAATGTATCTGGAAAAAAGAAAACAGAGTATTAGTATTTCAGATTTTTTTTGTGGTATATAATGTTCAGTCAATGTATGTGATCAAATGAAGACTAACAATTCGTACTCTCTATTGAGACCCCTCGGTTCCAGGCTTTGTAGCCTGTGTATCCAATAGGCTTCTCGTTTTTTCAGCATATGTTGTCGATTACCACCTCGCCTGGGCATATTTATCTGTTCTATGACCTGGAACTTAAGTTGAGATATATTGTGCTTCATTTTGTAAAAATGATGTGGAACTGGAAGTAGGAGGTTTTGGCAGCGGATAGTGGATTTTATGCTGGCAGACCCCATCTCTAACACTTTGGGTGTCTTGCCAACGTATATCAGACCACAAGGACATTTAAGGAGATAAATTACATAATTAGATTCACAAGTGTGATAACCCTTGATCTGTAGTTTTTCGCCTCTCTGTGGATGATGGATCTTGTCCCCTTTCATCAAATTAGAACATTGGGCACAATGTAGGCAAGGAAATGTACCCTGTCTGGCCTTCCCTAATAGATGTTGAAGCAGGACCCCACGGCTGGAGCCAGTGTCTGCTCTGACCAGCCAATCTTTAAGATTATTGGGTCGTCGGGTGCATGGCAAAAACCATGTCTGGAACTCTTCGATATTGGGATAGGAACGAGAGAGGATACTCCAGTGTCTATTAAGAATGTTAGTCACTCTTTGTGAGTAAGGGTGGTATGTGTGTATGAAGGGGAGTCTCTTTGTCATATATTAGGTACAAGGTTCTGATCGATGGTGGCTAGGGTATAATCCTTCTGTTGGAATTTTGTGGTCATTTCTAGGAGTCTTACTTGCCTAACATCTTCTGAGGTCTCCATTCTGTTGACTCGCTCAAATTGGGATTTGGGTAATGCTTTCTTAGTAGAGGGTGCATGACAACTGCTGTAGAGAAGTAGATTGTTACGGTCGGTCGGTTTCCGGTAAAGAGGCGTGGTAAGAGAACCGTCTCCATGTTTGTAAACCTGGGTGTCGAGAAAACGTATGGTATGTGCATCATGGTGGATGGTGAATTGTAGTTCAGAAAAAATGGAATTTAGATAGATGTGAAATAATAAAAGGGAATACTCAGGGCCATCCCACAAACAAAAGATCTCATCTATGTATCTCTTCCACATTCTGACATGTTGGAGGAAAAGGGGATGTGAGTATACATATTCTTTTTCGAAACGGGCCATGTAGCTATTAGCGTAAGGTGGTATTGCATGTGAACCCATAGCGGTTCCTTGTTTTTGGACATAAAAGAAATCCACAAACATAAATTTTTTGGGGGGTAGAATGATGGTTAGAAGATCAATGTAAAACTCAATCAAATGAGGTGATATATTTGCTTCTTCCAATGGAAGTCTGGTGGCCCTGATCCCTTTAGTGTGCTGTATAGAGGTGTAAAGGCTATTTAAATCCCAGGTTACAAGCCTGCATCTGTCAGAGAGGGGACCTACTTGTCTAATCAAACTGAGAAAAGTGGATGTGTCCAGTAAAAAAGAGGTAGTGGTTTTAGTGAGTGGGGTCAGGACTTTTTCCAAAAGAATGGATAGGGGTGCTAGGATTGAGTCTGTGGATTCAAAAATAGGTCATCCAGGTGGTTTGTCTAGTGTTTTATGGATCTTGGGGAGTTCATAGAAGATTGGAATAATAGGATGTGGATTGGTCAAGAAATGTATTATTTCCTCATTGATAGTGTCCTGTCTAAGGTGATGGGCAAGTGTTGTCTGAATCAAAGTGGCGATCTTAAAGGTAGGATTGGAGGATACTTTTTCATACACCTCCATTTCGTTAAGCAGCCTATTTACCTCTTCAATGTAATCTGAACGTTCCATAACAACAATAGTCCCTCCCTTGTCTGACGGTTTTATGATTAGTTCACGATTCGTGGTTAGAGACATCAAAGTTTGTCGTTCGATACTGGAAAAAATTTGGCGAGACCTGGTATTCTCCATCTTTCATTTCTTTCGTGAATGTATAAACGTCCCTATTTACCAGATTCGCAAAAGTCTCAATAGCGGGGGCTGTTTTGGGTGGGGTAAATGAAGATTTCATTCGTAACCCCAAAGTCTTAAGGGTAACCAGAGGGTTCGTACCCGGTTCAGAGGTACTAGTGACCGGTTTGTCACTAAAGTATGTCTTCAATTTTAGGCTACGAAAGAATCTCTGTAAGTCCATTTGTAGCTGAAAAGTATCAAATGTATATGTCAGACAGAAGGATAATCCCTTCTGGAGAAACATAGATTCAGCTGGACTTAGGAGATGTGAGGAAATGTTAATAACTAAAGGTTCCTCCTTACCTGCGAACGTGTAGTAATTGTGCCCCTTTCTCTTGGATTGCCCGCCCCTCTGCGTCGGTTTCTGTTTTCTGGGCGTTGGCCTAAAAAAGTTGCTGATTGGGTGGATTCCATTCCCATCTCTGTGCTGGATCCTGATGAGACTTG
This sequence comes from Bufo bufo, assembly GCF_905171765.1. NCBI lineage: Eukaryota > Metazoa > Chordata > Amphibia > Anura > Bufonidae > Bufo > Bufo bufo. The sequence goes on along the minus strand of NC_053390.1, from coordinate 439,766,516 downwards.
TGAAGAAAATCTTCGGCGGTTGTATGTTGCATATGATTCTTGCCATCTATAAACTCTGTTGTTCCTGTAGTCCTTTGAATCTCTTAGGAACCTTTTCCTTTTAGTTGCTTCGGCTTCTTTCCTATGATTTGCAAGAGTTGATGTTACTCGTTCATGTAGTTGTGAAAAGGCCTCAGGTGCTAAGGTGGTTTTGAGCTGTTGTTCAGCTGTAAGAACAGAGACCTTGATCGTTTTGATGGACTTTTGTAGATGTGCTATGGTCAGGGTCATCAGGTCCAGGGAACACTTGTTGAGAATCTGTTCAAACTGGTCACAAAAAGCCGTATCTTCCTTGAAGATCGTTGGTCGTGTAGACATACGTAGGCCTCTAGGGATAAGTTGTACCCTCACGTATTGAGTCAATGTAATGCAATGCAGTTCATAATTTAGCAGTTTTCTTGATTCCCGTTCATATTCACGAGCTCTAAATTCAGACGCTGCAGTCTGTAGGAATTCACTCGGGAAAATTACTTGAGATAAGATAGATGCTGTTTCCTCTTGGTTATATGAGAATGTCAAACTTGACATTGTGGACTGGTGCCACCGTCAGGGAATTCTCAATTGTATAGGAATGGCGAGGCACTCTTTTCAACTCTTAGGTACTTGTTGTTTTGGCTTCCCAGCCTAATATAAGTAGTAGATATAGATAACAGCACTCCAATTCTATGCAGAATTCAATCTTTATTCATAAGGCAACTTCACATTCAAGAGACGTTTCGGTCAAAAATGACCTTTTTCAAACACATTCAAAAATGTTTAAAAAAGGTCATTTTTGACCGAAACGTCTCTTGGATGTGAAGTTGCCTTATAAATAAAGATTGAATTGTGCATACAATTGGAGTGCTATTGTCTATATCTACTACTTATATTAGGCTGGGAAGCCATAACAACAAGCATCTAAGACAGAGTTGACAAGAGTACCACGCTATTCCTATACAGTTGAGAATTCCCTGACGGTGGCACCAGTCCGCAATGTCAAGTTTGATCTTCTCATATAACCAAGAGGAAACAGCATCTATCTTATCTCAAGACACTCTCCCGAGTGAATTCCTACAGACTCCAGCATCTAAATTTAGAGCTCGTGAATATGAATGGGAATCAAGAAAACTGCTAAATTATGAACTGCATTGCGTTACATTGGCTGAATATGTGAGGGTACAACGTATCCCTAGAGGCCTACATATGTCTACACGACCAACGATCTTCAACGAACATACAGCCTTTTGTGACCAGTTTGAACAGATTCTCAACAAGTGTTCCCTGGACCTGATGACCGTGGCCATAGCACATCTACAAAAGTCCATCAAAACGATCAAGGACTCTGTTCTTATAGCTGAACAATAGCTCAAAATCACCTTAGCACCTAAGGCCTTTTCACAACTACATGAACGAGTAACATCAACTCTTGCTAATCATAGGAAAGAAGCCGAAGCAACTAAAAGGAAAAAGTTCCTAAGAGATTCAAAGGACTACAGGAACAACCAAGTTTATAGATGGCAAGAATCATATGCAACATACAACCGCAGAAGATCTTCTTCACAAGTCTCATTAGGATCCAGCACAGAGATGGGAATGGAATCCACCCAATCAGCAACTTTTTTAGGCCAACGCCCGCAACCAACGTGGAGGGGCGAGCAATCCAAGAGAAAGGGGCACAATTACTACACGTTCGCAAGTAAGGAGGAACCTTTAGTCATTAACATTTCCTCACATCTCCTAAGTCCAGCTGAATCTATGTTACTCCAGAAGGAATTATCCTTCTGTCTGACATATACATTTGATACTTTTCAGCTACAAATGGACTTACAGAGATTCTTTCGTAGCCTAAGATTGAAGACATACTTAGTGACAAACCGGGTATGAACCCTCTGGTTACCCTTAAGACTTTGGGTTTACGAAAGACATCTTCATTTACCCCACCCAAAACAGCCCCCGCGATTGAGACTTTTGTGAATCTGGCAAATAGGGACGTTTATACATTTATGAAAGAAATGAAAGATGGAGGATACTGGGTCTCGACAAATTTGTCCAATATCGAACAACAAACTTTGATGTCTCTAACCAAGAATCGTGAACTAATCATAAAACCGTCAGACAAGGGAGGGGCTATTGTTGTTATGGATCGCTCAGATTACATTGAAGAGGAAAATAGGCTGCTTAACGATACGGAGCTGTATAAAAAAGTATCCTCCAATCCTACCTCTAAGATCGCCACTTTTATTCAGACAACACTTGCCCATCACCTTAGACAGGACACTATCAATGAGGAAATAATACATTTCTTGACCAATCCACATCCTATTATTCCAATCTTCTATGTACTCCCCAAGATCCATAAAATACTAGACAAACCACCTGGATGACCTATTGCTGCATCCACAGACTCAATCCTAGCACCCCTATCCATTCTGTTGGAAAAAGTCCTGACCCCACTCATTAAAACCACTACCTCTTTTTTACTGGACACATCCACTTTTCTCAGTTTGATTAGGTAAGTAGGTCCGTTCTCTGACAGATGCAGGCTTGTAACCTGGGATGAAAATAGCCTGTACACCTCTATACAGCACACTAAAGGGATCAGGGCAACCAGACTTCCATTGGAAGAAGCAAATATGTCACCTCGTTTGATTGAGTTTTACAATGATCTTCTAACCATCATTCTACAAAAAAAATATAATATTTTTGAGGATTCCTTTTATGTCCAAAAACAAGGAACCGCTATGGGTTCACATGCAGCACCACCTTACGCTAATAGCTACATGGCCCGTTTCGAAAAAGAATATGTATACTCACATCCCCTTTTCCTCCAACATGTCAGAATGTGGAAGAGATACATAGATGAGATCTTTTGTCTGTGGGATGGCCCTGAGGATTTCCTTTTATTATTTCACATCTATCTGAATTCAATTTTTTCTGAACTACAATTCACCATCCATCATGATGCACATACCATAAGTTTTCTATACACCAAGGTTTGCAAACATAAAGACGGTTCTCTGACCACACATTTTTACCGGAAACCGACCGACCGAAACAATCTACTTCTCTACAGCAGTTGTCATGCACCCTCTACTAAGAAAGCATTACCCAAATCCTAATTTGAGTGAGTCAAGAGAATAGTGACCTCAGAAGATGTTAGGCAAGTAAGACTCTTAGAAATGACCACAAAATTCCAACAGAGGGGTTATCCCCTGGCCACCATCGATCAGAACCTTGTACCTAATATACAACAAAGAGAGAGTACTAAAAAAAGACTCCCCTTCGTACGCACATACCACCCTTACTCACATAGCGTGACTAACATTCTTAATAGACACTGGAGTATCCTCTCTTTTTCCTATCCCAATATCGAAGAGTTCCAGACACAGTTTTTACCATGTACCCGGCGACCCAAGAATCTTAAAGATTGGCTGGTCAGAGCAGACACTGGCTCCAGCCGTGGGGTCCTGCATCAACGTCTATTAGGGAAGGCCAGACAGGGTACATTCCCTTGCCTACATTGTGCCCAATGTTCTAATTTGATGAAAGGGGACAAGATCCATCATCTGCCGAAAGGCAAAAAACTACAGATAAAAGGTTATCACACGTGTCAATCTAATTATGTGATTTATCTCCTTAAATGTCCTTGTGGCCTGATATACGTTGGCGAGACAACACAAAGTGTTAGAGATGGGGTCTGCCAGCACAAATCCACTATCCACTGCCAAAACCTTTACAAAATGAAGCACAATATATCTCAACTTAAATTCCAGGTCATAGAACAGATATATATGCCCATGCGAGGTGGTAATCGACAACATATGCTGAAAAAACGAGAAGCCTATTGGATACACAGGCTATAAAGCCTGGAACCGAGGGGTCTCAATAGAGAGTACGAATTGTTAGTCTTCATTTGATCACATACATTGACTGAACATTATATACCACTATAAAATCTGAGATACTAATACTCTGTTTTCTTTTTTCCAGATACATTAGGAACCGGACCCCACCTCGTTTGCCGCTTTCGATGTATCCTTTTATAAATCATCTCACTCCTATCTTACTACTCCCCTGTTGACTCATAGATCTCTGTTAGATCTGTTTTCTATGTTATTTTATTATTTTTTTATTCCCGAATTCTTATGTATATTTCTATTTTTGGATTTTTATTTTATTTAGCAGTCTACATTTTCCCCTTTCCCCTTTTTCTCCCCCTTTTTTTTCCTCCATTTTCCTTCTTTTCTCCTTTCACATTATTTCACATGGCTCATTTACTCTGAGTTATCAGTAACATACCTCTGTCACAACACTTCGAGTGACACTAGTATAATCAATATACACACTTATTCCCGTTATGCCTCTTTAGTATGTGTTAAACATAGGAGCATCTCTATGAGGGCGTTCCACAAGCGCTGTGCTATTCTCCCATGTATTTCCCTCCCATACACGTCACACAGATCTGCGATGCGTTCCACCATGGAACACTACGCTCCTTGCACGTACCCCACGAGGACAGTAGCCGCTGTCAGCCGTACTTCTGCCTACTTCCGGTTGCGTTCCACCGTGGAACGCATCGGAACCCTCGGTACACAGCGCAGCGCTCCTATCCTCTTCACATGCCATAAAGCCATATCCGGATGAGAACATATATTTGGAGTTATTTCTTTTGGACACAGTCCTGCTTTTGGAGACTTTATGCCTGTATTTCTCCATTGTTAGCATGCGTTCCACCCTGGAACACATCTCATTTCCAGTTTCCGGATGTCATTTCCTGTGCCCGGGATATTTAAGTGACTTTCACTCCATAAGGGCGTCCATATACATAGGTGTGTATACACCACTCTCAAGCTCGTTTTTCTACATGCACCTTCTCCCATTTACTTCTCTGGCAGCTTGGTAAGTTCAACCCCTTATGAGGGCACCCGGTTCCTCTTTCTAATTAGTGATTTACTTTATTTAACTTTTCTTTATTCACTTGTCATGTTTAACCTTACATTTTCAGCGCAGTTTAAGGCCTATATTTCTATATGTCCTTGACTATTCCAGATAGATATGTAAACCTACATACATTGTCTTCCTTGGGGATCGTGTATTTTACTCCTCGCGTATGCCTTGTTCAGCTAACCTTATATTGTTACTCCTAAGCTGTTCATACTGGGCAGATCATGAGCTCTGCGCATTCAGTTATTATTCCTTTTGTATTTTTACGATTTTTGACATGTCTAGTTAATATGTTTTATGACATGAATCCAATGTCTAGAAATTAGTATTCAGACCTGTTAACCCCTATGATGCAAATTGAGCATTTATTTTCTTTAAACATGTTCACACTTGATGTCATTCTATTTTGACTACTTTATATTATTTATATTGTCTCACAGTGTTTAAAAAAAGTCATTTTTGACCGAAACGGATGTGAAGTTACCTTATGAATAAAGATTGAATTCTGCATACTTTAAAGGACAGACACCCCATAATAGTCCATTGTAAGGTACTTATCCTGCAAACATTTATGTTATTAATTAACTCTTATGAAGTTGACATGAAGTCAGTCACTTGCAATAGGTATTGAGAACTCTCTTAAGCCAATGATACAGCTATCAGTTAAATATGCGGTTGACAATTGTGTTAGGGTACGGCCAAATGGTCAGGCTTCCTGATGCAGTTTTGGAACACAAAACGAGAAGTGAATAAAAAAAAAAGTTATATTTGATCCACTCCTGGATCAGTTAATCTGCCCGTGTGGCCTACCCTAAGAAAATTCTTAAACCTACTGTGGTTAGTTGTCGTTTAATGTTGTTTTTTTCAGATTGTTCAAGGCATGTTCAAGGGGCGGGGCTATGGTCCTTAAATAGCTCCAGTGCCGGTTGCGCCACCACAATACAGGTGGTGGGCGCTTTGTTGCTGTGAGAACGCAGGTCATGCTATCTTTTGATCCATGGGCTCCTGATGATATAGAGAAACGCGTCGAGCCAGATGATAGTTAATATAGATACAATGCAACAATTAGTTAGCAAGTCAGCTTAGGAGGATATGTTTAGGGTGATTGGTCTCTCTCAAGATGCAGACGCCTAAGCCTTGGGAGGGATACATATGTAGCCACACTCATCACTCCATATTTCCTTTACATAGGACTGCATTATTGGCAGATCGATACTACATTGCCTGAATAAGAGGGGCATGTGGAGATAGTTATCTGCCTTTTCATGGTGTGAAATTGCTCCCATGTCACCTGTGGCTATTTAGCCTCTGCCACTGCGGCAGTTATGTGTTTGCCCCTGTGGCTCTGACCACGAGGGGATTATTGATACTAGTTGAAGCAAACTTATGAGACCAAATGTTTTCAGGATATCTTTTGGATTAATTCCCTTGCCCATTATGTTTAAGATTTATATATCAATAAAGATTTGTCATTTTTAGTTTTAGCACCAACATTATCTGTAATTAAATACATGAGAGTTTGGCGCATACCCAATTGATATAGTCTATTTGTGAAGTTCAAGGCATAGATCAGGCAAAAAGTTTTCCATTAATTTCCTGTCATTTCCACAATATATGGAATAATCAACAAATCACTTAATTTTAAAATTGTTATCAGACTGACCACTTAGAGAAGCAACAAATCTATTTAATATTCACACTGTGGAATACCATATGAAGAAAATGCTTTATCCTACTTCTCTCTAAGTTCAGCAGTCTAAACATGAAAAATTAACAAAATTGACACAATCTGAATAAGAAATGATAAACAAGAAGCCTGACGTTAAAAAAGTGCACATGGCTTCACTGAATATGGGATTCTCAATGCAGCCATGGATAATGAAGTTCCATTGTAAATAATTCTAAATCACTCATGTTACTTGCAAAATTAGGGTCCATTCACACGTCCGTTTTTTCTTTCCTGATCTGTTCCGTTTTTTCAGGAACAGATCAGGACCAGATCTGGACCCATTCATTTTCAATGGGTCCTGGAAAAAATCGGACAGCACAATGTGTGCTGTCCGTTTCCGTTGTTCCGTTCCGCATGTCCGTTTAAATATAAAACATGTCCTATTCTTTTCCTGAAAAATCGGATCCTGGTACAATACAAAGTCAATGGATCCGCAAAAAACGGATGACATACGGATGTCATTCCGTATGTCATCCGTTTTATACGGAATCCGTTCCTGGAAATTACATTTTAATTTTTTTTTTTTTAAAGAAATCCAAACAACTTTATTTGCTTATTGAAATTTATACATGTTTCCGTTTTTTGCGGATCCGCAAAAAACGGATGACATACGGATGACATACGGAAACATTTTCAGGAACAACGGATCCGCAAAAAACGGACAGAAAATCGGATTATAGAAAAACACTGACGTGTGAATGTAGCCTTAGACTGAGCTTTTTACTGATTCATGAATTTATTTCATGAATTTTGAAGAAGTGCTACTAAATTTCTTAAATGACATGAAATGTTATAGTATTCATAAAGAGGAAGAAGCTTTAGTTGATGTCCTGCACAGTAAGAAGAAAGAAAGGCTCCTCAAAAAAGGCACAATGAATGTTATAGGTTTGTGTTGTATATCAGGATTACCTCCCACTTAACCCAAACAGCTGCAGCAAGCCCTATGTCTTTAGTAGAGTTTGGAGCAGTCGTGCATTTGGAAAAAGAGCCTTGTGTTCATTTATAGTTTAACTCACAGTTTCTCCCTAGGAGCAGCATTTGTCATTAGAAAGAGGGGAGACAACGGCAGGTTAAGGAGCATGTAACAGACTAGGGTAGAGGGAGAGAAGACAGTGGGAGACGTGTTGGATGGAAAGAAGAGATGGAAACTTGTAGAGAGTGATGTTAGGTTTGGCTGTAGACAAGCAAAGCATTGACAGGCTGGAAGATAAGCTGAGTAATAGGAAGGTAAAAAGGGGTGTTAGAAAGGGACAAGCATTGAAACATTTACACTGAAGAGGCAACATTTTCACAGCCACCGGGGCCTCATTTTATCTCTATTTTCTAAGTAGCGTTTACCGATTTTCTTTAAGATTATCATACTGGATGATCACTTTTCTAATAAGTTCTTCGTTCTCAACACAAGACATTTAAAATAAGTCACAAAGAAACCCACATCGGCCTGCACTGTGAATGTCCTGTATAAGGCTGCCCTGCAGGATGTGTTTTCCAAGTGCTTCCATTTTCAAAGTGCTTAGGGGAAACGTACATGGAAATATCATCAAAAATAACCAGAAAGAGAAAGTTATGGGATTCTGTAGGGAAGTATAACAGAGGCATGATTCCACTCTTAATAAGTGATCCATACAATGGATCATATCATCAATATGCAAACTAAAGTCTTCCATACGAGCAATGTTTATCAGTTATAGGCCACTGAATGCTCCCAAAGTACTGTGGAAAAATGCATGCATATACTATCCTAAGAAATAAAAAATCATGTATATGTTATTACAGTAAGGTTCTCTCTTTCTATGTCCCTTAGTCACTGCAGAGAAAGAACAGAAGCATGCTTCCCCTTTTATGATGGAAGTGAAATAATGCAATGAGCCGTAGCATCCAAATAGATGATGAGTCTAATTTCCTGAATTGTCGTCTGCTTGCTTTGATCTACTTCATTCCTATTTTATGATATCATTGGTGCAGTCAGTGATAGGAACTGCATACATGATTGTTCTCCACTTCCTTTTATGTCATTGGTATTTTCAGTAATAGTAATTCTGCAATTCTATTATATATAGTGTTATAGCACTTCATGTCCATGACACCACTGTCCTATACAATGAAGGTGTATCTCTTGGTTAGACAGCAATTATAAATGGCAAGGTTCCCAATAACAACACTGTTTTATTGGGACATAAACCTCGACAATCCAGACCGTTTAGTTAAAGGGAACAAGTCATGAGGATTTAGGCTTCCAAACCACCACCATCTGCTATCTAGGACAGGTTCACAATTATGTCCTTCTATGTTCTGGGAGATTTGGGATATTGCAGAAAAATAAGTTTGAACACTGTATTCAAATGGCCATTAAAGGGGTTGTCCGCTTTTTTATATTGATGACCTATCCTCAGAATAGCTCATCAATATCAGAGCAGCTGTTTGAAGAGACCGCAGCGATCGTACGAGTGCTGCCTTCTCTTCATTGTTTACCTGCTCGCAGTCGCAACTGCAGGTGCAATTGCAACTAAGCTGTCCAATTCACTTCAACGAGATGGCTCCTTGCTGTTAAGTGAACAGGAAGGAACCGTCCTATTGGATGGAACAGCATAGTTGTAGTTACACCTGCTCACCGCTGCAGTTGTGATGGCGAGCAGGTAAACACAGAAGAGAAAGCAGCGCTCGTACGAACCCTGCAGTCTCTTCAAAGACCTTAATCGACGGGGGTGCTGGCAGTGCCCCCCCCCCCCTGCCGATCTGATATTGATAACCTACTGTATCCTAAGGATAGGTCATCAATATAAAAAAAAGTGGACAACCACTTTAAGGATTAACAGGGGTGGAGCAGCTCCTCAGAAGTGTCATGCTGGAAAGCCCCCTCCAGGCTTGACTGATATCCCTCAGGTGGCATACGTAGTCATAAGAAACCTCCAGTGGCATCCAAATAAAGCAGAGGTCAGTTCTCAATGGTTCACTGTGCATGCACTGGATGGATGTCACAGGGGGTGGCTTTTGATGATGTACCCAGCCTGGGCAATGTCGATCAAACCAGGAGGCGGACTAACCAGCATGACTCTTCTGAGCAGCAGCTCCACCCCTGACTCCTTTCAAGCATTTCAATACAGCATTCAAAGTTCTTTTCTGTGTTATGCCTAATCTCCCAGTAAATATAATGCCATCTATACAGTCTTAGATAACAAATTGTTGGTGGCTGGGTGCCTAAAACCCTATGACAAATACCCTTTAATTTAGCACTGTTGAAATTGGAAATAGCGTTTCCCTGTAGGCAATGGACACAAGTAATGTTATTTCCCCATGTAAGTAGTTTCTAATATGTTTCCACTCAGGGGAAGCTTTATAATAAAGATGTATGTCAACATATTGTCCATATTTCACTACCCAGACTGAAGGCCTTGGAGAAGACCTAGCTGGGAAAGGTGAGAGAAAACAGCAGTCTATACAGCTAACCCACAGAAACTGGGTTGGTGTAATATTTGTCACAAGTCTAATCTATTGAGAGTTGTTCCTTGCTTGAAATAGCAGATACAAAAGCCTACCTATGGTAGAACTTATGGCAGCATGCATTTAGGGAGTGATCCGAGTAGTTTGGATTTTCATTTATGAAAGGATTTCATATATGTGTTACCTTTTTGTCATATAAGCAGCACAAACAGCTGGGGGATGTGATGGGAGGTATATATTTCATATGTTAGCTTGAATTTTGCTGTATATTTTTTGGGGAAATTGTGGATTGTATATAGTAGGCAAGCATTTGCGGTGGTGGCTCAAAGGTGATACATGCCCTACCTCCAGCCTGTATTGTCTTGCATGATAAGTACACTATCATGCATCTTGAATGCTACCATATTGCCAGTATTACCATATTGCTTACAAGTATAAACAATATGGGCGAATGTTCCCAGCATGCTCAAGGGGTATGCCCATTTTACATACATATACATACATGGCTTTACTCATATCAGAAGATCCAAGTTCTGTTACAAGGATTGTGTTTTATTAAGTCTGCAGTATATATAGTATTACAACCTGGAAACATTAAAGAACTCTTCAGCGTCACAAGTACGTATATGCTCTACATGCAGCACTACTCAATCTGCATGTAAGATGGCTACAATATAAATGCTATGGTCATTCGTGTTCATTCTTTTTACTACTGAAGTCTTTACATTACCATGTATGAAAATGTATGCTGCAATGTAAAATGATGCTTTTACCCATTTTAACTTTTTACATTCTTTGTCATAATTATTCCAAATCTTGACTCATTTTCTTTAAAATATTTTTTTGACAAAAACTGGAAATGAGAAGGGGTATTAAAGGGGTTGCCTTGAGACTATTCTACCAATCTCCAGGGCATGTGCTTGGTCTTACTTCACCTTTTCAGATCATTCCAGGTTCAGCGCCGAGCTCCCATCTCCACTGGTTCATGCAGGACTGGAAATGTGAAGTCTACATCCATATCACTGCTGCTGGCCAATCAACAGCCTCACGGGCCAGGTGCTATTACCAACATATCACCACTGAGGAAATTAGTGGGCCAGGAGCAGTGGCATGTATGTACAGTAGGCAGCACGTCACACTATTGGTCCTGCTGAGAGATAGCGATGAAGACAGAAGCTCGGTGATAGACCTGGAATAATCTAAACAGATGAGTCTTCCGACAACCCTTTCAATAGTGTTTGATAGCATGTAAACCAGTGATGCTCAACCTGCGGCCCTCCAGCTGTTGCAAAATTACAACTCCCAGCTTGCCCTAATCGCTGTAGGATGTCCAGGCATGCTGGGGGTTGTAGTTTTGCAACAGCTGGAGGGCCGCAGGTTGAGCATCACTGGTTTACATGCTATCAAACACTATTGAAGGGGTTGTCGGAAGACTCATCTGTTTAGATTATTCCAGGTCTATCACCGAGCTTCTGTTTTCATATCTCTCAGCAGGACCAATAGTGTGACGTGCTGCCTACTGTACATACATGCCACTGCTCCTGGCCCACTAATTGCCTCAGTGGTGATATGTCGGTTATCGCACCTGGCCCGTGAGGCTGTTGATTGGCCAGCAGCAGTGATATGGATGTAGACTTCACATTTCCAGCTGCAGGTTGAGCATCCCTGATCTAAAAGAATTTATGCTATAGTTTAGGTACAGTATCCTACACAAGGGAATGTGTTATCAGAAAATGACCTATTGTTTAAATCACATTTTTATGTTAAACGTTTTTTTTTTTGAAATGTTGGTGATTTGTTAACATTTTTCATGACACTATATATATATATATTTTTATTACACACGTGTATATTTTTATTATTTATTTATTTTACTAATCTTGCTGTGTTTGCTCTGACTACTAGGCCTAAAATATATTGAAACTTTCTGTCCTTTAAAAGCAGCCACATGATAGACATGATAGATTGGAGTTGGAGATGACCTCTTTTATAGGAGAATTTTCTAACCATGCTATGCAGATAAGCTATGAAATCGCCGACTGTAAATGGTGGATCTTGTGTTAACAAAGATAATATCTGTCATTGCATTTCTGCCTGTGATGATAATGTAATGTGATGGCTACTGAAATGTTACCTGTACAAAACAGGAAATCATGACTTAATATTAGGCCTGAAAAAGAACAAGATGAATAGCACTCCTGAGAAAATAAGCGATGGGTGCACGTCTCCTGGGGAAGTGGTAAGCTTCCCCAAATACAATAGGGTAATCCACGAAGAATGAAAAAGAAAAGATGGAGACAGCACGTCCAATGGTTGGAATTTATTCCAGATGCATCTGGAATAAATTCCAACCTTTGGACGTGCTGACTCCACCCTTTCTTTTTCATTCTAAGTGGATTACCTTATTATTAGGCCTGGCAGCCAGTGAAATTGTGGCAGGATCATATATATGTATTGTGGCAATGTGAACATTGAAATGTGCAGTAACGTCCTGGGGAAGCATAATAAAAGGGGTGTTGTTTGCACCGGGAGCGTGTCGCCAAGGGGCCTTGGTGGAGTAAAGGCCCCTAGATAGGTGGCCACTAAGTTAGCTGGTGGACACCAAAATAGTTAGAATAGCTGGTTCCAGGGAGGGTTTTTACTGGGAACGCGCATGCTCACGTCCAGGGATTCCATTTAATCTGGTTTCTGGAATTGGGTGTGTCTCATTCTGGAGTGTTTTGTGAAGCAGAGTCCTGGTGAGGCTCTGTGTGAGTGGTCTCAGCCGGGTGGGCTGAGGGGCCATGAGGCTAGGCGATAGCCTGAACTTTGGGGGACGCGGTGACGCCTGTGAAACAAGCATCACGAGGCCAGAGTCGGGAGGACTACTGGGCCACAATCCCCCAAAAGGTATTGAAGTGTCACAGCCTGGAGGCTGCTGGACTGTATGGCTGAGGAAAGCCGCATTTGTGTTCCATGTGTGAACAGGGCTCTTTAGGTGAGTCAGGGATACGCTTATGTGTTTAGTTAGAGCCTAGCCGGGCAAGGGTTTGTTATTTTGTGTGGATGTCACACGTGATAAGTTGAAGCTGCCACTTCATAACCTGTTTTGCTGAAACGTCCGGAATAAAACACGAGTTTGGACATTCTACCCTTGTCTGGTGAAGTAATTTGTGATGGCGACCCTCTAAAAGTAAACAATCCCTTACAGTATATATTTAAATGTAGATAGTATCATGGAAAATGTGAAAAAAAACAATGTGTAACAGAAAAACACAATTTAAAAAATAGGTCCTTTTCTGATTACATATTCTCTTTAACCAAACACTGCCTAGCAGACAGTGGATGTACAACTAATTTATAGAAGACTTAGCAGAAGAAAATGCAACAATTCATTCCAAAGAGTCTTGTTTTACACTTCTTCCAACACCTTACGTCCCACTGCAGCAATTTTTTATTTTTAGTAGGACCAAATGTCTGGGTGATTTATGTATACTTTGGTCAGATGAAAGGTGCAGCGGAGGTAGGTAAGAAACCATTTGTGGCAAGGGAAGAAGTAAGTGTGTGGGAAAAACACAGATTTAAAGGGAGACTGTCAGCTGAGTCCTTTTAGGTAATTTTTATCTTCATATCAACTTGCATTCCGACACCGTGCTCCCACAAACGAGCAGTAAAATGCATTGAGAGGAGTCCTCCTTGAGTCCTAGTCATCATGTGCATGAGCTGGAAGTCCTCTCAATGCATTCTACTGCTGGTTTGTAGGAGCACAGTGTCGGAAGGCAAGTTGATATGAAGATAAAATTACATAATTGGACTTAGCATCACTTACATTTTTCACCGCTTAGGGCAGGTTCACATCAGCGTTATGGATTCTGTTATGGCATTCCGTTATACCGGAAAATAACGGAATCCATGAGACGGAAGTCATAACGGAAGCCTTTTTAGAGGCATTTCGTTTTGATCCTTCATAATACAAGTTTATGGGCAGCAGAACGGATCCGTCCTGGTTTCTATTATGCAGGAGTCCAGTCCTGCATAACGGAAACTAGACGGATCCATTATACTACCCATAGACTTGTATTATGACGGAATGCAAAACGGAAGCCTTTAAAAGGCATTCCGTTTTGTTTTCCGTTATAATAGAAGTCTATGGGAATCATAACGGATCTGTCCCGTTTCCGTTATGCAGAATGGAAAAAAAAGTCCTGACTTTGTTTTCCTTCTTGCATAACGGGAACCAGAAGGATCCGTTATGATTGCAAACAGACTTCTATTATGACGGATCAAAACAGAACGCCTCTTAAAGGCTTCCGTTTTTACTTCCGTCTTATGGATTCCGTTATTTTCCATTATAACCATGTTATAACGGAAAGCCATAACGGAATCCATAACACTGATGTGAACCCACCCTTACTCTAGTGGGGAGTGTTTTGAAGCTGACAGATTCTCGTTTAAACTTTTCCCAGACTGGCCCTGTTGATAAATGTGAAAAAGTATTTTTAATATCTTTTGTGAGATACGATTACTTGAATTTAGAATCCCAAAGACTGCTGTCAGGTTCTAATGACAACATACTGCTCTGAATTGTGTCATATGCTGTGTTGTCATGCAGACTTTGGATAGATTCAAATCAGTAAATACATGGATATATAGACACAAAACTAATATAAAGCATGATCCACCTATCTCCCCTCACCCTGTGATGGTCTCATTTGTACTAGTCTGTCTAGTGAGGCTACCATCACTCACTAGGCTGCAGAATGGTGGGCACAATGAAGTGACATACAGCATCCATTTTCAAGTAAGGTATTATATAGCGTAGAGGTTGCTCTGCTCGGTTATTAGAATTCATGTAAGGTCTTTGAAAGGAATCAGAAGGGTACATGTTGTCAACAGAACCTGGTAGAGGCTTTAAAAGTAAGGGAAAACAATGGTTTTCACGTGTAAGTTGAGAAGCACATTCAATTTTCTTCTGGTAGGTCTTTTAGAAACCTGTATTCCGAGGAAAGTCATTATTAGGTTATACATTGTGTGCAGTGTTCTTACCTTTAGGGTACATTCACACGTCCGTAGGATGGGTCCGGATCCGTTCCGCAACGTTGCGGAACGAATCCGGACCCATTCATTCTCTATGGGGCAGGAAGAGATGGAGAAAGCACACAGTGTGCAGTCCGCATCCGCATTTCCGGAGCGCGGCCCCGGACTCCCAAAAAAACTACAACAAACATGTCCTATTCTTGTCTGCAATTGCGGACAAGAATAGGCAGTTCTATGGGGGTGCCAGCCGGGTGTATTGCGGATCCGCAATACACTACGGACGTGTGAACGGACCCTTACATTGCAAGTATTCGATAACACATGTACTTTCTAATAAAGAATATTTGGGATGTAAGCTGATTCAACAGTTTATGCAGTAATTACAGTTGAACATAAGAACAATGTCATCTGTTCGTGAAATTGTCTTGATTAGGGCCATAGGTTTCTCACAGTGGCTCAACATAACTTAAAAGGTTTGTCCAGGTTTAATGGATAGGCCTTCACTAGTAGATTGGTGAGGGTCCAATCAGCTAGTTTATATAGCTCTGTCCTCAATGGGAGCAGCGCTGTAGCAGTGAGCTTCGGATGGTGCTGTGTAGGGTTGTTGCGGGTATCGAAATTTCGATACCCAATCGATACTTTTGTCCTGGTATCGATACGATACTGGGATTTCCATTTTTTCGATACTGGGCTGCGCTGCTGCGCAGTCTAGTATCACAGAACATTAGCGCGCTGCTATCAGCGCGCTCATGTTCCCCCTCAGCATCACAGGGGAGAAGGAAGCTGTCTCTCCCTCCCCCTGTGCCGCGCTGCCAATAAAGAGAGAGGGGCGGGCGCACTGCGCCACCAATGATAGGAGGACCTTTCATGGGTCCGGACGTCGTTAAGTTAGCAGGCTCTGTTCGCCCGATGTGGCCCAGTTACCGTCTCCTGCTCCGTATGCTAATTACGTATGCTAATTACTACTATCGGAGCAATGGGGAGGAGACATCAGCTTCTCTCCTGGGCGCTCCTTCTCCCTGCTGTAGCGCTGTCCAATTGCAGCGCAGAACGTCACAGCCAGGGAGAAGGAACGCCCAGAAGAGAAGCTGATGTCTCCTCCCCATTGTGCCGATAGTAGTAATTAGCATACGTAATTAGCATACGGAGCAGGAGACGGTAACTGGGCCACAGCGGGCGTCACAGAGCGGCGCCCAGGAATAATAGTAAGTGCAGGGAGATCCCTGGGCGCCGCTCTATGTAGCCTGCAACTTAACAACGTCCGAACCCATGAAAGGTCGTCTTTAACTTTTAATACAGGAGGCAGGTGCCGGAAGCAGAATCACATAGCCGGCACCCTGCCTCTGACAGGAAGCTGCGATCATCGGCAGTTAACCCCTCAGGTGCGGAACCTGATGGGTTAACTGCCGCTGATCTGTTTCCGACACCCGCCTCCTGTATTAAAGGTTAATTATCATTGGTGCTACAGTGCGCCCACCCCCCTCAACCCCCCTTAGTATTAAAATCATTGGTGGCAGTGGCCACAGGGTCCCGTCCCCTTTGCATTGGTGGCCCCAGGGTCCCCTCCCCTCCTTCTCATTGGTTGCAGTGGCCACAAGGTCCCCTCCTTCTCACTGGTGGCAGTGGCAGCTTCTGATCAGAGCCCCAGCAGTGTAATCCTGGGGCTCCGATTGGTTACCATGGCAGCCAGGACGCTACTGAAGACCTGGCTGCCATGGTAAGCTCCCTGCTGCAGTGTGTACTATGCACAGGGCAGCGGGGAGTGTGAGGTCCTATTCACCCTGATAGATCCCAGGTTCTAGCCCCTAAGGGGGAAAATAGTTCTTAAATAAAAAGTAAAAAAAAAAAAAAAAAAAAGAAAAAAAAAAAAAAAAA
The DNA here is from genome assembly GCF_905171765.1 of Bufo bufo. Taxonomy (NCBI): domain Eukaryota; kingdom Metazoa; phylum Chordata; class Amphibia; order Anura; family Bufonidae; genus Bufo; species Bufo bufo. The sequence continues at coordinate 439,749,493 of NC_053390.1, read as the reverse complement.
CCAAAGTATAAATCACCTCCTTTCCCAATTTTGCATATAAAATATATAAACAAAAAAAAAAAATGCGTGATTCGCCATTTTTTAAAATGCGGAATTCACGTGGCTTTTTTGGTGTTTTATTTTTTCATGTGGTATCGAATGGTATCGAGTATCGCAATACTTTTTTATGGTAAACGAAATCGAATAAAAAATTTGGTATCGCAACAACTCTAGTGCTGTGTAACTCCGGTGATGACTTCCACTGACATAGTTATGCAGACAAGCTGATTGGCGGGTGTGCAGGGTGTCGGACCCCCATGATCAGCTAGTGATGGCCATTTCCGGAAGATAGGGCATTACTTAAAAATACCTGGACAACCCCTTTAAGCTTGGTACAGAATGTGTGTACAAAATAGATGTAGAGAAATTTGGCCCATGGAAAGTACCTAATCACTCTTGCCTAACATCTGGCTGAATATGTTCCACATATCTGCAGTATGTTTTTTTTGCAATTCTAGTGTAGCCTAGATGTGGTTGGTGGCAAAGCTTTCCCTTAGGTACGGTGCCAGCCATATTTAAAATTAACTATTACTGAATTTTGAAGGAAGAGAAATTTGCCTTTGCTTATGTACAGTATGTACTTTGGCCATTATTAGATTTATTTGCATCTAGCATTAATAGCCTAAACCTGAGCTCACATTGCTGGTAGTGTACCTTAAAAGACAGATTCATTCTCAGGGTTCATTAGTGGAACTTATCATGAAAATAGTTCAACTCATGTTAGAACCTTTATTGGGTTCAATAAGTAGGACCAATGGGCCTCTCAAATTATGGTTACTGGCTGTCCATATAATGCCATAGGATTATGCCAGTAGAAATATACTGGAAAATGTATGAGAAGAACACTATGTGCTATCTCAAAAGGGTGTGTTTAACGAGTATGTCAACTTCATGAGTTGCAGCTATCATAAGCTTAAAATGTTCGTCTTTTTAGCCAGTTGTAGCCATACACAAATTAAAAGCAAACATAAGCAATATGATGGACAGTTGACATAGAATCATACACACATTTATCAGAAGATGGGTTTACTTTATTAAAGTGGTGTTCTACTTGACCCAAAGATTATACGTAAAGGAGAGAGGTCAGTTTAAAGGGTAAAAGCATGCCAAACCCATGCTGGACACATAATGGATATTTCTGTTAGATAAACATTTTGGTTGAATGCTATATCCAGATAGGCACTTACCTTTCACATACTCGAACTGTCCATGCTGCAATGATCCAGGATGAGATACTGAAAACCAGGAGAACCGTGCCTGGACAGATGGTCATAAGAGTCTTCATTACAAAGCGAGTATTGAAATTGATCTTATTGAGGGCACCTATGCTCCTTGATGAGGCATCAGTGAAAAGCTTGCTATGAAGGAGCATAACTCTTCCAATTAAGTATAGCCTTAAGAACATGGGGATAGATAAGATGATGTCTATGTCAGCATTGGCTACAGAAGGTGTATAGTAGAAGGCCAGGCGAGCTGTCCATGTAAAGGAGTATTGTCCAGGAATGGGATGGATGGCACACACAGTCAACTCTAGGGTGATGAAAAATATCCGTTCATAGGTCATGGCTATTCTCCAATCATCTGCTCCGTTGTCCACCATAAAAAGCTGAAATAAAGAACAGTGTGGGCCAGAGAAAATTAGGTTAAAATAAAAATACATTTAGACGAATATAGGGCTCATTCACTGAACCGTATCCGTTTTTGCGGACTGCAAAACACAGAAACGGGCTGTGTGTGTTCTGATAGAAATGCCTATTCTTGTCCGCAAATACAGACAAGAATAGGACATGTTCTATCTTTTTTGCAGGCCACAGAATGGAAGTTCGGATGCACACGGTGTCTTTTGCGGGCCCATTGAAATGAATGGGTCCGTATCCGATCCGTAAAATTTTGGAACGGTTGCGGACAGAAAAATACGGTTGTGTGAATGGGCCCTTAAGCTAAGTTTACACTTCAGTTATTTGGTCACTTATTTTGCTCAGTTATTTTGAGCCAAAACCAGGTGTGGGTCAAAAACACAGAACAGGTGCAAATCTTTCCCTTAGGATCCATACACACATCCGCAAAATGGGTCCGCATCCGTTCAGCAGAACGGAACGCACATTGTCGGTGTCCGTGTCTTGCGCAATTTGTGGATCCGCAAAACACATACGGACGTGGGAATGGACCCTTATACCTTATCTCTGAGTAGGCTTCACTACTGGTTTTGGTTCATAATAACTGATGGAAATAACCGACCAAATAACTAAATAATAAACCAAATAAATAATAAGTGTGAACTTGGCCTTAAAGGGCTTCTATCACCCCCAAACAGCAATTTTCAGTTTTAGACTTAATATATTTGCTAATGTACGCAGATTTCATATATACCCCTCTTACCTAAGGCTGTGCTGTAATTTCAGTAAAAATCGTACTTTTGTGATATGCAAATTACTTCACTACCAGCAAGTTGGGCGGACTTGCTGGTAGCCGCCGCATCCTCGGTCTGAAAAAACGCCCCCTCCTCCACTTGATTGACAGGGCCAGCGAGCGCTCTCATCCTCAGCTGGCCCTGCCTGCAGCTCAAATCCCGCGCCTGCGCCATACCGGTCCTCATTCGGCACAAGCGCTCTAAAAGAAGGACGCTCGCTTGGCTGCTCCTTCCTCAGTGCGCCTGCGCCGATGACGTCAGCCCTACACCCAGGAGAGAAGACACCGGCATCGCTGGTAAGGAGGCGGAGAGTCCGGTGACGACGCTGGATGCTTGATTTAGGTAAGTATTTGCCTAATAAGCATGCAGCCACTACAACCACCAACGAGATACTATACCACCAACGCTTTAAATAATATACCCATAATTAATAAATATATATATATATATATATATATATATTAGGGATCGAGCGATATTGATTTTTTAGGGCCGATTACCGATAATCTGTGAACTTTCAGGCCGATAGCCGATAATTTATACTGAAATTCTGTGAATTTCAATTTTTGAAAAAAGAAAAGTTTTTTTTTGTAAATCTTTCTTTTTCGTTTATAATTAATATTTAGGTGTGTTTTTTTACTAACTATTAGCCCCCTTAGGGACTAGAACCCTTGTCCTATTCACCTTGATAGATCTCTATTAGGGTGAATAGGATCTCACACTGTCCCTGCTGCTCTGTGCTTTGTGCACACAGCAGCAGGGAGCCGACTATGGCAGCCAGGGCTTCAGTAGCATCCTGGCTGCCATGGTAACCGATCGGAGTCCCAGGATTACACTGCTGGGGCTCCGATCGGAACTGCCACTGAGGAGGAGGGGAGAGGGGACCCTGTGGCCACTGCCACCAATGATTAATACTGGGGGGCTTGGGTGGGGGGGCGCACTGCGCCACCAATGATAAATACTGGGTTTGGGGGGGGGCGCACTGCACCACCAATGATTATTACTGGGGTTGGGGGGGGCGCACTGCGCCACCAATGAAGATAACTCTCTCATTAATTCATATACAGGAGGCGGGTGCTGGCTGCAGAATCAGATAGCCAGCTGCCGACCTCTATGAGCGGTAGCTGCGATCTGCAGTAGAGAGAGGTATCTTCATTGGTGGCGCAGTGCGCCCAACCCCAGTATTAATCATTGGTGGCGCAGTGGCCACAGCCCCTCCCCTCCTCTCATTGGTGGCAGCGGCACAGGGGGGAGGGAGACACTGCTTCCTTCTCCCCTGTGCTGCTGAGGGAACTTTGTTCCCCACCCATACGTTATCGGAATATCGGCAAAATAGATGCCGATACCGATAACGTTCAAAATCCTGAATATCGGCCGATAATATCGGTAAAACCGATAATCGGTCGGTCCCTAATATATACAAATGCAATGAATGGCAGCACCAACCTTTTGATTTGAAATTGGGTGCAAGCTCCAATAGGAAAAGCGTCCAGGATAATAAAATGAAAAATAGAGTGCTGCTCTATTTTTCATATATATATATATATATATATATACATCATAGAGCACATATATAAATATATATAGCACATATATAAATATATATACAGTACAGACCAAAAGTTGGACACACCTTCTCATTCAAAGAGTTTTCTTTATTTTCATGACTATGAAGGCATCAAAACTATGAATTAACACATGTGGAATTATATACATAACAAACAAGTGTGAAACAACTGAAAATATGTCATATTCTAGGTTCTTCAAAGTAGCCACCTTTTGCTTTGATTACTGCTTTGCACACTCTTGGCATTCTCTTGATGAGCTTCAAGAGGTAGTCACCTGAAATGGTCTTCCAACAGTCTTGAAGGAGTTCCCAGAGATGCTTAGCACTTGTTGGCCCTTTTGCCTTCACTCTGCGGTCCAGCTCACCCCAAACCATCTCGATTGGGTTCAGGTCCGGTGACTGTGGAGGCAAGGTCATCTGGCGCAGCACCCCATCACTCTCCTTCATGGTCAAATAGCCCTTACTTTCAAAGTTTTCCCAATTTTTCGGCTGACTGACTGACCTTCATTTCTTAAAGTAATGATGGTCACTCGTTTTTCTTTACTTAGCTGCTTTTTTCTTGCCATAATACAAATTCTAACAGTCTATTCAGTAGGTCTATCAGCTGTGTATCCACCTGACTTCTCCTCAACGCAACTGATGGTCCCAACCCCATTTATAAGGCAAGAAATCCCACTTATTAAACCTGACAGGGCACACCTGTGAAGTGAAGACCATAATTCCACATGTGTTAATTCATAGTTTTCATGCCTTCAGTGTGAATCTACAATTTTCATAGTCATGAAAATAAAGAAAACTCTTTGAATGAGAAGGTGTGTCCAAACTTTTGGTCTGTACTGTATATATATTTATTAATTATGGGTATATTATTTATAAGCGTTGGTGGTATAGTGTCTCTAAATATCCTTTTTTTTTAAATAATGGCACCCCATTTTGTTGGTGGTTGTAGTGGCTGCATGATTATTAGGCAAATACTTACCTAAATCAAGCATCCAGCGACGTCACCGGACTCTCCGCCTCCTTACCAGCGATGCCGGCGTCTTCTCTCCCGGGTGTAGGGCTGACGTGATCGGCGCAGGCGCACTGAGGAAGGAGCAGCCAAGCGAGCGTCCTTCTCTCAGAGCGCCTGCGCCGAATGAGGACCGGTACAGTGCAGGCACGGGATTTGAGCTGCAGGCAGGGCTAGCTGGAGGATGAGAGGGCTCGCTGACCCGGTCAATCAAGTGGAGGAGGGGGCGTTTTTTCAGACCGAGGATGCGGCGGCTACCAGCAAGTCCGGCCAACTTGCTGGTAGTGAAGTCATTTGCATATCACAAAAGTAAGATTTTTACTGAAATTACAGCACAGCCAGAGGTAAGAGGGGTATATATATGGAATCTGCGTACATTAGCAATTATATTAAGTCCAAAACTGAAAATTGCTGTTTGGGGGGTGACAGAAGCCCTTTAATAACGCAGAATAAAGAAAAGGCAACAATATTAAAACCAGAGCAAGGCAAGTATATTGAAACTAATGCAAACCAGAACTGTAAAGGAAATCTGTCATCTGTCGTGATCTTGGACTATCATCTTTGGTGACACATGAGTAGTACTGCAGATAAGAAATCCAGATCTCTATTTCTATTTTCCTACTGTACGCCCACCTCCCGTCAGTGCTCATAACTACTCTAAAATGCATTGTCAGGACTGCTGTGCATGCACTCATGAGTCCTCTCTATTTTGTTAGCACAGCAGGCCAGACAGTATATTCCAGCGCAGCTTTAAGTGCTGACAGTGGGGGAAGGACGACAGAAGGAAAATAAAAAATAGTGTCTTCTGGACTCCTTACTTGCAGTTCTACTTACAGTATCTTACAAAACTGAGTACACCCCTCATATTTTTGTAAATATTGTAGTATATCTTTTCATGGGACAACACTGAAGATATGACTCTTTGATACAATGTAAAGTAGTCAGTGTACGGCTTGTATGACAGTGTGAATTTGGTGTCCCCCCAAAAACACACAGCCATTAATGTCTAAACCACTGCCAACAAAAGTGAGTACACCCCTAAGTGAAAATGGCCAAATTGTGCAAAAAAAAAAGTGTCATGTGACTCATTAGTGTTACAAGGTCTCAGATGTGAATGGGGAGCAGGTGTTAAATTTGGTGTTATCACTCTCACATTCTCTTATACTGGTCACTGGACGTTCAACATGGCACCTCATGTCAAAGAACTCTCCGAGGATCTGATCTAAAGATGGCCTAGGCTATAAGCAGATTGCCAACACCCTGAAACTGAGCTGCAGCAATGTGGCCAAGACCATACAGTGATTTAACAAGACAGGTAACACTCAGAACAGGCCTCGACATGGTCGACCAAAGAAGCTGAGTACAAGTACCCAGCGTCATATCCAGAGGTTGTCTTTTAAAAATAAAAGTATGAGTGCTGCCAGCATTGCTGTAGAGGTTAAAGGGGTTAAAGGCCTGTCAGTGCTCAGACCATACACCGCACACTGCATTAAATTGGTCTGCATTGCTGTTGTCCCAGAAGGAAGCCTCCTTTAAAAATGATGCACAAGAAAGCCTGCAAAAAGTTTGCTGAAGACAAGCAGACTAAGGACATGGATTACTGGAACCATGCCCTGTGGTCTGATGAGACTAAGATAAACTTATTTGGTTCAGATGGTGTCAAGTGGAACCATGCCCTGTGGTCTGATGAGACCAAGATAAACTTATTTGGTTCAGATGATGTCAAGTGTGTGTGATGGCAATCAGGTGAGGAGTACAAAGACAAATTTTGTATAGCTATTGAGTTAATTAATAAAATGTATCTGTATAGCGCCACCTGCTGTTTGTTCTTTTTCCTTTTTCTTTGACCTGCTCACTGAGATGGCCGCACATGCTCAGTTTCATCCTTCAACTGCCTCCTGAGCTGTGATAGGGAGAGCATGGACACGCCCCCTGAGCTGCAGCAGAAAAGACACGCCCCCTGAGCTGTCAGCTTGATATAAATCTAGCAGAGCAATGAATGGGGAGATCTCTGGATCCATGTGAGGTAGAAGGCATTGTTAGAAAGAGGTTGTCATGTACTACATGTTCTCTAGTTTTTGTTTTTACATTATTCATGGGATAACCCATTTAATTCAATATCTGATGTAATTGTGATTCCTGAGAACATACGTTTCCATTTTAGGACATCTCCACATGGTTGCAAAGCAAAAATGTAAAGTATCGGCATAACAATAGAGCAGGAAGGCTCTAGGAAAGCAAAATTGGGTGCAATTAATTATCAATTATCACAGTAACATAGACTTTCAAATGTACAGTAGGATGCAAAAGTTTGGGCAACCTTGTTAATCGTCATGATTTTCCTGTATAAATCGTCGGTTGTTACGATAAAAAATGTCAGTTAAATATATCATATAGGAGACACACACAGTGATATTTGAGAAGTGAAATGAAGTTTATTGGATTTACAGAAAGTGTGCTATAATTGTTTAAACAAAATTAGGCACGTGCTTAAATTTGGGCACCACAAAAAAGAAATTAAATCAATATTTAGATCCTCCTTTTGCAGAAATTCCAGCCTCTAAACGCTTCCTGTAGGTTACAATGAGAGTCTAGATTCAGGTTGAAGGTATTTTGGACCATTCCTCTTTAGAAAACATCTTTAGTTCATTCAGGTTTGATGGCTTCCGAGCATGAACAGCTCTCTCTAAGTCACACCACAGATTTTTTATTATATTCAGGTCTGGGGACTGAGATGGCCATTCCAGAACGTTGTACTTGTTCCTCTGCATAAATGCCTTAGTGGATTTTGAGCAGTGTTTAGGGTCGTTGTCTTGTAGAAAGATCCAGCCCCGACGCAGCTTCAGCTTTGTCACTGATTCCTGGACATTGGTCTCCAGAATCTGCTGATACTGAGTGGAATCCATGCGTCTCTCAACTTTGACAAGATTCCCAGTCCCTGCACTGGCCACACAGCCCCACAGCATGATGGAACCACCACCATATTTTACTGTAGGTAGCAGGTGTTTTTCTTGGAATGCCGTGTTCTTTTTCCTCCATGCATAACGCCCCTTGTTATGGCCAAATAACTCAATTTTAGTTTCATCAGTCCACAGCACCTTATTCCAAAATGAAGCTGGCTTGTCCAAATGTGCTTTATCCCACCTCAAGCGGCACTTTTTGTGCTGTGGGCGGAGAAAAGGTTTCCTCTGCATCACTCTCGCATACAGCATCTCCTTGTGTAAAGTGCGCCGAATGTTTGAACGATGCACAGTGACTCCATCTGCAGCAAGATGTGGGTTGACTCTGACTGTTCTCACCATTCGTCGCTTCTGTCTATCCGAGATGTTTCTTGGTCTGCCACTTCGAGCCTTAACTTGAACTGAGCCTGTGGTCTTCCATTTCCTCAATATGTTCCTAACTGTGGAAACAGACAGCTGAAATCTCTGAGACAGCTTTCTGTATCCTTCCCCTAAACCATGATGGTCAACAATCTTTGTCTTCAGGTCATTTGAGAGTTGTTTTGAGACCCCCATGTTGCTACTCTTCAGAGAAAATTAAAAGAGGAGGGAAACTTACAATTGACCCCCTTAAATACTCTTTCTCATAATTGGATTCACCTGTGTATGTAGGTCAGGGGTCACTGAGCTTACCAAGCCAATTTGAGTTCCAATAATTAGTTCTAAAGGTTTTGGAATCAATAAAATGACAACAGTGCCCAAATTTATGCACCTGCCTAATTTTGTTTAAACAGTTATAGCACACTTTCTGTAAATACAATAAACTTCATTTCACTTCTCAAATATCACTGTGTGTGTCTCCTATATGATATATTTAACTGACATTTTTTATCGTAACAACCAACGATTTATACAGGAAAATCATGACGATTAACAAGGTTACACAAACTTTTGCATCCCACTGTATACCTACTGTATAGGGGTCAGGGCCGTCTTTACCAAGGGGCAAAAGGGGCAGCTGCCCCGGGCCCAGTTGCTCCTGGGGGACCCAAGGCAGCTGCCTCTTGAGCCCTGCTAGCCACTGCCCCAGGTGTCAGGCTGTCAGCTACAAAAGGGTGCTGCCATGCCATGCCTGCCGGCACTGAGTCCAGTTATCGTACTGTGTTAAAGTTGTGATCTAGGACCTTAGATGACATCATCACCATGTGACCAGTAACCTAGCAATTACTGGTCACATGGCTATGAGGTCATCACAGGTCCTACAAGGAGTGTTGCAGAAGTTAACTGTGGAGCTTTTTATGTGTGAAGATTACCTCAGAAAAAGGTGACAGGGGCTGTTATGTTAATATACTGTAAACTACTGTATAGTGGGGGGCTGTATACTGTGGGGGGCTGTGTGGTGGGCTGTATACTTTGTGGGGCCTGTATACTGTGGGGGGCCTGTATGGTGTGGGTCCTGTATACTGTGGGGGGGGGGGCCTGTATAGTGTGGGGGGGCTGTATACTGTGGGGGCTGTATACTGTGGGGGCTGTATACTGTGTGGGGGGCTGTATACTGTGTGGGGGCCTGTATACTGTGTGGGGGCCTGTATACTGTGTGGTGGGCTGTATACTGTGTGGTGGGCTGTATACTGTGTGGTGGGCTGTATACTGTGGGGGCCTGTATACTGTGGGGGGGGGGCCTGTATACTATGGGGGGGCCTGTATAGTGTGGGTCCTGTATACTGTGGGGGGGGGCCTGTATAGTGTGGGGGGCCTGTATAGTGTGGGGGGCTGTATACTGTGTGGGGGGCTGTATACTGTGTGGGGGGCCTGTATACTGTGTGGGGGGCTGTATACTGTGTGGGGGGCTGTATACTGTGGGGGCCTGTATACTGTGGGGGGGGGGGGGGTGTATACTGTGGGGGGCCTGTATACTGTGGGGGTGCCTGTATAGTGTGGGGGGCTGTATACTGTGTGGGGGGCTGTATACTGTGTGGGGGCTGTATACTGTGTGGGGGCTGTTTACTGTGGGGGCCTGTATACTGGGGGGGCCTGTATAGTGTGGGGGGGCCTGTATAGTGTGGGGGGCCTGTATACTGTGGGGGGGGGGCCTGTATAGTGTGGGGGGCTGTATATTGTGGAGTGCTTTACTGCTGTACTGTATACTGTGGGGGTCTGTATACTGTATACTCTGGGTGTGGTATAGTGTGGAGTGCTATACTGCTGTACTGTATAGTGTGGGGGGCTGTATCGTGTATAGTTTGGGGTGCTGTATACGGTGAGGTGATGTATATGGTGAGGTGTTGTGTACTGTGAGGTGTTGTATACTGTGGGGTGCTGTATACTGTGGTCTGCTATATACTGTGGGCTGCTATACTGCTCTACTATATACTGTGGGGTACTGTATAGTGTGGGGTGCTATACTGCATACTGTGTGGTGCTGTATACTATAGGGTGCTATACTGCATACTGTGGGGTGCTGGGGTGCACTGTAACACTAGGGTGAGCCGAGCCCTGGTCTCCTTCCTGCAGAGCGGTGCCCACTTCCAGCCTGAGCCCAGCTGCCCAGAGCACTGATCCTGATCCTGAGTCTTCAGAACTGGAAGTATTTACAGTCATTCACTGTACTCCTACCAGATGTGTGGATTTTTTGTGTGTGTGTTGTGGTGGAGGGCGTGATTGCCTGCTAAGGTGTGGGAAGGCGGGATCCAGGGGGCCCAAGTACATTTTTGCCCAGGGTCCAATCAATATTAAAGACGGCCCTGATAGGGGTGCATAGTAGCGCCTGGGTCCTTGTGCCAAAGGGTGACAACGCTACATTTAAAGACACCCGCTTTATTAACACAACATGGTATTGAGGTGGTTTTGAAGATTTTGTACTAAGATGCAGGATCTTCAATGAATGTGTGATGCCTGAGTACAATGCATCCGCATCATGCAGGGTTGCAGATAGTATGGCTTTCTTCCCTGGTTCTGTCGGTTGCAGTGAAAACATGATGGTTGTTCAGGCATTCCTCTATATGCCGATCACATAATGATCTAATGTTTATCGAGTGATCTGTATACTGAGGAATGCTAGAAAGAAACACACAATGTTCTCCCAGTATTTCCCCAGCCCCAAGTGATATCATTGATTTCCATAGCAACAACACAAATGCAGAAACCATTGCTTTTTCATTCAGAGACATGCCGCTATGTGAGTGCTGTGTTTAGCAAACTTAGTGACAGGGAAAATCCAAGGTATACAAAATCTGCAATGAATCTGCGGCAAAATCTTCACGAGGTACATATGAATTGTGATGTGGATTTTCCTATAGATTTGACATGGTTTCCACCCTTTGCAATGCATGGCGGAAGTCCACAGCATACATTGACACGCTGTAGACCTAAAATCAGGGTCAAATTATGTTTTTGAGCAGTATGTGGATGAGACTTGCTGAAATCTCACCAGCTTTGTTGCTACTGTAAAACGCTGTTGATTTACTGCAAACAAATCCACAACAGCAAATCTGCAAGGTACCTTGAACAGGGGCGGACTGGCCATAGGCCCTACATGGAAATATCCCGATAGGACGACCAGAGCCTCTGCACAGCCGCTGGACACATACGTAACGATCTGATGCACTTAGCACTAAAGTGGGAGCATCTGGTACTTATGACCCTGACTAACAGCTGCAGGTGCCCTTCTGAATTCAACTGTATCACAATCTTCACGGTGATACAGTTGAATACTGTGCCGAGGGTGACAGTATTTGTACTGTGCTGTGGTATTTGGTTCTGCTGAGGCAGTAGTCTGTGCGGCACTGTGGTATTTGGTTTTGCTGGGGCGTTATTATGTGCTGCTCTACTGTATTGCTGACTCTGCCTACTTCTTTCCCTGCTTATTTCTGCTGACACCATCTACCTTTGTTGCTCCAATTTCTGTCAATTTGGACCTGCCTACAACATGGGGCTACTTTTACGTTTTTTTCCAGGGCTACTTTAAGTTCCCAGTCCGTCCCTGACTTTAAAAGGTATTTTTATCCCATATTCCTTGCCCAGATAAAAGCAATGAGATCACCCAATAGTTCATACACTGAACAAAAATATAAATGCAACACTTTCGGTTTTGCTCCCATTTTGCATGAGCTTTAACTCAAAGATCTGAAACATTAGTTAGTGAGCACTTCTTCTTTGCCGAGATAATCCATCCCACCTCACAGGTGTGGCATATCAAGGTGCTGATTATACAGCATGGATATTGTACAGGTGTGCCTTAGACTGCCCACAATAAAAGGACACTCTGAAATGTGCACAGTTTTGCCTTACTGGGGGGGTTCAGAAAACCAGTCAGTATCTGGTGTGGCCACCATTTGCCTCACACATCTCTGTCACAGAGTTAATCAGGTTTTTGATTGTGGCCGGTGGAATATTGGTCCACTTTTCATCAATAGCTGTGCGAAGTTGCAGAATATTGGCAGGAACTGGAACATGCTGTCATATACGCCGATCCAGAGCATCCCAAACATGCTCAATGGGTGACATGTCCGGTGAGTATGTTGGCCATGCAAGAACTGGGATGTTTTCAGCTTCCAGGAATTGTGTACAGATCCTTGCAATATGGGGCCGTGCATTATCATGTTGCAACATGAGGTGATGGTCGTGGATGAATGGCACAACAATGAGCCTCAAGATCTCGTCACGGTATCTCTGTGCATTCAAAATGCCATCAATAAAATGCACCTGTGTTCATTGTCCATAACATACGCCTGCCCATACCATAACCCCACCGCCACCATGGGCCACTCGATCCACAACGTTGACGTCAGCAAACCGCTCACCCACATGACGCCACACATGCTGTCTGCCATCTGCCCTAAACAGTGAAAAACGGGTCTCATCCGTGAACAGAACGCCTCTCCAACGTGCCAGACGCCATCGAATGCGAGCCTTTGCCCACTCAAGTCGGTATACGACGATGAAATGCAGTCAGGTCCAGACCCCGATGAGGACGACGAGCATGCAGATGAGCTTCCCTGAGACGGTTTCTGACAGTTTGCGCAGAAATTCTTTGGTTATGGAAACCGATTGTTGCTGCAGCTGTCCAGGTGGCTGGTCTCAGATGATCATGGAAGTGAACATGCTGGATGTGGAGGTCCTGGGCTGGTGTGGTTACACATGATCTGCGGTTGTGAGGCCGGTTGGATGTACTGCCAAATTCTCTGAAACGCCTTTGGAGACGGCTTATGGTAGAGAAATTAACATTCATTGCACGGGCAACAGCTCTGGTAGACATTCCTACAGTCAGCATGCCAATTGCACGCTCCCTCAAACGGTGCAACATCTGTGGCATTGTGCTGTGTGATCAAACTGCACATTTCAGAGTGGACTTTTATTGTGGGCAGTCTAAGGCACACCTGTGCAATATTCATGCTGTCTAATCAGCACCTTGATATGCCACACCTGTGAGGTGGGATGGATTATCTCGGCAAAGGAGAAGTGCTCACTAACACAGATTTAGACAGATTTGTGAACAATATTTGAGAGTAATGGGTCTTTTGTGTATATAGAAAATGCTTCAGATCTTTGAGTTCAGCTCGTGCAAAATGGGAGCAAAACCGAAAGTGTTGCGTTTATTATTTTGTTCAGTGTAGTTTCTGAGATATTCTGAGTTTCCCTGGAAATGCCCCTAGTTCCCAAAGATAGGAATGAATTTGCACAATGCCATATATTCTCTACACCGCACTGATTTATTAACATGTATTCCTATCATTTGGGTTTTTACGATTAAAAGTGTAACATACATATAAACATAGTATATAAGGCCGAAAAAAGACATTTGTCCATCCAGTTCGGCCTGTTATCCTGCAAGTTAATCCAGAGGAAGGCAAAAAAAATCCCTGTGAGGCACAAGCTATTTTTCCCCACTTGAGGGGGAAAAAATTCCTTCCTGTAGGTGTAGTGTTAGAAGCAGAAATTAGTGAATTGATTGAATCGATTCATTCATCAAACACATTTCTTGAGCAATTTTAGCTTTTCATAATTTTTGACTAATTTCACATATGCAGCACAGCTCTCTGACAGGCTGTTCCAGAAAGTCTGGCCTAATCCCAACATATTTGCTGGGGAGTGGACTGATCTCTGCGGGATCCCGCTACAGACAATGGGGTCCGGCGGACAGGCAGCAATATGGAGTCAGCAAGGTAATCTGCTACTAAAGTCATTAAGACTTTGCTGCAGTGGGGCCACTGTTAAGACACCCTTCACACTTGTACACATCCTGGCCAGATGTGTCTTCAAGACCCCTGTATACCACAGTGGACACTACAGCCATTATTACCAAGGTACTGTTACCAGCCATAGATTCTACTGATGGAGACTTTGGAAAGATAGTATAGAAAGAGTGCTATAACGCTCATCATTGCCTAAATCCATACATCGATATTTGGAAGAGAATTGTACTGTGTACAGTTGGAACTGTGACTGCCCTAGTTGAATGTACTACAACTCCCATTTTGCACCACAGCAAAGAGAGACGTTTATTCTTTTACCACTGGCCTGTTTTTCTGACTCTTATACCACATGGTGGCCACTGCACTCCACGCGCCCTGCCTTGCACCCACACAAAAACTTAAGATCATGGCAGCCCAACTACCATTAGGTAGGAGCCTTAGGATCAGGGTGTGGCCCAAGGGAAGAAAGAGTGTGCCCTCCTTTCACTGCACGGCCCTAGGGAGCAAAGCCACTGTAATTGATTGTGACAGCCAGAGCCATTACCACTCCCAACCTCCTCCCAAGTCACTTGAAGTATTATTAGGAGAGAAGAGTTTTAAAGTGATTCTCCACAAATACTGAGTTTTTACCAAATGCCTGCAACCTGTCTATCTAAACAGAAGACTGCTGTGTCCATGTTCCAGTCCCAGGCTCCTTTTCTTTAGCCGCTGCATGGGCATGGTCACATGCTCCGCTGCAGCCAATGAATGGCTTCAGTGGTAACGTGCTGCTTGTGTCCACAGACAGCACTCTGTGAATTTGATCAATCTATCTTTGTTTTCTTTTAGAACATTTGCATCAATCTCAACACAATCCCACCATGCCATCCAGGAAGCTACACTAGCTTAATAAAGAGCAAAAGAGCACTAAATGCATTATGTAACTAATCTGAAGTGTGTGGAGCTGGGCATTACCAGCTCGGCAGTACTATCTATGGCTTGAGGCGTTTCTTGCATTCACTATAATTTTTTTTGTCCCCTGATACCACTTTCTTGTGCACTAGCCTATGAAGTCAATTCTTCTCTGTTATCAACAGCATGCGCTTAAAAGGATGATCCGTAAGTGATGGCTTAGATGATGATGATGACCATTTATTACAGATCGAGTCTGAGGCACCACAGTCTATCTGTCATTAATGGGGAGTGATGACAATGTCTGTAAAGCGCTGCAGAATATGTCAGCGCTATATAAGTGAGTCAAATAAATAACATCTGCTTAACCTGCAGATGTTAACAGGTATGGATGTCTATGGTGGTATGCATTATCCTTTGTGGTCCTATAACGACTTGTGGTGGCGCCATAATCTGCATTTGTTGTGGCAACCTTGGTATACTGCATCCCTTGATTATGCAATTGTATTTATATCATTTGTCATATTGGGGTTTAATTTTTAATTGAGGTATAATTAAAGATAAGTTTTAACACTCTACTTGTGTATGCTATGAAAATTAGAGAATGGAACATTATAAGTATAACTATAAAACAGAGCTTTGTCTTCTCCTGCTACTAAACAGCAATGGATGTGTAAGGGTGGGTTCACATCACGTATAATTCCTCCGTTTGACGTATACAAACGTTAGAAAAAAAAAGGGTACAAAAACGCAGCACACCACGTTCTTGTATCCTGCACCTTTTTTTTTCAATGGTAAAAAAACAAACTTTTTTTTCTACAACTCTATGGTGAACGGATGCTACTGTATCAGTCTGAGGCATCCGTTTAACATATGTTTCTTGTGTATATTGTGTATGGGAAAAAACATGATGTGAACACCACCCATGATGTGAGCCGCACAGTTGCTACAGAAGATATACTGCATTAAAGATGTTTTTTTGCTTCTCTGACCTCTTTTAGTCACAAACAGAAACGATTAACAGTATCATTTGACTATATACGTATGTTTCGTTCTATTAAACTGCAGGCACAGTGATCTAATCAAGGGGCAATTAATATTGTTAATTTAATAATTTAATGTCTGAGCTGCTGTTTGCTGTCTGAACGAAAGCATGACAGATGGGGAAGCGACATGTAGAACTTAGATGAAGTATCAAGTGACAAGGTCATGTAGGGCTATGGATAAGTTTCTTGTATCTCCTGTTTGAATGTGTCACCTTTCAGTGTGTAAGACTCATGTCACCTTACATATCTCCTGACACTAGGGGAAGGAGCATTCCTAGGAACGATCATTTCATATAATTGCCCTCTGTAAAGGTGACACTGTTCATCTAATGAACAAGCATTTTTGGTCACCTAAATCATCCCTTCTGGACATTGTTCAACCTGAACCATGTGGAATATTTCTGTTTTTGTACTTATCACTGTCACTGCAATTGAGTAACTAGTTAAAGGCATATTCTCATCTCAGACAATGGGGGTATATCGCTAGGAGGTGGGACCTGCACCTATCTCATAAACGGAGCCTTGAAAGTCATAGAGGGTGCAGTGCGCATGCGTGGGCGCCCTCCATTCATTTCTATGGGGCTATTTCTGTCGGCCACATAAAATTGAATGGAAGCGGTGGCTGCGCAAGCACAGTGCACTCCTGTTCATTTTGTATGGGGCGGATGGAAATAGCCGAGCCAGTGCTCGGTGATTTTCGGTGGTCCCATATAAATGAATGGAGGGCGGCCGCACATACACATGCACGTGCGCCCTCCGTGACTTTCAAGTCAGACAATGGGGCATATCCTAACATTATGCCCCCACTGTCTGAGTCGGGAATACCCCTTTAAGTAATAATTTTGATGTGTTCTTCTAAGTACACTTGCACACAGTTTTTGATGGAACTCGGCAGGAAGATTTCCACAGATTTTCTGTGGATGTATGCTCGCTCAAATCCTTCTGTCTCTCCATGTAATCCCAGACAAACTGGATGAAGCTATCAGGGCTCTGTGGGGTCCATATCATGACTTCCAGGACTCCTTGTTCTTCTTTACATTGAATATAGTTCTTGTGTGCAAGTGTACCTAGAAGAATTGATGCTGTTTTGTAGACAGAGTGGTCACACAAATATTGATTTCATTCAGATTTTTATTTTGTTCATTCAATTAGCATTTTGTTAATTGATAAAAAAATAACACTTCTATTTTAAAAGCATTCTTACCTTGAAGCATTTGTTTTTCACACCTGCCTAAAACTTTTACACCGGACTTCATACACAATCCCACCAGTCCATCCAGGGAGCTACACTAGCTTGATAAAGAGCACTGAATGAATTATGTAACTAATGTACACTGGTGGCGGATGAAAATTAAGAACAAAATAACACACTGTAATTGCATCGAATTCACAGAGTGCTGACCTTTTACTGTATGAAGTTCTGGAATTCTACTCCTATGGCAGAAAGGTTGAACTGGGACGCACACCAATCTCCTGTATCTAGACAATTCCGTTGCACTTTTGATTTGTTTAGTTTTTTCATCAATTCCATTTGATTTTACATTGGTTTTGCATCACCACCTCATATACTATGCCATCTATCTGCTTGTTAATAAATACTTCAGCGATCTAAGTACTTCTCGGAGTTGTCCATTTTATTGGATAAGTGTTTGAGGCACACAGGTTAACCACTCTAACAGAAGACCTGGTATGAACCAGACTTGCTATTCAAGATTTAACACCCATAAAAGTCACATCAAAATTGGAAAAATCCTCCTGGAAATGTCACTTTTTTATTGTATTTTTATTTTGAATTTATGTCTCAAATAAATGCGGTTGGTGCACCACATTAAGAGCATTTTAACTCTTTAGTGACATAACTAATTTTAGCTTTTAAGAACTTGTTCAGCTTTGGGACATTTTTACTGTGAGTAGCAGCATGTTTTACCTGTTGAAAAAAATCATACTCATCAGCTTCCAGCCATTCTGGCTCCTTGGCTCTCTTCACTAGTCTTCAGATTCCTGTCCTGTACACCCCCAAGTGGACACGGTCACGCACACCATTGCAGCCAATGCCTTGGTGACATGCTCCCAAGCTCCATGTGACCCAGCAATGTCGTGCCGCCTCCTGAGCCAAGTCATTGACTGCAGTGGTGCAAGTGACCATGTCCACTCAAAGTTTACAGGAAGTGAAATGGAAAACCAGTGAATGGAGCCAGAATGGAGCGGCAGGAAGCAGATGAGTATAATATTTTCAACAGGTAAAAAACATGCTAATGCTCAAAGGAAAAATGTTGAAATTAAATTGCAATTTGAGGGATGGGTTGTAGTTTTTATAGGAACCATTTTGGGGTACATATAATATATCAACTTTTAATACATTTTGGTGGGAGATTTTACAGCACTCACTGTGTGGTATAAATAACATGATAACTTTATTTCTGTAGATCAGTGAGATTTACATAGTTTGATTTATGTTCTGCTACTTGCACAATAAAATGCTTTTTTTAAAATAATTCCTTTTTGTGTTGCCGCATTCCAAGTCCCTTTACATTTTTATTTTTTCAACAGAGTGCTTCCGTGGGCTTCCGATCTGTTATTCTGCACCGCATCTCCTGGATTACGGACCCATTCAAGTGAATGAATCCACATCCGTGATGCGGGGTGCACACGGCCTGTGCCCGTGTATTGCGGACCCGCTATATGCGGGCTGCAATACGGGCATGGTGGGGCCCCACCATGCCCGTATTGCAGCCCGCATATAGCGGGTCCGCAATACACGGGCACAGGCCGTGTGCACCCCGCATCACGGATGTGGATTCATTCACTTGAATGGGTCCGTAATCCAGGAGATGCGGTGCAGAAGCACAGATCGGAAGCCCACGGAAGCACTACGAAGTGCTTCCGTGGTGTTTCTGTCTGTGCCTCCGCACCGCAAATAGAACATGTTCTATTTTTTGGTGGTGCTGACAGATCACAGACCCAGATCACGGAACAGCTGCACAACGGCCGTGTGCATGAGGTTTAACTGTGTGTGTGGGGGGGGGGGAGGGGGGGGTTTGCCGGACAATTAGTAGTTTTGAATAGTACCATTTTTTATGCTTTTTATTCTGTTTTTGTTAAGTAAGATGAATAGAAAACAGCAAGTCTAGTACTGTTTTTAAACTATGTTTACTGTGACCACCAAAAATAATGTATTATGTTGATAGTAAGGTTTATATTTTCATTTCTTTTTTTAAATAATAATACATTGTAAATGGTAGAAAAGTTCTTTTTATGTAAAACTACAACAACCCAAAAATGTTTTAGAGGGCGCTCACTGGTATCTATAGAGCACAGCCCACTGACCACCTCTCAGCAAAACCAAATCAAAATAATAAACAACAATGGCTAGCGCACATGAATTTGCACATAATTACACTATTTAATATTCTAAGGGTCCATTCACACATCCGTAATTTCGGTCCGCATTTCCGGGATCCGCATTTTCGGGATCCACATCCGTTTTTTCGGGATCCGTTTTATGGGGATCCGCAATTCCGTTCCTGAAAAAAAATAGAACATGTCCTATTCTTGTCCGCAATTGCAGACCAGAAAAGGCATTTTCTATTATAGTGTCTGTGATGTGCGGTTCGCAAATTGCGGATCCGCAAAACACTTACAGACGTGTGAATGGACCCTAATTCATTAAAAATAAACCTATATAAAAAATAAACGCATGATTCCACAAAACCACATAATTGAAAAACACATAAAAATACAATTCATCTCATCTATTTCACGAACCAAGTCCCTTTGATGCGGAGCTCACGCATGTATTCAAATATAAAAGTAAAGATAGGAATAAAAAATTTGATTAATGTAAGACACAGTTTCCTCATTAATTCTTACGTTCCAGACGTGTGATTAATAGTTTTAGTTGTAATATGGACGATATCGCCAATAATATGGTTTAACCACTTAAGGACCACAGGTTTATACCCCCCTAAAGACCAGGCCCTTTTTTACAAATCGGCACTACACTACTTTCACCGTTTATTGCTCGGTCATGCAACTTACCACCCAAATTAATTTTACCTCCTTTTCTTCTCACTAATAGAGCTTTCATTTGGTGGTATTTCATTGCTGCTGACATTTTTACTTTTTTTGTTATTAATCGAAATTTAACGATTTTTTTGCAAAAAAATGACATTTTTCACTTTCAGTTGTAAAATTTTGCAAAAAAAACGAGATCCATATATAAATTTTGCTCTAAATTTATTGTTCTACATGTCTTTGATAAAAAAAAAAATGTTTGGGTAAAAAAAAAAAATGGTTTGGGTAAAAGTTATAGCGTTTACAAACTATGGTACAAAAATGTGAATTTCCGCTTTTTGAAGCAGCTCTGACTTTCTGAGCACCTGTCATGTTTCCTGAGGTTCTACAATGCCCAGACAGTACAAACACCCCACAAATGACCCCATTTCGCAAAGTAGACACCCTAAGGTATTCGCTGATGGGCATAGTGAGTTCATAGAACTTTTTATTTTTTGTCACAAGTTAGCGGAAAATGATGATTTTTTTATTTTATTTTTTTTTTTCTTACAAAGTCTCATATTCCACTAACTTGTGACAAAAAATAAAAAGTTCTATGAACTCACTATGCCCATCACGAAATACCTTGGGGTCTCTTCTTTCCAAAATGGGGTCACTTGTGGGGTAGTTATACTGCCCTGGCATTCTAGGGGCCCAAATGTGTGGTAAGGAGTTTGAAATCAAATTCTGTAAAAAATGACCAGTGAAATCCGAAAGGTGCTCTTTGGAATATGGGCCCCTTTGCCCACCTAGGCTGCAAAAAAGTGTCACACATCTGGTATCTCTGTATTCAGGAGAAGTTGAGGAATGTGTTTTGGGGTGTCTTTTTACATATACCCATGCTGGGTGAGATAAATATCTTGGTCAAATGCCAACTTTGTATAAAAAAATGGGAAAAGTTGTCTTTTGCCAAGATATTTCTCTCACCCAGCATGGGTATATGTAAAATGACACCCCAAAACACATTTGTCACAAGTTAGTGGAATATAAGACTTTGTATGAAAAAAAATAAAAATAAAAAATCATCATTTTCCACTAACTTGTGACAAAAAATAAAAAATTCTAGGAACTCGCCATGCCCCTCACGGAATACCTTGGGGTGTCTTCTTTCCAAAATGGGGTCACTTGTGGGGTAGTTATACTGCCCTGGCATTTTCCAGGGGCCCTAATGTGTGGTAAGTAGGTAAATGACCATCGAGAGAAATATCTTGGCAAAAGACAACTTTTCCCATTTTTTTTTATACAAAGTTGGCATTTGACCAAGATATTTCTCTCACCCAGCATGGGTATATGTAAAAAGACACCCCAAAACACATTCCTCAACTTCTCCTGAATACAGAGATACCAGATGTGTGACACTTTTTTGCAGCCTAGGTGGGCAAAGGGGCCCATATTCCAAAGAGCACCTTTCGGATTTCACTGGTCATTTTTTACAGAATTTGATTTCAAACTCCTTACCACACATTTGGGCCCCTAGAATGCCAGGGCAGTATAACTACCCCGCAAGTGACCCCATTTTGGAAAGAAGACACCCCAAGGTATTCGCTGATGGGCATAGTGAGTTCATGGAAGTTTTTATTTTTTGTCACAAGTTAGTGGAATATGAGACTTTGTAAGAAAAAAATAAATAAAAAAAAAATCATCATTTTCCACTAACTTGTGACAAAAAATAAAAAATTCTAGGAACTCGCCATGCCCCTTACGGAATACCTTGGGGTGTCTTCTTTCCAAAATGGGGTCACTTGTGGGGTAGTTATACTGCCCTGGCATTTTCCAGGGGCCCTAATGTGTGGTAAGTAGGTAAATGACCTGTGAAATCCGAAAGGTGCTCTTTGGAATGTGGGCCCCTTTGCCCACCTAGGCTGCAAAAAAGTGTCACACATGTGGTATCTCCGTACTCGGGAGAAGTTAGGGAATGTGTTTTGGGGTGTCATTTTACATATACCCATGCTGGGTGAGATAAATATCTTGGTCAAATGCCAACTTTGTATAAAAAAAATGGGAAAAGTTGTCTTTTGCCAAGATATTTCTCTCACCCAGCATGGGTATATGTAAAATGACACCCCAAAACACATTCCCCAACTTCTCCTGAGTACGGCGATACCAGATGTGTGACACTTTTTTGCAGCCTAAATGTGCAAAGGGGCCCACATTCCTTTTATGAGGGCATTTTTAGACATTTGGATCCCAGACTTCTTCTCACGCTTTAGGGCCCCTAGAATGCCAGGGCAGTATAAATACCCCACATGTGACCCCATTTTGGAAAGAAGACACCCCAAGGTATTCAATGAGGGGCATGGCGAGTTCATAGAAATTTTTTTTTTTTGGCACAAGTTAGCGGAAATTGATATTTTTTATTTTTTTCTCACAAAGTCTCCCTTTCCGCTAACTTGGGACAAAAATTTCAATCTTTCATGGACTCAATATGCCCCTCACATAATACCTGGGGGTGTCTTCTTTCCGAAATGGGGTCACATGTGGGGTATTTATACTGACCTGGCATTCTAGGGGCCCTAAAGCGTGAGAAGAAGTCTGGAATATAAATGTCTAAAAAATTTTACGCATTTGGATTCCGTGAGGGGTATGGTGAGTTCATGTGAGATTTAATTTTTTGACACAAGTTAGTGGAATATGAGACTTTGTAAGAAAAAAAAAAAATTCCGCTAACTTGGGCCAAAAAAATGTCTGAATGGAGCCTTACAGAGGGGTGATCAATGACAGGGGGGGTGATTAATGACAGGGGGGTGATCAATGACAGGGGGGTGATCAATGACAGGCGGGTGATCAGGGAGTCTATATGGGGTGATCACCACAGTCATTGATCACGCCCCTGTAAGGCTCCATTCAGACATCCGTGTGCGTTTTGCGGATCCGATCCATCTATCAGTGGATCCGTAAAAATCATGCGGACATCTGAATGGAGCTTTACAGGGGGTTGATCAATGACAGGGGGGTAATCAATGACAGGGGGGTGATCAGGGAGTCTATATGGGGTGATCACCACAGTCATTGATCATGCCCCTGTAAGGCTCCATTCAGACGTCCGTGTGCGTTTTGCGGATCCGATCCATCTATCAGTGGATCCGTAAAAATCATGCGGACGTCTGAATGGAGCTTTACAGGGGGTTGATCAATGACAGGGGGGTAATCAATGACAGGGGGGTGATCAGGGAGTCTATATGGGGTGATCACCACAGTCATTGATCACTCCCCTGTAAGGTTCCATTCAGACGTCCGTATGCGTTTTGCGGATCTGATCCATCTATCAGTGGATCCGTAAAAATCATGCGGACATCTGAATGGAGCTTTACAGGGGGGTGATCAATGACAGGGGGGTAATCAATGACAGAGGGGTGATCAGGGAGTCTATATGGGGTGATCACCACAGTCATTGATCATGCCCCTGTAGAGCTCCATTCAGACGTCCGTGTGCGTTTTGCGGATCCGATCCATCTATCAGTGGATCCGTAAAAATCATGCGGACGTCTGAATGGAGCTTTACAGGGGGGTGATCAATGACAGGGGGGTAATCAATGACAGGGGGGTGATCAGGGAGTCTATATGGGGTGATCACCACAGTCATTGATCATGCCCCTGTAAGGCTCCATTCAGACGTCCATGTGCGTTTTGCGGATCCGATCCATCTATCAGTGGATCCGTAAAAATCATGCGGACGTCTGAATGGAGCTTTACAGGGGGGTGATCAATGACAGGGGTGTAATCAATGACAGGGGGGTGATCAGGGAGTCTATATGGGGTGATCACCACAGTCATTGATCATGCCCCTGTAAGGCTCCATTCAGACGTCCGTGTGCGTTTTGCGAATCTGATCCATCTATCAGTGGATCCGTAAAAATCATGCGGACATCTGAATGGAGCTTTACAGGGGGGTGATCAATGACAGGGGGGTAATCAATGACAGGGGGGTGATCAGGGAGTCTATATGGGGTGATCACCACAGTCATTGATCATGCCCCTGTAAAGCTCCATTCAGACGTCCGTGTGCGTTTTGCGGATCCGATCCATCTATCAGTGGATCCGTAAAAATCATGCGGACGTCTGAATGGAGCTTTACAGGGGGGTGATCAATGACAGGGGGGTAATCAATGACAGGGGGGTGATCAGGGAGTCTATATGGGGTGATCACCACAGTCATTGATTATGCCCCTGTAAGGCTCCATTCAGACGTCCATGTGCGTTTTGCGGATCCGATCCATCTATCAGTGGATCCGTAAAAATCATGCGGACGTCTGAATGGAACTTTACAGGGGTGTGATCAATGACAGGGGGGTGATGAGGGAGTCTATATGGGGTGATCACCACAGTCATTGATCACGCCCCTGTAAGGCTCCATTCAGACGTCCGTGTGCGTTTTGCGGATCCGATCCATCTATCAGTGGATCCGTAAAAATCATGCGGACGTCTGAATGGAGCTTTACAGCGGTGTGATCAATGACAGGGGGGTAATCAATGACAGGGGGGTGATCAGGGAGTCTATATGGGGTGATCAGGGGCTAATAAGGGGTTAATAAGTGAC
The DNA here is from genome assembly GCF_905171765.1 of Bufo bufo. Classification (NCBI taxonomy): domain Eukaryota; kingdom Metazoa; phylum Chordata; class Amphibia; order Anura; family Bufonidae; genus Bufo; species Bufo bufo. Next base: position 439,724,808 of record NC_053390.1, on the reverse strand, counting down.
GGGGGGGGAGGTGTAGTGTAGTGTAGTGGTGCTTGGTGCTACTTTACTGAGCTACCTGTGTCCTCTGGTGGTCGATCCAAACAAAGGGGACCACCAGAGGACCAGGTAGCAGGTATATTAGACGCTGTTATCAAAACAGCGTCTAATATACCTGTTAGGGGTTAAAAAAAACACATCTCCAGCCTGCCAGCGAACGATCGCCGCTGGCAGGCTGGAGATCAACTCTCTTACCTTCCGTTCCTGTGAGCGCGCGCGCCTGTGTGCGCGCGTTCACAGGAAATCTCGGCTCACGCGAGATGACGCCTATTGGCGTTAGCGTAGCCTGGGGGAGCCGCCGCAATGACGCCTTTCGGCGTTAGCGTGGCGGCAAGCGGTTAAAATAATGGTACTTCCTCCAAAATAAAAATAAATACGAAAACAAAAATAAAAATTGAAATAAAAATAATTTTCATTTTTATTTCTATTTTTATGTTTGTTTTCATACTTATTTTTACTTTTATTTCTATTTTTATTTTGGAGGGATTACCATTATTTCAAACCACATTATTGTCCGTATTATTATTTTATTCAATAACGTGTACTGATATGTATGAATAAAAAGATGTTTTTGACAATATAAAAGAACATGTATACACCAAGAAACAATATAGGTGTGATCATTTGGGTATAGGTATCCATATAGATATACAATACGCTAGTAGACGGTGTGAGAAGTATTGGCCTCTGTGCACACTGTCATATATGGCTACATATGTCCATGATGAATGGAGGTGATATCCATTTAACGTATACTAACATGATTACTTTTATACTATTTTTCATTTCCTATTTCCATCTTTATTTTATATGAATATCGATATAGACCATTCATGAAATGAGAGTATCCAGTGACATTTTAACAAATTAATTAAGATGGATTTAGCATGATCCAGTCCATAGATTAACATTTACCACAAACGGTTTAAAAGCAGGCTGTTCGGTCCCAGCAGTCATCTATTGCCTTTTTACCAGTGAGGAAGGAACTACGTGTTCCGAAACACATCTGGTTGCATTACCGCTTCGGACAGTGTAAATGAATATCCATCCAGAATACAGCGCACGGTTGGAGAACAATTTGGCGCCCCGGTGAACTCAATGTGCATGCGCAAAAAGACGCTCAGTGAAGGAGCGATACAATAGAGAACAACGTAACCAGAGACCGGGTGAGAGCACAACAACGCTGATCTATTGTGGATACGTGAGTTACAGTTATACCACATGCCGGATAAACAAACTATGAGCTTCACATTATAGCTTTATATCTACATGATAAACGAGCCATTTAATACGGGGCAGTACGTGGTTCACGTTACCATTGATATATACGAAGCACTACAGAGCATTATCCAACCTAGCGAACTGTGTGGATATGACTTTACTATCAAATAAGAACTAAAACTATTAATCACACGTCTGGAACGTAACAATTAAGGCTACTTTCACACTTGCGTTCAGAGCGGATCTGTCTGCTGTCTGCACAGACGGATCTGCTCCTATAATGCAGACGTTTGGATCCGTTCAGAACGGATCCGTCTGCATTATAGTTTAGAAAAAATTCTAAGTGTGAAAGTTGTTCAGACGGATCCGTCCAGACTTTACATTGAAAGTCAATGGGGGACGGATCCGTTTGAAAATTGAGCCATATTGTGTCAACTTCAAACGGATCCGTCCCCATTGACTTACATTGTAAGTCTGGACGGATCCGCTTGCCTCCGCACGGCCAGGTGGACACCCGAACGCTGCAAGCTGCGTTCGGGTGTCCACTTGCTGAGCGGAGGCTGAACGCTGCCAGACTGATGCATTCTGAGCGGATCCGCATCCACTCAGAATGCATTGGGGCAGTACGGATGCGTTCGGGGCCGCTTGTGAGAGCCTTTAAACGGAGCTCACAAGCGGAGCCCCGAACGCTAGTGTGAAAGTAGCCTAATGAGGAAACTGTTTCTTACATTAATCACATTTTTTATTCCTATTTTTACTTTTATATTGGAATACATGCATGAGCTCCACATCAAAGGGACTTGGTTCATGAAATAAATGAGATGAATTGTATTTTAGTGTTTTTAAATTATGTGGTTTTGTGGAATCATGTGTTTATTTTTTATATAGGTGTATTTTTTATTAATTAAAATATTAAAGAGTTTATGTGACGCCAATTAAACTGGCTGACATTATAGATGTGAAAATGTCACCTGAATTTAACTCTGCATTTCTTTTATTTAAGTATGCGCGAGATTTACACGGCAGACGGGGCAGCAGGAGAACCAACGCTGGCCTGGCCCTGTCAATCATGACAGAAGGACGTGGAAATGAGGTGGGCGAGTGGAGCCTCTAGGAGCAGGTGCAATGCCCTCTCTGCTCCTAGAGGCTCATTTTCATATAATAAAAGTTAAAATTACACGAATACGGGGGCATACTTAAATAAAAGAAATGCAGAGTTAAATTCAGGTGACAATTTTACATCTATAATGTCAGCCTGGAAACCCTTTAAATAATGTAATTATGTGCAAATTCATGTGAGCCAGCCATTGTTGTTTATTATTTTAATGTAAAACTACTTAGGTTCCAGGATCAGCATTAACTGCAGCATCTAAGGGATTACCAGTAAATGTTCATCTTTTCACTCCTTTTTTGAATAAGAAAAAAAAGACCCTTATCATATGTGATAATCATAGAGCAAGTATGCTCTCTGATAATGAAGGGAGATAAAATGAAGGGTTAATTTCTAAATTCATACAGGGACAGGAGAAAGGTCTGTGAGCCTCCTCCACTCCCTACACACTACCTCTTTGTCTACCTCCCCTCCTCATACAGGCTGAAGTGACAGCAACAATATGCAGCTTCAACCTGCTCTAATTCAGGTTACATTGTGACTACAACTGTGAATCTTGTTATAAGGCCAAGATTGAAGACCACGTTTTCAGCCCTAGCTGCATTCTAGCCTGAAAAACAACCCTCACAAGTGGCCAACCCTCTGCAAAACACTACCTTCATTTTGTGCTTTGCTGAACTCTGTTTTAGCTGATCAGTGGGGTTGGGGGGCTTAAAGTGGTTGTCCTGTTGTACCATTAGTTTTTTTGTAGAAGCTGACACATGAAGGGACATTTATCAATAATGGTGTAATTTGCGCCACAAAAAGTAAAATATTAGCACTACAAATGAAAAGTGGTGATTTGTTTCACCTCATATATCAAAAGGAGCTCGCCACTTTCAAAATTTGACTTTTTAAAATCTAAAATTGATTATTCGCCTATTTTTCTTGAATTGCAAAATTTTGACGCCAAAAGCACTAAAATGCGACTTTTTTAAACAGAAATGTGTTATTTCAGCCACCCTGCCAGACCGCACTTGCAACTTTTTAAACATTTTAGCAACATTTCTAGTGGTAAATTGCGACTTTTGTCTCAGACTCAGGACGTTTCTCTCATTATTTTGGTTTTGTTGAATGTAAATTTTCTGACGAAACCCAGTTGTTTAGCTCGATTATATCGTCCTCGTTTTAATACTTACCTATCACTTGTTCCCATGACGAGTTGTTTTTTTTCTTTTCTGCCATAACTGCAAATTTTTACACAAACCAATACCACATAAGTTGGTTAATTGTCCGCAACAATTTGAGCCATTTCTGCCGATAAGAGGACAATAAATTAGGTGTAATGTGCGCCAATTTGATAGCCACGCTCACTTTGATATTAATAACTTAGGGCTCCAGATGGCGACCAAAATGGTCGCCAATGTGACTTAGAATTTACAAATGGCGACAAGACTTTTTAGGTCGGGTGCCGGCTATTTGATTCCGGCACCCGCCTCCTGTATTTGTATTAACAGGTCAGTTATCTTTATTGGTGGTGCAGTGCGCCCCCCCCCCAATATAAAAAACATTGGCGGCGCAGTGCGCCCTCCCCCAACACCCCAGTATAGTAAACATTGGTGGCGCAGTGCGCCCCCCCTAACACCCCAGTATAATAAACATTGGTGGCGCAGTGCGCCCCCCCCAACATCCCAGTATAATAAACATTGGTGGCGCAGTGCGCCCCCCAAACACCCCAGTATAATAAACATTGGTGGCGCAGTGCGCCCCCCCCAACACCCCAGTATAATAAACATTGGTGGCGCAGTGGGCAGTGCCAATGAGGGTTAAAAAAAAAATTTAAAAAATGTACTCACCTCCTCCAATTGATCGCGTAGCTGCCGGTCTCCTGTTCTTTCTTCAGGACCTGTGGTGACGTCACTGAGCTCATCACATGGTCCATTATCATGGTGATGGATCATGTGATGAGCACAGTGATGTCACCACAGGTCCTTTGACAGGTCCTGAAGAAACAACAGGAGACCGGCTGCTACGCGATCAATTGGAGGAGGTGAGTTAATTATTATTTTTTTTAACCCTCACTGGCACTGCCCACTGCGCCACCAATGTTTATTATAATGGGGTGTTGGGGGGGGGGCGCACTGCTCCACCAATGTTTATTATACTGGGGTGTTGGGGGGCGCACTGCGCCACCAATGTTTATTATACTGGGGTGTTGGGGGGGCGCACTGCGCCTCCAATGTTTATTATACTGTGCAGCTGAACAGGAAAAAAGCACATAAATGCGATGGGGAAGGGCTCACAGCCTGTCCAAGTACAGCAAGGACAACAGCACTGGTGGCACGGACAGTTAAATATTAACTAAACAATCTTTCTTCAACAGGTCCAAGGAATGCTTGTATTTTTTTTCAAATGCGTGGAAAACCCGTTTAAATACTACAGTGCTACACTGACGAGCTTTCTCTACTTTAAACGTGAAACAATTCATGACCAAAGTCATCCTTTATTAGGATATTTTTGATGGTTCTGATCCAGCGAGTGAGCATCAGGACTAGTAACTCTTTAAGATAGTAGAATCAAATACCTGGATCTCTCTTGCGTGGTACATGATGATGAGTCCAAGTAGGATAGCAGTTGAGAGGCTGATAAGGCATTTCAGTGCAAATGAGTATGAGGATTCCTAAAAAAAAAAAATATATATTAAAATGAATGAACGCTCACGCTCAGCATAAATACAATTAAATACTACAATATTTTGATATTCCCTCTGCAGCATTCTGGTAGAGTTTGGAGATACCTCTGTAGCTGTATCTTTTAATGTGTATCTTCTTTCAGATTGTCTCTTGGGGTCTGAAATCCAGGAACTGCTGTATAAGGGGCAGAAACTGTACCAGTGAGCCACAGTCTCACTAGTTGTCAATGGAAGGATATTCGCTGACTGAAAACTTCAGTAGTAAACTTTACATGCATAATATGCTGCTATCTACAGATATAGCTCTATATTACATACACTGCTCAAAAAAAATAAAGGGAACACAAAAATAACACATCCTAGATCTGAATTAATTAAATATTCTTCTGAAATACTTTGTTCTTTACATAGTTGAATGTGCTGACAACAAAATCACACAAAAATAAAAAAAATGGAAATCAAATTTTTCAACCCATGGAGGTCTGGATTTGGAGTCACACTCAAAATTAAAGTGGAAAAACACACTACAGGCTGATCCAACTTTGTTGTAATGTCCTTAAAACAAGTCAAAATGAGGCTCAGTAGTGTGTGTGGCCTACACGTGCCTGTATGACCTCCCTACAACGCCTGTGCATGCTCCTGATGAGGTGGCGGACGGTCTCCTGAGGGATCTCCTCCCAGACCTGGACTAAAGCATCTGCCAACTCCTGGACAGTCTGTGGTGCAACGTGACGTTGGTGGATAGAGCGAGACATGATGTCCCAGATGTGCTCAATTGGATTCAGGTCTGGGGAACAGGCGGGCCAGTCCATAGCATCAATGCCTTCGTCTTGCAGGAACTGCTGACACACTCCAGCCACATGAGGTCTAGCATTGTCTTGCATTAGGAGGAACCCAGGGCCAACCGCACCAGCATATGGTCTCACAAGGGGTCTGAGGATCTCATCTCGGTACTTAATGGCAGTCAGGCTACCTCTGGCGAGCACATGGAGGGCTGTGCGGCCCTCCAAAGAAATGCCACCCCACACCATTACTGACCCAATGCCAAACCGGTCATGCTGGAGGATGTTGCAGGCAGCAGAACGTTCTCCACGGTGTCTCCAGACTCTGTCACGTCTGTCACATGTGCTCAGTAAGAACCTGCTTTCATCTGTGAAGAGCGCAGGGCGCCAGTGGCGAATTTGCCAATCTTGGTGTTCTCTGGCAAATACCAAACGTCCTGCACGGTGTTGGGCTGTAAGCACAACCGCCACCTGTGGACGTCGGGCCCTCATATCACCCTCATGGAGTCTGTTTCTGACCGTTTGAGCAGACACATGCACATTTGTGGCCTGCTGGAGGTCATTTTGCAGGGCTCTGGCAGTGCTCCTCCTGTTCCTCCTTGCACAAAGGCGGAGGTAGCGGTCCTGCTGCTGGGTTGTTGCCCTCCTACGGCCTCCTCCACGTCTCCTGATGTACTGGCCTGTCTCCTGGTAGCGCCTCCATGCTCTGGACACTACGCTGACAGACACAGCAAACCTTCTTGCCACAGCTCGCATCCTGGATAAGCTGCACTACCTGAGCCACTTGTGTGGGTTGTAGACTCCGTCTCATGCTACCACTAGAGTGAAAGCACCGCCAGCATTCAAAAGTGACCAAAACATCAGCCAGGAAGCATAGGAACTGAGAAGTGGTCTGTGGTCACCACCTGCAGAACCACTCCTTTATTGGGGGTGTCTTGCTAATTGCCTATAATTTCCACCTGTTGTCTATCCCATTTGCACAACAGCATGTGAAATTGATTGTCACTCAGTATTGCTTCCTAAGTGGACAGTTTGATTTCACAGAAGTGTAATTGACTTGGAGTTACATTGTGTTGTTTAAGTGTTCCCTTTATTTTTTTGAGCAGTGTATATATATAGTACAGAGTAGGTTTTTTTAAAGGATAAAAGCAAAAATACTCTTTTTTTTTAGCAATTACAAAAAAGTTAGTGGTGCAAAATAAATTACAGTAAACGCATTTTTTAAAATGAATGTTACAAAACCATTGGTACTGAAGTTGAAGGCAGCTCGGAAATGTGGTGGTGGTTGTAAGCATTTCGTCACAGTACACTATACAGATCTACTATAGCAGTTCTAAACGTGTATGTGATATCATGTCACAAAAGCCACTGAAAAGTCAGTTCAAAGTTTTTTGCCATTGTTTAGTTAAAGGGAACCCTTTATCAGTTTTATGCAGCTTTCAATGATGGCAGCATAAAGTATCGGTAGTTACAGACACACTGATTTCAGCAATGTGTCACGCGGGTTGCCGAGAACCTAGAACAGAGTCATGGCTGCCTGAAAAGACTCAGTCATTTATGATCTTCTGCTCTCTTCGCCTTTCTACTGGTGATTGGCAGGTTTCTCCTTAGGAATCATCAGCATGTGGGGAGAGCAGAAGATCCTCAATAACTGACTCTTCTCAGGTAGATTTGACTCTTTTCCAGGCCTGAGCTGCAATGATTATGATGTTGGTTCTCAGCAACCACTTACTTTTAGCTCATGAGTGAGTTCCCTGTAACTCATTAAGAATTAAAATGAGGATTTCTACAGATGTAGCAGCTTTCACGGTTACACTTGATGAGTTATCACATCTAGTTAATGCGTTATGCCTGTGACTGTTAACTCTGCTGCATCTGTAGGCTACTTTTACAATAGCGTTTTCAATTCTGCTATTGAGATCCGTCATTCAAACGCATTTCGTTCCGTTTGGTTGCGCTCCCATTGCAGACAGAATAATGCTGCAAGCAAGACAAATTCGTCCTGACACACAGTGTAAGTGAATGGGGGCAGATCCGTTTTCTCTGACACAATAGAAAAGTGATCCGTCCCCCTTTGACTTTCAATGGTGTTCATGACGGATCCGTCCTGGCTATATAAGACATAATACAACCGGATCAGTTTATGACGGATGCATGCAGTTGTATTATTGTAACAGAAGCGTTTTTGCAGATCCATGACGGATCCACAAAAACCGCTAGTGTGAAAGTAGTCTAAGTATGTTGCCCTCTATAGAAGGGTGGTACTCCCACATGTGGGGACACATGTAAGGGGCATTATACTGTAAGAGGAGCACAGCAGGGGGCAATATACTATGTGAGGAGTACATGTAGGGGGCCTCATATTGTATGGGGGGGACAGAAGGAGAGTCATACTGTGTTGGGGGCACATAAGAGAGCATCATACTGTATGTTGGGTACATAAGAGGTCATATTAGTGGTGTGATGGGTTGGAGCTTAGGGTGGGTTCACATCACGTTTTTGCTATCCGTTTAACTTATATGTTGTGGGGGAAGGGGGGGGGGGGGGGGAGGATACAAAAGCACAGCACACCAGGCTTTTCTATCCAGCAAAGTCCAATAAAAAAAAATGTATACATTAACGTATGTTTTTTTTGTTTGTTTTTTACAATGGAACTCTATGGTGAATGGATGCTACTGTATGGCATCCGTTTACATATAGGGTTATTTAAAAAAAAAAAAAAATTTATACGTTAGACGTGTGGTAAAAATGTTATGTTAACCCATCCTTAGCAGTGCAATGGAATGGAGCCTAGCTGTGCCACAGAGCAGAGCTTAGCGGTGCAAAAGGGTCCCTCAGATATAAATTTGCTTGAGGCCCCAGAAATGCCAAATCCCCCCTGTATATGAAAGGGAAGTTTGAGGCATATGTCTTAAGTAAATTAAAGGAATTAAAGGGATTGTCTGAGATAAATTGTAAAATCAAATCTGAATCACTATAGATCCTTACAGTGATGGTGATGTGCGCAGTGATGTGCAGGTGTATGGCATGTGAGCGCTGCAGGTCATCACTGTCCTTAGCAGTATACATACCACTGAAGACAGTGATTGCCTGCAGAAGTCATGTGTCATTGCAGTGTGCAAACAAGCAGCGGCAGGAGGACCAGCGGCGCGAGTAAGAGGTAAGTATAACACCATTTGGGGGCTTGTGTCACATTTTTAGTTATCTCAGACAATCCCTTTAACCACTATTACCATACAAATATGATTTTTTATTTAGTCCAGTTTTAGATACGTACAATTTACCAGCATTTTACCAAAACAAATGTGGATAAATATAGGATTCTAGGGCAATCCAGGATTGATTCTGTATATACAGTATATGAACTTTTCATGCTGTATATTTTAACACATCTTTAGGAATGAGAAATACATAAATTACCGGAAAAGGTTCATTTGAATTACTAATTTTCTCCTCTCCATTTATTCTACAAACACTGGGTCCCTAGATAACTTTGCATCAACCAATTGGGCTTCGAAAAGAAATGCCATAGAAGTAATAACTCTACACAGTTATTCTTCAAATATTTGCAGAAATAATCGAGATTAATTAAAAGGGTATTCCAGTTTTAATGATTACATTTATTTTTTTAAAGAATAGGATGTTAAATTTTTTTTATTATACATCTATTTAAAATATTGCTCACAGATCTTTATTATATCCAAAAAGTAGTAATCTCTTCCTTTAGAAAATAAATGGTATGGCCCATTTTAGTCCTGTAAAATGCTGCAGCCCATTTTAGTCCTGTAAAAAGTATCCATAGGAGAGCTGGATAGGACTAAACATGGTGTCAGTCATGTGAGCCGTCATGTAAGGCTACTTTCACACTCGCGTTTGGTGCGGATCCGTCATGGATCTGCACAAACGCATCCGTTCAGATAATACAACCGCATGCATCCGTGTATTATCTTTAACATAGCCAAAACAGATCCGTCTTGAACACCATTGACAGTCAATGGAGGACGGATCCGTCACAATATTGTGCCATATTGTCCCCATTGACTTACATTGTGTGTCAGGACGGATCAGTTTCGTCAGACGGACACCAGAACGCTGCAAGCATCCAGGCTCCAAAGCAGGATGCAGGCGGAATGGAGCCAAACTGATGCATTCTGAGCGGATCCTTATCAATTCAGAATGCAATAAGATCAAAACCGATCCGTTTTGGACCGCTTGTGAGAGCCCTGAATGGATCTCACAAACGGAAACCAAAACGCCAGTGTGAAAGTAGCCTAAGCCTCACAAGTATCATGTGTCCTGGTACTCAGTTAGCTGCCCAGGTATCGAACAGGTGAATAGTAGTCTATTAGGGAGCAGAACAAATACAGTATATGCAAAATTACTACCTGCAGCAGTATCCATCATGTTTGTCAGTGTAGATGCAGAACTCTGTGCATTGTTTGTTGGTTCTTTTTTTACACTAAACTTTAGTAGCAACATGATAAAATCACCTATAGACTGGCAGACATTTTACAACATCACATAGAGACAGGCCACCAACTAAATATACACAGTGTTGTAGTTACTGTAATAACCACAATAAAAACCCATGATTCCACCACTAGTCCTATTTACTTGGACATGGATGTGTTCTGTGTGCTGAACCAGCATATGTGCATCATGTAACACTGTTGTTTACTGAATGTCAGAAATTACAGGTGTATGATGTCACATGACTGACGCCATGTTTCAGTTAGGTAATGCACGTACATTAACAAGACTGCTATACGAGTTACACCATTCTACTGCACATAGAAGTCAACAGCCCGATATAAGAAAGGTATGTACCGCAAATTCTAATTACATGTACAGTGCTGGCCATAATTATTCATACCCCTGGCAAATTTTGACTTTTATTCAACCAGCAAGTAATTTATGGACAGGAAATGACATAGGTGTCTCCCAAAAGATAATAAGATGATGTACAAGAGGCATTATTGTGGAAAAAAAAATATTTCTCAGCTTTTATTTACATTTGAGCAAAAAGTGTCCAGTCCAAAATTATTCATACCCTTCACAAACTGTCACAGTCTGTGGGAAAATCAAAAGTTCTATACCATTCCAAATAGTCCAAGCTGTTCTAAAGCATCCTAATTACCCTGATTAATTGGGAACAGGTGTTTTAATCAACTAAACAGGTGAAAAACAGCAGCTCTCTGCAGTTGGTTTGTGGACAGTCATGGCTAAGACAAAGGAGCTCAGTGAGGACCTGCGGCTGCGCATTATGGCTACAAGGCCATTTCTAAATGTTTTCAAGTTCCAGTGGCTACAGTGCAAAGTATTAATAAAAAATACAAGATGTTCCGCACTGTGGAAAATCTCAGAGGACGTGGTCGGAAGCCAAAAGTGAAACCTGTGCTGGCCAGGAGGTTAGTTAGAGAGGTGAAAAAGAATCCAAGGATCACCACCAAGGCCATCCTGGTGAATCTGGGCTCTGCTGGTGGCAATGTCTCAAGGCAGACAATCCAACGGACACTGCACACTGCTGGGTTCCACGGATCCAGACCAAGGAGGACGCCGCTTCTCCAGATAAGGCATACAAAAGCTCGCTTGGCCTTTGCAAAAGCTCATCTGGACAAAGAAGAAGACTTCTGGTCTTCTGTGTTATGGTCAGATGGAACAAAAATTTAATTGTTTGGTCACAATGATGTTTCTTCATTCGGTGTAAAAAAGGAGAAGCCTTCAACCCAAAGAACACCATCTCCACTGTCAAACATGGTGGTGGGAACCTAATGCTTTGGGGGTGTTTTTCAGCCAATGGACCAGGGAACCTAATCACAGTAAACGGCACCATGAAAAAAGAGCAATACATGAGGATTCTCAACGACAACATCAGGCAGTCTGCAGAGAAACTTGGCCTTGGGCACCAGTGGACATTTCAGCATGACAATGACCCAAAACACACAGCAAAAGTGGTGAAGAAATGGTTAGCAGACAACAACATTAACGTTTTGGAGTGGCCCAGACAGAGTCCAGACTTGAATCCAATTGAGAATCTGTGAAGGGAGCTAAGGATCAGGGTGATGGCAAGAAGACCCTCCAACCTGAAAGATTTTGAGCTCATTGCTAAAGATGAATGGGCAAAAATACCTGTGGAGACATGCAAAAAGCTGGTCTGTAATTATAGGAAGCGTCTGATTGCTGTAATAGCCAATAAAGGCTTTTCTATTGATTATTGAGAAGGGTATGAATAATTGTGGACTAGACACTTTTTGCTCAAATGTAAATTAAAGCTGAGAAATGTTTTTTTTTACACAATAATGCCTCATACATCGTTTTATTATCTTTTGGGAGACACCTATGTCATTTTGCGTCCAAAAATTACTTGCTGGTTGAATAAAAGTAACTTTAAGTCAAAATTTGCCTGGGGTATGAATAATTATGGGCAGCACTGTATATTAGAAAACTGGATGATTTCCTATTATATAAATAAATAAGTAAAAAAAAATAAAGAACTCTTTAAACCTCAGCAACATACCATAACACAATGGGAAAGATTGATCAAAACTGGTTTAAAGGAATACTGTCTTAGTTCACCATAGCAACCATTCAGATCCCACCTTTCATTTTTCAGGGCTCCTTTGGAAAATGAAAGGTAGAACCTGACTGGTTGCTAAGCTAGGACTTTATGATCTGAGAGTCAAGTGCCAGAATAAGGCCACTTTCACACAGTCAGTATTTGATCAGTGGTTTTCATCAATGATTCTGAGCCAAAACAAGGTACTGATCCAAAACACAGAGCAGGTCTAAATATTTCCATTATACCTTTTCTTCTCTGTGTAACCTGCACTCCTGCTTTGGGCTCACAATCACTGATTTAAATTACTGACCAAACACTGACTGTGTGAAAGCATCCTAAGAGTTAAAGGGGTATTCTGGTTTTTATTGTGTTTAATTAATTTGTTTATATAATAGAAAATCATACATTTTTCAAATGTACATGTATTTAAAATCTGCATACATACCTTTCTTATATCAGGTAGATGACCCCTACATGCAGAAGAATGGTACAGCACATGTATTAGTACTATATATTGCATCCATTGTCTAACTGAAACAACATTAGTCATGTGACACTTTACACCCTGACAGTCAGTAATCAGTGTTACATGACATACATGCGAAAGGTCAGCACACGGGACACAATTCTGTGATAAGTAAATAGGACTAGTGGTGGAATCATGAATTTATTGTAGTTATTACAGTATCTATATCATTGTGTGCCTGTATGTAGTGATTACTAAAATGGCTACCTGTCTCTAAGTGATGTTGTCATGTTGTTAATAAAGCTTAGTGTAAAAAAAAAAAAAAACAGCACACACAGAGATCTGCCTCTACACTGACAGACATGAGGTGCTGCTTCAGGTAGTAGTACTGTATATAGTGTATATGTTCTGCTCCTCAATACACTACTAATCACCTGTTAGATACCTGGGCAGTTAAAGTGGTTGTCTCATCTCGCCGTTACTGAGGAGAGATGAGACACAGTTCCGACCGCCTGTCACGGCTGTAAGTGAGCAACTAGAGCATACACAGAAAATAGAGCCACTGACCGGACCCAAACTAGGGAGGATAAAGGGTGACCCCTGTCAGACCCTCAAAGCTTTCCCTATGCTGCTAAGCACATACCCAGATCCTAATGGTGGAACGAGGCATGCCCGCGTACCTAAGACTGATGACCACTGTAACCCCTACAATAGTGGAAGGGGCACGGCCACCGGTGCCCTGCTCAGTATATGGAGGGAACCGTGGTCGCCTCGGATCCGGTCAGAAAACAAACAGATACACTACAATGTCTGCACACTTAGCTGAAGGTGCTGCGGCAGCAGAGAAGACGGATCCAAAGACAGGTGGCAATATCCGGAGTACTTGCTGCAGCAGAACAAAGGTCCAGTGAAAAGATAGCATACAAGTGAAGATACTCAAGCAAGAGCTACAACTTAAATGAGAAATATAATCCACACTCTACAAAAGGAGGAGGCGTGATTTAAAGGCAGAGAAATCAAACATAGGAGGAACAGCTGGAAGGAAGGAAACAGAAAGTAATGACCTCATCCCAGGGGCGGAGAAACAGAGCAGTGAGAACTCCTCCAAGCTCTGGTAGTGACATCATCACAGGGGTGGAGAAACAGAGCTGTGAGAACGTCTCAAAGCTCTGGTAGTGACAGTACCCCCCCCCCCCCCCTCTACGGGTGGACTCCGGACACCCAGGACCCACCTTCTCAGGATGAGCCCTATGAAATGCCCTGATGAGGCGAGTGGCTTTAATGTCCGACACCGGAACCCACATCCTCTCCTCAGGACCATAACCCCTCCAATGAACGAGGTACTGAAGAGAACCGCGGACAATGCGAGAGTCCACAATTCTGGAAACCTCAAACTCCAGATTGCCATCAACCAAAATCGGAGGAGGAGGCAAAAAGGAGGGTACCGTGGGCTGGACATATGGTTTTAAGAGAGATCTGTGAAATACATTATGTATCTTCCAAACCCGTGGAAGATCAAGACGGAAGGCAACAGGATTGATGACTGACAAGATTTTATAAGGCCCAATAAACTTGGGACCAAATTTCCAGGAGGGAACCTTCAGTTTAATATTTCTTGTAGACAACCACACCAGATCACCCACATTCAGGTTCGGACCAGGCACACGTCTCTTATCAGCCACACGCTTATACTTCTCACTCATCTTTCTAAGATTACTCTTAATCTTTTGCCAAATGGTAGACAAAGACGAGGAAAATCTGTCCTCCTCAGGTAAACCAGAAGGAGCCCCTCCCGAGAATGTCCCAAACTGCGGATGGAACCCATATGCACCAAAGAATGGTGACTTATCAGAAGATTCCTGACGACGGTTGTTCAGAGCAAACTCAGCAAGAGGGAGAAATGAACACCAATCCTCCTGATTCTCTGCCACAAAACAGCGCAAATATGTCTCCAGATTCTGATTGAGGCGCTCAGTCTGACCATTCGACTGCGGGTGAAAAGCAGAAGAGAAGGACAACCGACCCCCCAGGCGAGAACAGAAAGCCTTCCAGAATCTGGACACAAACTGCGTGCCTCTATCGGAAACAATATCAGAGGGAATGCCATGCAACTTAACAATATGGTCGACAAAAGCTTGCGCCAACGTTTTAGCATTGGGTAAACCAGGGAAAGGTACGAAATGAGCCATCTTGCTAAAACGGTCCACCACCACCAGGATCACCGACTTCCCTGAGGAACGAGGAAGATCCGTGATAAAGTCCATGGACAGGTGTGTCCAAGGACGGGAAGGTATGGGTAACGGGAGAAGGGAACCTGAAGGCCGTGAACGAGGGACCTTAGCGCGAGCACACGTCTCACAAGCAGCCACAAAACCCTCCACCGACTTACGAAGAGCCGGCCACCAAAATCTCTGAGCAATGAGATCTACCGTGGCTCTACTCCCGGGGTGACCAGCAAGAACAGTATCATGATGCTCCTTGAAGAGTTTGTGACGTAGCTCAGGAGGCACAAACAACTTCCCAGAAGGACAACGGGCAGGTGCCTCAGTCTGGGCAGCCTGGACCTCGGCCTCCAAATCAGAATATAGAGCAGAAACAACTACCCCCTCCGCCAAAATGGGACCCGGGTCCTCGGAGTTTCCTCCTCTCCGAAAACAGCGAGAGAGAGAGCATCAGCCTTCACATTTTTGATCCCAGAGCGGAATGTAACGACAAAATTGAATCTGGAGAAGAACAGAGACCATCTGGCCTGTCTCGGATTCATACGCCTGGCCGACTCCAAGTATGCCAGATTCTTATGGTCGGTAAAAACGGTGATAGGGTGCCTGGCCCCCTCCAACCAATGGCGCCATTCCTCGAAAGCCAACTTGATGGCCAACAATTCCCTATCTCCCACATCATAGTTTTTCTCTGCCGGGGAGAGTTTTTTAGAGAAAAAGGCACAGGGTCGCCATTTGGCAGGAGAAGGGCCCTGGGACAAAACCGCACCCACACCCACCTCGGAAGCATCCACCTCAACAATAAAAGGTAAGGAAACATCGGGATGCACCAAGACGGGAGCAGACGCAAAACTCTCTTTAATCTTAGAAAAAGCTGCAAGCGCCTCCTCCGACCAAGAGGAAAAATCCGCCCCCTTTTTTGTCATGTCAGTGAGGGGTTTGACAACAGAGGAATAATTCAAAATGAACTTTCTGTAATAGTTTGCAAAACCCAGAAAGCGCATCAATGCCTTCTGATTCTCGGGAAGCTCCCACTCAAGTACAGCACGGACCTTCTCCGGATCCATGCGAAAACCAGAAGCAGAGAGGAGAAAACCCAGAAATTGAATCTCTGATACCATAAAAACACATTTCTCCAGCTTGGCGTACAATTTATTTTCCCGCAGAATCTGCAGAACCTGAAAAAGATGATCCTGATGGGTCTGAACATCAGGGGAAAAAATCAAAATATCATTAAGATACACCAATACAAATTTCCCCATTAAATGGTAGAAAATACTGTTAACAAAATGCTGAAAGACGGCCGGAGCATTCATCAGGCCGAAAGGCATAACGAGATTCTCGAAATGCCCGTTAGGGGTATTAAAGGTCGTTTTCCATTCATCCCCCTCTCTGACCCTGACCAGGTTGTACGCGCCTCTCAAATCCAATTTGGAAAAAACCTTGGCCCCAACAATTTGGTTGAAGAGGTCCGGGATCAGAGGAAGGGGATAGGGATCGCGAATCGTGATACGGTTCAGCTCCCTAAAATCTAGGCAAGGTCTCAGAGAGCCATCTTTTTTTTTAACAAAAAAAAACCCAGCGGCAACAGGTGATTTTGAGGGACGAATATGCCCCTTATCGAGACTCTCGGAGATATAGGTTCGCATTGCGATTCTTTCCGGTTGTGAGAGATTGTAGAGGCGTGCTTTTGGCAGCTTGGCGCCGGGAATGAGGTTAATGGGACAGTCAAACTCCCGGTGAGGAGGTAGCTCCTGAACACCGCTCTCGGAAAACACGTCCGAGAAATCAGAGAGAAATGATGGCACAGTTTTAGTAGACACCTCTGCAAAAGTCGCTGTGAGACAATTCTCTCTACAAAAGTCACTCCACTCATTTATTTGCCTTCCTTGCCAATCAATAGTGGGGTTATGTCTAGTGAGCCAGGGTAACCCCAAAACTAGAGGAGAAGGCAATCCGTTAAGGACAAAACAAGATATATCCTCCACATGAGTGTCACCCACAGCCAACCGGATATTGTGAACAATGCCCTTCAGAGATCTCTGTGAGAGTGGAGCAGAGTCAATAGCAAAAACAGGTATATCCTTTTCTAATGTACAAACCTGAAAACCATGCATGGCTACAAATTGAGTGTCAATAAGATAGACGGCCGCTCCACTATCGACAAAAATCTCACAAGAAATGACTTTGCTCTCTAGCTCCACCCTGGCAGACAGGAGAAAACGGGAACTGCAGGTCAGAGGAAAAGCATCAATTCCTACATCAACTTTGCCCAAAGTAGCAGATGAAGCAGAGTTTGATGATTTACCTTTTGAGGTTTTTCTCTTATTATCGCTCTTAGTACAGTTCAAGAATCTCCTAGACGGACAAACATTTGCCAAATGACCTATGCCCCCACAACAAAAACACACCATACTCTGAGGACTAAATCCTCTTTTATCAGGGGCAAGTCGACCTAGCTGCATGGGCTCCTCCTCAGAGGGGACCGACACAGGATGAGGCCCTTGCACACCGAATGAGTCCGCACCACTGCCCCTAGACTGACAATGGCTGGACAGAGAGGTCTCGTTTCTTTCTCTTAGACGCCTGTCAAGGCGTACTGCCAATGACATGGCAGACTCTAAGGACGTTGGTCTCTCATGGAAAGCAAACGCATCTTTCAATCTCTCTGAGAGACCATGACAGAACTGACTCCGGAGTGCAGCATCATTCCAACCTGAATCAGCTGCCCATCTCCGAAATTCAGAACAATAAAACTCTGCAGACAGTTTGTTCTGGCATAAAAAACGTAAGTTAGATTCGGCCAGCGCAACACGATCCGGGTCATCATATATCTGCCCCAGGGCCACAAAAAATCTTTCCACGGATCGAAGGGAGGGATCCCCTGATGGCAGCGAAAATGCCAAAGTCTGAGCATTACCCCTGAGCAGGGAGATGGCAATCCTCACCCTCTGCTCTTCATTACCAGAGGAATGGGGACACAAGCAAAAATGGAGTTTGCATGCCTCTCTGAAGCGAACAAAATTCTCACTGCCCCCGGAGAACGTTTCCGGAAGTGAAACCTTTGGCTCGCAACAGACTCCATGGGCCGGAGCAGAGCCCAATGCTTGAAGCTGAGTCATAGATTGACGGAGATCCGCTACCTCCAAAGAAAGACCCTGCATGCGGTCAACCAGGCCAGAAAGCGGATCCATGTAAAAAAAAAAAGACGGTTTTGGTGGATTATAATGTCACGGCTGTAAGTGAGCAACTAGAGCATACACAGAAAATAGAGCCACTGACCGGACCCAAATTAGGGAGGATAAAGGGTGACCCCTGTCAGACCCTCAAAGCTTTCCCTATGCTGCTAAGCACATACCCAGATCCTAATGGTGGAACGAGGCATGCCCGCGTACCTAAGACTGATGACCACTGTAACCCCTACAATAGTGGAAGGGGCACGCCACCGGTGCCCTGCTCAGTATATGGAGGGAACCGTGGTCGCCTCGGATCCGGTCAGAAAACAAACAGATACACTACAATGTCTGCACACTTAGCTGAAGGTGCTGCGGCAGCAGAGAAGACGGATCCAAAGACAGGTGGCAATATCCGGAGTACTTGCTGCAGCAGAACAAAGGTCCAGTGAAAAGATAGCATACAAGTGAAGATACTCAAGCAAGAGCTACAACTCAAATGAGAAATATAATCCACACTCTACAAAAGGAGGAGGCGTGATTTAAAGGCAGAGAAATCAAACATAGGAGGAACAGCAGGAAGGAAGGAAACAGAAAGTAATGACCTCATCACAGGGGCGGAGAAACAGAGCAGTGAGAACTCCTCCAAGCTCTGGTAGTGACATCATCACAGGGGTGGAGAAACAGAGCTGTGAGAACGTCTCAAAGCTCTGGTAGTGACACCGCCTCCTGACCAGGAGACAGCAGAGTGATCCGGCGCTCTGCTGTTTCAGTAGTTCCCATTGCCTTTCATTAGAGCTACTCAAACAGTGTAGCACAACAAGCTATGCTGTTTCTGAGTTAGGTAGACAGCATAGCTTGCTGTGATACACCGTTTCTGTAGCTCTCATGCACGGCAATGAGAGCTACTGAAACAGCGGAGTGCCGGTGTTCTGCCACTTTTCTATACCCAGACAAAAGTCTATACCCGGAAGTGATGTAGCTGCACCGGAAGTCACGTGGACGCATTGGAATCAGCTGGAGGAGGGGGTGTGTGCGCTGCGCAAGCGCATTCGGCTAAAGTATGTTAATCTGGCAGAACGCCCCTGCATTTTCCCAGCCCTCCATTTCTTTACTATCCATCTCTTTCTTTACTATCCATCTCTTTCTTTACCATCCAATTCTTTCTTTACTATCAATGGCGGCATAGAGTCCGTTATAGCAAATGCCGAGCGCAGCGAGGCCGAGCTCGATGCGTGGCGAGCGAAGCGAGCCCGCGAGGGTACAAATTAATGTAGATTACGGGCTCGCGGCGGTCTGCCAGATTACTATACTTTAGCCGAATGCGCTTGCACAGCGCGCACACCCCCTCCTCCAGCTGATTCCAACGCGTCCACGTGACTTCCGGTGCAGCTACATCACTTCCGGGTATAGACTTTTGTCCGGGTATAGAAAAGTGGCAGAACACCGGAGTAGTCTGCTGTCTCCTGGCCGGGAGGTGGTTGGAGCGGTGTCTTGTCTCGGCTTTGTAAAGACGAAATGAGACAACCCCTTTAACTGTAAGCCAGGTCACATGATACTTGTGAGGGCACAGGATGACTCACATGACTGACACCATGTTTAGTCGTATCTAGCTCTCCTACTGATGCAATTTACAGGACTAAAATGGGCTGTAACGTTATTTTTTCTTTAGGGAGAATTAGAAAATTGTTTAACAACCTATTGTCTAAAGAAATAAATGTAATCATTAAAATTGAAATACCTTTTTAACATTATTTTTCAGATTAAACTAGGCATGTTATATGTAGAATCAATAGGCAACATGTATATATTGTTAGACAGAATCTGTAGTGTAAATGATGAGTGATAAATGAGTGAAAATTATAAGTGATAATACAATAGAAAATTAATGGAGATATAGATATTAGATGAGGGGGCTCACACTCGGAAAATTGGATATTTAGGGATTCTCTGCCTTTTTGGATCACCCAGAATCCAATCATAGAAAAAGAATAAGGAAGGAACACCCACTACTGGTGCTGTAAAAGACAGAATCTATTTAAAGTAAAAAAACTCCTCACTCCTCCTTTCTGATCAAATACATACTAGGTACATATATATTAAAAACACAAAATAAAATAAATATATGATAAAAACATGGAAAACGAAATCCCCCCAGAGATAAAAAAGCGGCAAAAGCCCAATCAATGCACAATAAAGCGCTTTCTATATTGGTTGTATGTATCGTGTATGAGAAACGGCAGGAGTTAAATATATGGCCAACTCATATACACTCTGCATATATATCACTATTTAGGTAGGTCAAACGGCAAGATTCTTCTTGCTTAGCACATATATAGTATAGATGCTGTACCACATATACATCCCCTATTGATCCAATGGTATATCAAGATTTACTAGTTTGTTCTGTAGTTATAATATAGATGTCGTCGCTTATCAAGATGTAATAAAAGTCCATATATATACTAATCTTTTTGTATATGTTCATATTCTCAAATCCAACAGTATATATAAGAGGGAATTTAATATCCAATATATCTGTAACGAAATGTGACATCCAGCAGGATCAATATAAATGAAGACACGTTGCACAGTAAGTATTCAGTGCCACAGTAATGCCACAATGTTCATATTCTCAATCCAACAGAATATATATCTGTAACAAAATATGGCATCCAGCAGGATCGATGTAAATGAAGATACGCTGCACAGTAAGTGTTCAGTGCCACATTAACGTTCCAGGCAGTGTTATTCAATATAGTAGTTTCACTTAATATCGCAGTTACCTGCCTTTGAGCATCATTCCTGAGGACAAATAATATTTGCATCATATGAGGCTCTTACCCCCCTCTTGTATGTAGTCTCTTCTTGTCTGGGGCAGCCGCCGCCAGGGAGCCGTATATGCTGCAGCACTCGTTCCTGTATCTCCACGCGCTGTTTGAAGTGGCCACGTGACCAAACCACGTGATCACAAAGGAGATCAGGTGATCAAAGGTCCGTCCTCAAACCTTCGTGCACAGAGGTTGAGTTGAAGATATAAAGCGCTATTCTTTTGGGGTACCTTTTACTTCACTTGGTCCGGACCAGAGAATCTTTGGTTAAATAACACAGGATAGCGCCAGACGCATTTCGGAGCCTCTTGCTCCTTCATCAGTGGATTAAAAAATGTGTCATTTCAAGTTCCCTTTTATAGGGTTTAATGTGGGTCAGATCTAAAACGTGGAATCAGAATCTTCAGAATTAGATATAAGTCCTGAACTGGATTTTGTCATCACATGGAATAATATCCCTTTGTTTGCACGTAGTGCTTCCAGTATCACCTATGTAGATCTACTGATTGTGATATTGTTCTAAAAAAGAGTGATGCGTTTCTGTTGCGTTTTTTATTTTATGTTCATAGGGTTTCTGTTCCTTACATATTCTTGTAAAATAAATCCTTCATTAACATTTTTATCCATAAATAAACATACTACCACTAAAATATATATGCATTAGCATAAAAATACAGATAAATGAAAATAAAAATATAAATGACATATTAAGTCCTTTAATAAGGTCTTGAAAAAAAACTGATGATCCTGAAAAATCTGGTGTGGAGGTGGAATCAACACAGAATGACTACAAGTGGGAAATCAAAGAATTTCTCACATGTAGTACTAGAAATGTCATCTATATGTTACAGTTCACGTGTAACAAACAATATATACGGTAGGAAGAACGAAACGTACTCTAAAAAAGAGAATTTCAGAACATATTGCCAATATACGAAGTGGATATGAGAAACATACAGTATCTAAGCATTTTAAATGCTACCACAATAAAGATCTCAGCACTCTAACTTATACTGCATTAGAATTGATTAGACCACACTGGAGGGGAGGTAATCATATTGCCAACATGTCCCGAGCTGAGTCGAGCAAGATTTTCGAATTCAATACATTATTCCCGGGTGGACTGAATGCAGATCTGGAGGTATTTGGTTTCTTGTGATACTGGGGCCTGGAGTTGACGGAACATCGGGGTTAGGCTGTCTCTTCTTACCAGCACACGATCTCCCCTTGACCTCAGGTCCTTCTATCTACTATTGAGGACCATCCTCCAGACCTGTTTTCCCATAATCATCAGTTTTTTTCAAGACCATATAAGAGTACTTAATATGTTTGTCATTTTTTATCTCATTTTTATTTTCATTTATTTTTATTCTAATGCATATATTTTAGTGGTAGTATGTTTATTTATGGATAAAAATGTTAATGAAGGATTTATTTTACAAGACTATGTAAGGAACAGAAACCCTATGAACATAAAATAAAAAAACGCAATAAAAACGAAACATAAACGCATCACTCTTTTTTAGAACAATATCACAATCAGGACACTAGATCTACATAGGTGATACTGGAAGCACTACGTGCAAACAAAGGGACATTATTCCATGTGATCATAAAATCCAGTTCAGGACTTATATCCAATTCTAAAGATTCTGATTTAGCGTTTTAGGCCTCTTTCCCACTTGCGTTGTCCGGATCCGTCGTGTACTCCATTTGCCGGAAGTGCCCGCCGGATCCGTAACACCGCAAGTGAACTGAAAGCATTTGAAGACTGATCCGTCTTCAAAATGCGTTCAGTGTTACTATGGCACCCAGGACGCTATTAAAGTCCTGGCTGCCATAGTAGTAGTGGGGAGCGGGGGAGCAGTATACTTACCGTCCGTGCGGTTCCCGGGGCGCTCCAGAATGACGTCAGGGCGCCCCATGCGCATGGATGACGTGATCCATGCGATCACGTCATCCATGCGCATGGGGCGCCCTGACGTCACTCTGAAGCGCCCCGGGAGCAGCACGGACGGTTAGTATACTGCTCCCCACTACACTTTACCATGGCAAACAGGACTTTAGCATCCTAAAAGCCATGGTAACCATTCAGAAAAAGCTAAACGTCAGATCCGGTAATGCGCCGAAAACGACGTTTAGCTTAAAGGGCTTCTGTCAGCCCACTAAACCATTTTTTGTTTTTTTGTTTACTAATAATCCCTACACTGCGATCTCTGCATACATAAGTAAAATAATAATTTTCGTTCAGTAGAATTTGATAAAACGCTATTTTTATAATATGTAAATTACCTTGCTACCAGCAAGTAGGGCGGCTACTTGCTGGTAGCAGCCGCATCCTCCGATCCTAATGACGCCCCCTCCGCATTGTGATTGACAGGGCCAGGGAACGGAATCGTTCTCTGCTGGCCCTGCCTGTTTGCATTCAAAATCTGGCGCCTGCGCCGCGGCCGTACCTATCTTCAATCTGCGCATGCGCACTGAGAGGCAGCCACTCGCTCGGCCGCTCCATCCTCAATGCGCCTGCGCCGATGACAGCTACGCCCGGCGCAGGCGCATTGAGGAGCGAGCGGCCGCCTCTCAGTGCGCCTGCGCAGATTGAAGATAGGTACGGCCGCGGCGCAGGCACCAGATATTGAATGCAAACAGGCAGGGCTAGCAGAGAACGATTCCGTTCCCTGGCCCTGTCAATCACAATGCGGAGGGGGCGTCATTAGGATCGGAGGATGCGGCTGCTACCAGCAAGTAGCCGCCCTACTTGCTGGTAGCAAGGTAATTTGCATATTTTAAAAATAGCTTTTTATCAAATTCTACTGAACCAAAATGATTATTTAATGATTATTTAACTTATGTATGCAGAGCTCGCAGTATAGGGATTATTAGTAAACAAAAAAAAAAAAACGGTTTAGTGGGGTGACAGAAGCCCTTTAAGGCCGGATCCGGATTAATGCCTTACAATTAATTCCGGATCCGGCCTTGCGGCAAGTGTTCAGGATTTTTGACTGGAGTATTTTCTCCGGCCAAAAAACGTTCCGGTCCTGAACTGAAGACGGAACTCTATGCCGGAAAAGAACAACGTAAGTGTGAAAGAGCCCTTAGATCTGACCCACATTAAACACTATAAAAGGGAACTGGAAATGACACAGGTTTTTAACCACTGATGAAGGAGCAAGAGGCTCCGAAACGCGTCTGGAGCTATCCTGTGTTATTTTACCAAAGATTCTCTGGTCCGGACCAAGTGAAGTAAAAGGTACCCCAAAAGAATAGCGCTTTATATCTACAACTCAACCTCTGTGCACGAAGGTTTGAGGACGGACCTTTGATCACCTGATCTCCTTTGCGATCACGTGGTTTGGTCACGTGACCGATTCAAACAGCGCACGGAGATACAGGAACGAGTGCTGCAGCATATACGGCTCCCTGGCGGCGGCTGCCCCAGACAAGAAGAGACTACATACAAGAGGGGGGTAAGAGCCTCGTATGAGGCAAATATTATTTGTCCTCAGGAATGATGCTCAAAGGCAGGTAACTGCGATATTAAGTGAAACTACCGTATATTGAATAACACTGCCTGGAACGTTATTGTGGCACTGAACACTTACTGTGCATCGTATCTTCATTTACATCGATCCTGCTGGATGCCATATTTTGTTACAGATATATTGGATATTACATTCGCTCCTATATATTCTGTTGGATTGAGAATATGAACATTGTGACATTACTGTGGCACTGAATACTTACTGTGCAACGTGTCTTCATTTATATTGATCCTGCTGGATGTCACATTTCGTTACAGATACACTCACCTAAAGAATTATTAGGAACACCTGTTCTATTTCTCATTAATGCAATTATCTAGTCAACCAATCACATGGCAGTTGCTTCAATGCATTTAGGGGGGTGGTCCTGGTCAAGACAATCTCCTGAACTCCAAACTGAATGTCAGAATGGTAAAGAAAGGTGATTTAAGCAATTTTGAGCGTGGCATGGTTGTTGGTGCCAGACGGGCCGGTCTGAGTATTTCACAATCTGCTCAGTTACTGGGATTTTCACGCACAACCATTTCTAGGGTTTACAAAGAATGGTGTGAAAAGGGAAAAACATCCAGTATGCGGCAGTCCTGTGGGCAAAAATGCCTTGTGGATGCTAGAGGTCAGAGGAGAATGCCGACTGATTCAAGCTGATAGAAGAGCAACGTTGACTGAAATAACCACTCGTTACAACCGAGGTATGCAGCAAAGCATTTGTGAAGCCACAACACACACAACCTTGAGGCGGATGGGCTACAACAGCAGAAGACCCCACCGGGTACCACTCATCTCCACTACAAATAGGAAAAAGAGGCTACAATTTGCACGAGCTCACCAAAATTGGACTATTGAAGACTGGAAAAATGTTGCCTGGTCTGATGAGTCTCGATTTCTGTTGAGACATTCAAATGGTAGAGTCCGAATTTGGCGTAAACAGAATGAGAACATGTATCCATCCTCTGATGGCTACTTCCAGCAGGATAATGCACCATGTCACAAAGCTCGAATCATTTCAAATTGGTTTCTTGAACATGACAATGAGTTCACTGTACTAAAATGGCCCCCACAGTCACCAAATCTCAACCCAATAGAGCATCTTTGGGATGTGGTGGAACGGGAGCTTCGTGCCCTAGATGTGCATCCCTCAAATCTCCATCAATTGCAAGATGCTATCCTATCAATATGGGCCAACATTTCTAAAGAATGCTATCAGCACCTTGTGGAATCAATGCCACGTAGAATTAAGGCAGTTCTGAAGGCTAAAGGGGGTCCAACACCGTATTAGTATGGTGTTCCTAATAATTCTTTAGATGAGTGTATATTGGATATTAAATTCCCTCTTATATATACTGTTGGATTTGAGAATATGAACATATACAAAAAGATTAGTATATATATGGACTTTTATTACATCTTGATAAGCGACGACATCTATATTATAACTACAGAACAAACTAGTAAATCTTGATATACCATTAGCTCAATAGGGGATGTATATGTGGTACAGCATCTATACTATATACCGTATGTGCTAAGCAAGAAGAATCTTGCCGCTTGACCTACCTAAATAGTGATATATATGCAGAGTGTATATGAGTCGGCCATATATTTAACTCCTGCCGTTTCTCATACACGATACATACAACCAATATAGAAAGCGCTTTATTGTGTATTGATTGGGCTTTTGCCCCTTTTTTGTCTCTGGGGGGGATTTCGTTATCCATGTTTTTATCATATATTTATTTTATTTTGTGTTTTTAATATATATGTACTAGGGCTGAAACGATTACTCGATTGAATCGAGTAATTCGACATCAAAAAAATCATCGATGCTAATTTTTTGCATCGAGAATTCGTTTGTGTCATGTGACCACGGAGCGGGAGTGAAGCGCGCCGGCCCGTACCGTGCTGCACTGGATCCTGACACATCGTCAGGACATAGTGCACATAAGCGCGCACTATGACCCGACACTGTGTGACTTCAGGATCCAGTGCAGTGCGCAGAGAAGAAGAGGAAGGAGCTGTGGAGCGGCGACCCTACAGGAAAGGTATGTATTTTATTTCACTGGCGCTGGGGACATGGCACTGAAGGGGGACAGCCGGCAATGGATGGCATGGAGGGGCAGGTGGGAGTGGGGGACATTGAGGGGCTGATCTGATGGCACTGGGGGTGTGGGAACATGGAGGGACTGATCTGAAGGCACTGGGGGAGTGGGGACATGGAGGGGCTGATCTGATGGCACTGGGGGAGTGGGGACATGGAGGGGCTGATCTGATGGCAGTGGGGGACATTGAGGGTCTGATATGATGGCAGTGGGGGACATGGAGGGGCTGATCTGATGGCACTGGGGGACATGGAGGGGCTTATCTGATGGCACTGGGGGACATGGAGGGGCTGATCTGATGGCACTGGGGGACATGGAGGGGCTGATCTGATGGCACTGGGGTACATGGAGGGGCTGATCTGATGGCACTGGGGGACATGGAGGGGCTGATCTGATGGCACTGGGGGACATGGAGGGGCTGATCTGATGGCACTGGGGGACATGGAGGGGCTGATCTGATGGCACTGGGGTACATGGAGAGGCTGATCTGATGGCACTGGGGGACATGGAGGGGCTGATCTGATGGCACTGGGGGACATGGAGGGGCTGATCTGATGGCACTGGGGGACATGGAGGGGCTGATCTGATGGCACTGGGGTACATGGAGGGGCTGATCTGATGGCACTGGGGGACATGGAGGGGCTGATCTGATGGCATTAGGGGAGTAAGGGCTGATCTGATGGCACTGGGGGACATGGAGGGGCTGATCTGATGGCACTGGGGGACATGGAGGGGCTGATCTGATGGCACTGGGGGAGTAGGGGACATGGAGGGGCTGATCTGATGGCACTGGGGGACGTGGAGGGGCTGATCTGATGGCACTGGGGGACATGGTGGGGCTGATCTGATGGCACTGGGGGAGTAGGACATGAAGGGGCTGATCTGATTGCACTGGGGGACATCGAGAGACTGATCTGATGGCACTGGGGGACATGGAGGGGCTGATCTGATGGCACTGGGGGACATGGAGGGGCTGATCTGATGGCACTGGGGGACATGGAGGGGTTGATCTGATGGCACTGGGGGACATGGAGAAGCTGATCTGATGGCACTGGGGGGAGTGGGAATATGGAGGGGCTGATCTGATGGCACTGGGGGACATGGAGGGGCTGATCTGATGGCACTAGGGGACATGGAGGGGCTGATCTGATGGCACTGGGGGAGTAGAGGACATGGAGGGGCTAATCTGATGGCACTGGGGGACATGGAGAGGCTGATCTGATGGCACTGGGGGACATGGAGGGGCTGATCTGATGGCACTGGGGGAGTGGGGGATATGGCAATGGATGGCATGGAGGGGCTGATGGCACTGGGGGAGTGGAGCTGAAGGCACTGGGGTGGGGGAGAGCTGAAGGCACTGGGGGAACGGAGCTGATGGCCCTGGGTGGGGGGGAGCTGATGGCACTGGCGGGATAGTGGAGCTGATGGCACTGCTGGAACTGATGCCCTTGGGCTGATCGCACAGGGGGGAACGAAGGTTGTTTGAGACTGATGGCAGGGGGTCTAATGAGTTTTTATAAAGGAAAAAATGTCTATTAATGAATTTTTTCTTATTAGATTACTCGATTAATCGTAAAAAAATAATCAATAGAATACTCGATTTTTGAAATAATCGTCTACTGCAGCCCTCATATGTACCTAACGTGTATTTGATCAGAAAGGAGGAGTGAGGAGTGTTTTTACTTTAAATAAATTCTGTCTTTTAGGCCTCATGCACACGGCCGTTGTTTGGGTCCACATCAGAGCCGCCGTTTTGGCGGAACGGATGCGGACCCATTCACTTCAATGGGGCCGCAAAAGATGCGGACAGCCCTCCATGTGCTGTCCGCATCCGTGGCTCCGTTCCATGGCCCCGTTAAAAAAATATAACATGTCCTATTCTTGTCCGCGCTTTGTGGACAAGAATAGGCATATATATTGCCGGCGCCCCTTCCGTTCCGCAAATTGCGGAAGGCAACACGGGCGGCTTCCGTTTTTTGCGGATCCGCGGTTTGCAGACCGCAAAAAAACAGCACGGCCGTGTGCATGAGGCTTTACAGCACCAGTAGTGGGTGTTCCTGCCTTACTCTTATACTTAACTTATTCTTATAATACAATAGGACAATAGGGAAATAAAGTGGGATGATTAATTACAGTGAGTATACAGTATATAAGTGGTGTATAAAGCGTATAGTAAACATTTGTTAAATGGGTATTTATTCCCATCTCTGAGAATACCCATTGCACCTAGTGGCCAGAGGTGGCTGGGGTTACTGTAGCTCCCATTTTCTTCTATAGGAGTTAGGGAAACAATATAGAAATTGCCTATAATTGACAGGGAATAAAAGCAGCAGTATATGGTACCTAGAAGAGGGGCAGCCTCACTGCAATGAAAACATAAGAGTCTGATCATCTTCTACCCCTGTACTTTTTCCATGACCCTAGGTCCAATCCCTCAATCCCTTGTTGCTAACAATGCAGTTTCTATGTAACGGGAAATACTGTACAGGTTCTCACCACCCTAGAGCAAAAGTAATAAAACATCCAGCCTGGGCCCCCTGTCTCCAAGGACCACACAGCCATCGGATTGTCTGACTCCATGATACAGCATGTTATTCTTGTAGGTGTCAGGTCAGTATCAGGAAAAGTATGATCTGGACATATGCTAGAGACAGCCTTTGATGACTAGGACATAGTAACATCATAACATAGTACATAAGGCCGAAAAAAGACATTTGTCCATCCAGTTCGGCCGGTTATCCTGCAAGTTGATCCAGAGGAAGGCAAAAAAACCCTGTGAGGTGGAAGCCAATTTTACCCACTTTAGGGGAATAAAAAATTCCTTCCCGACTCCAATCAGGCAATCAGAATAACTCCCTGGATCAACGACCCCTCTCTAGTAGCTATAGCCTGTAATATTATTACGCTCTAGAAACACATCCAGGCCCCTCTTGAATTCCTTTATTGTACTCACCATCACCACCTCCTCAGGCAGAGTTCCATAGTCTCACTGCTCTTACTGTAAATAATCCTTTTCTATGTTTGTGTACAAACCTTCTTTCCTCCAGACGCAGAGGATGTCCCCTCGTCACAGTCCTGGGGATAAATAGATGATGGGAGAGATCGCTGTACTGACCCCTGATATATTTATACATAGTAATTAGATCTCCCCTCAGTCGTCTTTTTTCTAACGTGAATAACCCTAATTTTGATAATCTTTCAGGGTACTGTAGTTGCCCTATTCCAGTTATTACTTTAGTTGCCCTCCTCTGGACCTTCTCCAGCTCTGCTATGTCTGCCTTGTTCACTGGAGCCCAGAACTGTACACAGTACTCCATGTGTGGTCTGACTAATGATTTGTAAAGTAGTAGGAATATGTTCTCATCACGGGCATCTATGCCCCTTTTGATGCAACCCATTATCTTATTGGCCTTGGCAGCAGCTGCCTGACACTGTTTTTTACAGCTTAGTTTGCTGTTTATTAAAATTCCTAGGTCCTTTTCCATGTCAGTGTTACCGAGTGTTTTACCATTTAGTATGTACGGGTGACTTGCATTATTTCTTCCCATGTGCATAACCTTACATTTGTCAGTGTTAAACCTCATCTGCCACTTATCTGCCCAGGACATTATTAAAATTTCAAGTCATCTAACATCTTTTTTGCCTTCAGTGTACTAGCTTGTCAGTATTTTACCCAAGCAACTATTTTAGTTATCTTTATATTTCTATATAAAAATGAAAGTTACTTATAAAAATTACCGGTATATGTATTAACAATGATTGCTTCTAATTCATGTTTCATCACATGCAACTCATCCCTTATAATGCGTCAATCTTAATTTGCCTCTGTTCTCATAAGAACCGGGACCTATGTTACCTGTTTGAATGGAGCATGTCTGCCCCTCCACTCAGCTCTATAGAACTGCTGGAGATAGCCAAGCACAAAGGCTCGGCTGTCTCCAGTAGCCCCATAGAGCTGAATGAAGCGTCAGTATGAATGTGTTACAGCTACTGGGGCGCACTGCCCGTGTTCTTATGATCATAAGGGGCACCAGATGTCACACCCCTGCTGATCAGACACTTATCCTCTATCTTGTGGATAGGGGATAAATCCTCTTAATGGGATGACCCCTTTAAAGGAGTTATCTAAGACTTAAGTATTGATGACCTATCCTTAGGAAAGACCATCAATATCAGATTGGTGGGGGTGAATGGGAGTAGCGCTAAAGTAACCAGGTACGACCGCTACATAGAAACGTAGCTGTATGTTCTGATACCTTTTTCTTGTACAATGGGTCCTACAAACTGGTGAATGGCAGGGCTGCAATGTGTGGGAACCC
This sequence comes from Bufo bufo, assembly GCF_905171765.1. Taxonomy (NCBI): domain Eukaryota; kingdom Metazoa; phylum Chordata; class Amphibia; order Anura; family Bufonidae; genus Bufo; species Bufo bufo. The sequence continues at coordinate 439,693,782 of NC_053390.1, read as the reverse complement.
CGAAGATTTGATAGCCTAAGAATAGGTCATCAATAATTAAAAGGGTTTTCGAAATACGGGGCTTCCAATACGGTCCATAATAAAGTTGCTATGTACGTGGATGACACCCTATTATTCCTGAAGGACATGTTGACATCCCTGTCGGAAACTATGTCACTTATTAACCGGTTTAGTAAAATGCCGGGTCTAACCATAAATTGGCATAAATCGGCATTGATGTTTCTGGATGGTCAGAGCTCCTCAGTGACTGCTACGGCTAATAATATACCATGTGGAAAGTATTAAATATTTGGGGATCTATATTTCACCTTGTCTGCTGGACTTTGAGGAGTTGAACCTAACGCCACTGCTCACTACATTCCGACAAAAGATCAGGGCATGGTGTAAGTTGTTCTTGTCGGTAGTGGGGAGGGTTAATCTTTTAAAAATGGTCATGAAGCCTCAACTTCCATTAGTCCTTCATTGTGCCCCAGTCTGGCTACCACTGGACAGGTTTCAGAGGATCAACTCTATCTTTAGGGATCTAGTGTGGAGAAGGGTTCAACCTAGGATTAAATTGGAGACATAACAATATGTGAAATCAGCAGGTGGTCTGGCCCTTTCAAACCCGTGGATATAATATCTAGCAGCACAGTGCCAACATTTTAGGCGATGGTTAGATTCAGACACAGGTGACATGACGGGTCAGATACTAAAACAAAAAATGGGCAGGAAAGAACTTTTGTGGGTTCTAGAGGGATCAGGAGTTCCCTTAGTGGACGAACGGAATCCGCTGATGCGGCTTATGAGGAAGATCTGGGAGAAGGTTAAACAACTGAGAGGCATTACAGGCACCACAGAATATGCTCCCATATGGAATAACCACATGCTACCCTTGAAGGGATTCCAAGAATGGAAGAATAATGGAATGCTTAGAATAGGCAATTTGCTAGACAATGGGGTATTTTGAACATTCACTAATCTACAGGAGGTTTACCGCATACCAAAAGGAAGCTTCTACCAATATCTGAAGATAAGACATGCATACAATTCTATGAGTAAAACCGGCAGTTATGTGGTCTCTAGAAACGCTACTCTACACCTAATGGTCTCGGGAGGGGATAAAAAATGAATAATTTCTACAATTTATCAAATGCTGTTAGCAGGGTGGATTTGATTTAAATCAAACTGATTTAAATCACAATTTTAATCACGATTTAAATCACTAAGGCTTGATTTAAATCATATTTTTTTACATAAAGACTAATTCTTGCTGGTATAACTTATAATATGCAGGTAGATGATAATTTTTAGAATAACAACTTTTTACCGTATTTTTCGCCCTATAAGACGCACCTGCCCATAAGACGCACCTAGGTTTTTGAGGAGAAAAATAAGAAAAAAAAATATTTTGAACAAAAAGGTGTGCTTTTGGTGGGTTTTGAACTAATGGTGGTCTGTGGATGACACTGTTATGGGGGATCTGTGGGTGACACTGTTATGGGGGATCTGTGGGTGACACTGTTATGGGGGATCTGTGGGTGACACTGTTATGGGGATCTCTGGATGGCTCTTATTGGGGTCTCTGGATGGCACTGTTATGGGGATCTGTGGATGACACTGTTATGGGGGGATCTGTGGATGACACATATATGTGTCATCCACAGATCCCGTCCATAACAGTGTCCCTGTAGTGTGAATGACCCCCAATACAGGGGGTGGGGGTCGCATCTGGTTTTATAATTCTACTACACGGGCCCCGCTCACTGTATATACCGTAATCTTATCTATAATTGTAGGCATTGTTAATATATACAAATTCTGGGTATCAGCGCCTGTATTACTTACAACAAGCGCTCGGTAGCAGAGAGGAGGGAGGAGGCAGGCCGGGAGGACGGGCGCTGGCAGTGTGAGTCACTACGTCATGCGCCCACGCCGCCTGCTTCATTCATAAAGTGGGCGGCGCAGGCACGTGACGTAGTGACTCACGCTGCCAGCGCCCGTCCTCCCGGCCTGCCTCCTCCCTCCTCTCTGCTACCGAGCGCTTGTTGTAAGTAATACAGGCGCTGATTACCCTGAATTTGTATATATTAACAATGCCTACAATTATAGATAAGATTACGGTATATACAGTGAGCGGGGCCCGTGTAGTAGAATACAGTCACTGCATGGGCCCCGTTGTCATTATAAAACCAGATGCCAGCCCCCAGCCCCTCCTCCCTCTCAGCTGATACACCCGCCGCGCGGCATCGCGGCGCGGCGTATCATTGACAGTTCGGCAAAATGCAGCATTCGCCCCATAAGACGCACTGCTATTGCCACTTTGGGGGGGGGGGGAAGTGTGTCTTATAGGGCGAAAAATACTGTATATTAGTTTGATTAGGTTGATTCTGTATTCATAGGTTTGTAGAAGTTAGGATTAAGGTCTTTTTCTCAACTCTGTTCACGTTATAACATTTTTGCTGTGAAGAAGAAGCATGTGATCTCTGCTGAGTCAAATTCAGTTTTGAGAACTGCAAAAGTAAACCAAGCATCTGTGATAATATCTTGTAGGCAGAGAAATTGCCCAATAATCTTAGAAAAACCTCTAGAAAAGCATGACATTGTGAATGGATTAATGGAATTTATTTACCAAAAAAATTTAACATATACAGCCTTATTCTACATAATTAAAAAACTAATCTTTATTTCATGATGCAATAACCTTTGGATGGTAATATATTTTCCTCAAAAAGCATTTTATATAAAAAAAAAAATCTGATTTAAATAAAAAAAATCTTATTTTTTTTAATCTTATTTTTTAAATCATTGATTTTTAGCCACCCTGGCTGTTAGATACATTTCTGGACCCCCCACTGTCCAGAATGAGAGAATGGGAGAGGGATGTAGGGCAGATATCGAAAGAGCAATGGGAAGACATCTTAGAGGCAGTACCACAAACGTCGAGTGAAAAAGGGAAATTGTCACAGCTGTTCATCATACACAAGGTTCACAAAAAAAACTTGTTTTTACACCGTATCGGTGTCAGAACAGATGCGGAATGTCCGAGATGTCAGATGGAACCGGCAGACCTACTGCACATAATATGGCAATGTCCAAGACTGAATGTGTTTTGGATGGGTGTTTTAGAAATTATCCAGAGTCTTATCAGTACGGGTAACTCGAGACCCTAAAATATGTACTTTAGGATATATGGCTGAGATTTGAGTAGACGAGGCAGGTAGGGTAGCAATAGGGAGGCTATTATATGTAGCCAGGAAACTGATAACATTACACTGAATCCAAACGAGTGGAGGAATTTTGAAATACACTGCGTGCAGAATTATTAGGCAAATGAGTATTTTGACCACATCATCCTCTTTATGCATGTTGTCTTACTCCAAGCTGTATAGGCTCGAAAGCCTACTACCAATTAAGCATATTAGGTGATGTGCATCTCTGTAATGAGAAGGGGTGTGGTCTAATGACATCAACACCCTATATTAGGTGTGCATAATTATTAGGCAACTTCCTTTCCTTTGGCAAAATGGGTCAAAAGAAGGACTTGACAGGCTCAGAAAAGTCAAAAATAGTGAGATATCTTGCAGAGGGATGCAGCACTCTTAAAATTGCAAAGCTTCTGAAGCGTGATCATCGAACAATCAAGCGTTTCATTCAAAATAGTCAACAGGGTCGCAAGAAGCGTGTGGAAAAACCAAGGCGCAAAATAACTGCCCATGAACTGAGAAAAGTCAAGCGTGCAGCTGCCAAGATGCCACTTGCCACCAGTTTGGCCCTATTTCAGAGCTGCAACATCACTGGAGTGCCCAAAAGCACAAGGTGTGCAATACTCAGAGACATGGCCAAGGTAAGAAAGAATGAAAGACGACCACCACTGAACAAGACACACAAGCTGAAACGTCAAGACTGGGCCAAGAAATATCTCAAGACTGATTTTTCTAAGGTTTTATGGACTGATGAAATGAGAGTGAGTCTTGATGGGCCAGATGGATGGGCCCGTGGCTGGATTGGTAAAGGGCAGAGAGCTCCAGTCCGACTCAGACGCCAGCAAGGTGGAGGTGGAGTACTGGTTTGGGCTGGTATCATCAAAGATGAGCTTGTGGGGCCTTTTCGGGTTGAGGGTGGAGTCAAGCTCAACTCCCAGTCCTACTGCCAGTTTCTGGAAGACACCTTCTTCAAGCAGTGGTACAGGAAGAAGTCTGCATCCTTCAAGAAAAACATGATTTTCATGCAGGACAATGCTCCATCACACGCATCCAAGTACTCCACAGCGTGGCTGGCAAGAAAGGGTATAAAAGAAGAAAATCTAATGACATGGCCTCCTTGTTCACCTGATCTGAACCCCATTGAGAACCTGTGGTCCATCATCAAATGTGAGATTTACAAGGAGGGAAAACAGTACACCTCTCTGAACAGTGTCTGGGAGGCTGTGGTTGCTGCTGCACGCAATGTTGATGGTGAACAGATCAAAACACTGACAGAATCCATGGATGGCAGGCTTTTGAGTGTCCTTGCAAAGAAATGTGGCTATATTGGTCACTGATTTGTTTTTGTTTTGTTTTTGAATGTCAGAAATGTATATTTGTGAATGTTGAGATGTTATATTGGTTTCACTGGTAAAAATAAATAATTGAAATGGGTATATATTTGTTTTTTGTTAAGTTGCCTAATAATTATGCACAGTAATAGTCACCTGCACACACAGATATCCCCCTAAAATAGCTAAAACTAAAAACAAACTAAAAACTACTTCCAAAAATATTCAGCATTGATATTAATGAGTTTTTTGGGTTTATTGAGAACATGGTTGTTGTTCAATAATAAAATTAATCCTCAAAAATACAACTTGCCTAATAATTCTGCACTCCCTGTAAGGTTAACCCTATGCTGATGTATGAGAAAGCTGTGTTTTTGAAACAAGGATGTCCTCATAAGTTTGATAAGCTCTGGACTCAATGGATGACTAGTAGTGGCCTTAATATGTAAATACCTACTGGTCCACCTGCTGGAGTGCGTGTGGGGGTGGGAGTTGGGGGGGGGATTTATTTTCAGGCTGGGTGGGAGGGAGGTGTGGGAGGCAGGATATAGAGTACCTGATATACTTATATTTCTACCTTGTCAAATTACTTGAAGAATGTTTCTTTATTTTTACATTGCGATAATAAGATCATAATTTGTATCTGTTAGAACAAAAAGTGTTACTCACAAATAAAGATTATCTGATTAAAAAAATAGGGTTTTCCAAGATTTTAAAACCGATGACCTGTCCTCTTGATAGGTCTTCAGTATCTGATCGATACATTGTACAGCAGCTATGCTTGGTACCACAGCTCATCCCCATTCACTCCAATGGGGTTGAGCTGCTCCTAGGCTACATGACCGATAAATGTGTCGTCACTGGCCTAGGAAAAGCAGAGAGAAGACCACGGCTCTCACAGGAGCTCCGCTGCCTTCTCAAACAGCTGATCGTGGGGAACCCGGGTGTCAGACTCCCACCAATCAGACACTGATAACCTATCAGTATAAAACTCCCCGAAAAGCCCTTTAAGTCCCAGAGAACGACTTTAAAGAACACAACAGTTCAAAAGGGTGATTTACGTATCTACTGTATGTATTCAGGCCCTTTATACCATATCTATGCCACTGCCTCTGGTACTCCCTGTCTCTGTTGACCCCTGCAGATATATAAAAATACTTTACTAATAACAGAGATGACTTCTCTACTCTAATAAGGCAAACTTTACACCTAAAGGGTCACACATCAAAAAAATGTCATCACATATTGACTATTCTGGATGATTTTCAGTAGGAATGAGCAAAGCGAGTTTCGGATCCTAGATCCGAAGCCTCTTCAGTCAAAACTTTGATATAATGCTGTACGGAGATCTGTTTCCATACAGCATTAAAATGTATGGCCTCTGACGAGTAGAAGCAAGTTATTCCCGAAGTCTAGCGAGACTTTGGTGAATAACTTCGGTATTTGATTTATAAACTGAAAAACCATTTTAAAACATGGAACTGAATTCGGCTTCCGAGGTACCAGTCATAACCGAAGCCGAGTTCGGATCCAATTTTAAAAATGAAATACTGAAGTTATTCATCGAAGACTCACGAGACTTCTTGAATAACTCACTTCACCTCATCAGAGGCCATACATTGTAATACTGTACGGAGACGGATCTCTGTACAGCATTAAACCGAAGTTTTTAACAAAGGGACTTCGGATCTAGGATCCGAAGCTCGCTTTGCTTATCTCTAATTTTCAGGATAGAATTTGTTGAGCTTACTCCATGTATACAAGTTCCTGTCCAGAGTCTTTACCTTCCTCTTTGTATGGACTTTTAGCACGGTAGAGAGAATCAATATTCAGAGCATGAGTCAGATCAGAGAGGAGTGAGGGGTGGTGACTCGATTAGAATACCAAGCCTCCACTTAGATATCCCAGTAATGTGGCTAGTCAGGGTTTCTTACATTATGCTAGTAAATGCACTGCTCCTCCGTGGGCTTTGTAAACCAAGTAAATCAAGCTACACTGACCAAAGGGGTTGGGGGTCTACAGAACAAGGCTTGCTTTATCTCTCAACATGCAGTTTGCCCTTCCCAGTAACTCTATGGTCACCATAAAACATACCGGTATATGACAAAAAGGCATATTAAATAATAGTAGGTGGAGAACACAACAAGCATGTTAAAATGCAATCAAAATTATTCAAATATACAAAGGACCTAGTAAGTCAACCTAGTTAGAGTATTAAAAATGCAAATAATGCCAACATCAGTGTTTACTGATATATCTGAATATGTGAGATACTATAATGTGACTGCACCAACCAAACCAAGTAAACAGGCTGTGTGCACCTGCAAAGGTCTCTACTGACCCAAGTGAAACCTGTGTTGGCAGCCTTCCTCCAACTACCTTACAATGAGTGTTTCACCAGGTGCTTCCTCTGGTAGGAAACATTGTCAAAGGCTGAACATCAGATTTGAATGGGTCCAAATAAATTTGTCATATAATCTTTAACTTTTTTAATTATAAAATGGTCCAAAATGCACCTGAATTAGAATCTTTTAGTAAATCTGTAACGAATACCTGCTTACCTCTCTACCTGCTTACTTAGTATCGTAATACATATTAGAGCCATTTGCGCCATGCGCTTTTGTAAAAGTGGACTGAAAAGCGGATGTGAGTTGCTGCTTGGCCAGAAGTTAGACACATTTATAAATTGTGACCTTTTAAAATGTTGCAAACTTTTTGTGTAATCTCACTCCTGTAGGCAGGTGGTGGAAAAATATTTAAGAAGTATCTCAAGACATACAGTATTTAAAGAGGTAACAAATGTATCAACATTTTGATAAAGCTGTTGCAAACAATACAAATCAAGCAAAACTGACTTAAAAAAATACTGAACATCATACATTTCCCCCTCAGTGTTTAACAGTTGAAAGCATTACCTTTGTGTAGACCCCCCAGGATAGCTCAGTTTCGGTGACCATGACCACTATGCCAAACATCCCAAATATGAGAGCGTAGTCACTGAGCCTTTTTCTCTTCTCAAACAGCGCTCTTCGATGACCTAGTTTGTAGCCCACGTTTTGGTTCTTCTTTTGGCCCTTATGACCTCCTTGGCTACCGTCTTCCCCTCCCCGTAGGCTGCGGTGAGATGCTTTGATAGGGTCGTTTTTGCTTACTACCACTTCGATTCCTGGGCTGTGTAGTGTTTGCAGGGGCTGGGTCTCTGGGTCTGTCTCGTGGAGGTTCCTCCTAGAGGAACCTAGGCTGCTGAGGGGTCTTGGGATTCCCCCGTTGTATCTGCAGCTGTTCATGGCTATGTCCGAAAAACGGTTGGACTGTCTGAAGGATGCTTCTGGACCATCATGACTGATGGGCGGTAGGTCAGCGTTCCCCTATGGGACAGATATAAAAAAACATTTGTTACAGACAGATGGTACTTTGAATACTGTGTATTAAGAGCTGGGGGCAATTTGTATAAAATTATCACACAAATTCTGCTATACAAATGCGTATTGAATACATGCTGTGGCATCTGAACATTCAATGTACAGTAACCTAGAATAAACCAAATAGAACTCAAATTAGACTCCATTCAAAAATTTTGAGGAAATGCACTATAAACTACACTTTTACATTTCTAAATACTTTTAATTTCACTAACATTACAATCAGTGAATTTATATTATTAACAAATATACATGAATATAATTTTTCCACCTCGTGATGTGCTTTCTCCCAGCAACACCATTTGGCAACAGAGAGATAGGAATTTACGAGGCTCCATGTGGCAGAAATGTGGTGTGAAATGTCACAAATTTTGTGCAAACGTTTGTGACTTTTTGTCACTTTTCAGACATGATGTGAGCAGGGCTTAGCATTAGTGGTGTGGCCTGCAGCGGCTTGGCAAATTTACTATAACTTAAACCAGAAGGTGGAGTAAATTTATAGCTCCAATCAGTGCCAGTACTGGTTTTCATGACCAATACAACAATTGTTGTTCATGCTTCATATGACAGATTTAATAAAGAGAATGTTCAGTGGCTTAATATTGATTACCTATCCTCCTATGTCATCAATACCAGATCGGCAGGGGTCCAACTCCCAGCACCCCCAGCTGTTTGAAGGGATCACGATGCTGGTAAAATACTGGGTTTAATAACAGAAACCTGATGGATCCATCTGAAGTTGATGGGGTCCCTCTGGCACTATTCATTTTAATCATTTTATGGATCCAGTGTTTCCATTTTGTTTTGCTCCTAAAACGGAGCAGAACAACGGCTTTAGATTCAAATTTGTATAATCTCTGGAGTGACTAATTATTTCAAATACTGGATAGAATTGGATAAAACAAGCAAATTAACTCAAAAAGCAAATCATATGTTCTGAAGGGAAGTTATTATCCTCTTCTTGACCACACCACCTAAACTGAAGGGCTGAAGAACTGGTCACTGTTACGTGGTGAGTTTGATGGCGCTGTGCGGTGCCATTGTCCGACAGCCTGATCCTGTACTGTGATAGGGAACTGAAATAATCCCCTGTAAACAGCAGTCATATTCTTACCCAACGTGGACGCACTGCTTCTGAATTCAGGTGCTTCCTGGGGAACCCCATGATATCAGTAAAGATATCACAAGTATTCCCTGTGCAGAGAGGGCTTCGAAGCACGCAGAGACAGGATCTGCTTCTTCACCGCATATCTTTCTATACAGAAGACTTGTAACAGTGATCTATGGGCTGATACCATTAGATCCGTGATCTGTATCCGTCTTGTATCTTTTTTAACATTTTTACCGGTCTGCGCATGCGCAGACCGGAAGGACGGATCCAGCACTAATACATTCCTATGGGTAAACATGCCGGATCCGGCATTCAGGCAAGTCTTCCGTTTTTTTAGCCGGAGATAAAACCGTACCATGCTACGGTTTTCTCTTTTGCCTGATAAGTCAAAAAGACTGAACTGAAGACATCCTGATGCATCCTGAACGGATTGCTCTCCATTCAGAATGCATGGGGATATGCCTGATCAGTTCTTTTCCAGTATAGAGCCCCTATGACGGAACTCTATGCCGGAAAAGAAAAATGCTAGTGTGAAAGTACCATAATGCAATAAAATATAACTATATATATAGTAAAACGTTAAAATTTAGAGAAAAAAAATGGTTCATCCATGAACGTTGGGTGCTCAGACATTAATAAATTTCTATCAGGCAGAGCATACGTGACACCAAATATATACAAGCCACCATATTTTGCCTATCCCTATATTTTTTTTTCTATGTATCTTTTTCTGTTTCAGACCATTTGTCCCTGAATAAGACCAACCAAATTAATTGATATCCACTCCAATTTAATGTGTCCAGTAAAAAAAAAAAAAAAAAAACATACAAAACATCTTGAGGCAGACTGTGAAATAAACAAACAAACGTTAAACATTAGAATGCAGCAAGGTAAAATGTTGCTCTGGTCATGAAGCTCCCCCCCCCCCCCCCCCCCCCCATGAAAGGTTGTAGAATACTGGGTTTACATTTAAAACTTTGCAATGTTTCCTAAAGGGGTTGTCTCATCTTAGGCACTGATGGCATACCATTACGATATGTCACCTCTGGGACCGCTCCTGTCTCCAAAACGGGGACCCTTAAGTAAAGGTGAGGGCAACCACCCTCTGTTCATCACTATAGGAGTTCTGAAAATAATTTCCGGCAGTCCCATAGCTGTAAATGGAGAGGTGGCCGTGCATGTGCAGTAAGCTCTCCACTCACCGCTTTGGGACTTCTGGTAACAGCCCTCCTTCACTTCAGGGGTCCTGTTCTAGAGATAGGAGCTGGTTCCAGAGGTGGGACCCCCACATATCTGACATTAATGGCATATGCTAGCTATATGCCATTAGTGTCTGAGATGAGTCAACCCCTTTAACTTTTTGCCAAATCACTTAATATTTATATGTTGTCATTTCATTTTAGTTAATTGTGGCTAGAAGAAAGAAAAATGTTAGTTGTGTGAGGATGTGGCAGGTCCTATTTAAAGCAAAGAACCTGCTCTGGTATTTCTTTCACACTGGCATTTTGGCTTTCTGTTTGTGAGATCTGTCATGGGCTCTCACAAGCGGTCCAAAACGGATCAGTTTTGCCCTAATGCATTCTGAATGGAAAAGGATCCGCTCAGAATGCATCAGTTTGCCTCCGATCAGTCTCCATTCCGCTCTGGAGGCGGACACCAAAACGCTGCCTGCAGCGCTTTACTGTCCGCTTGACGAAACTGAGCCAAACTCAATACACACAATAGAAAACTGATCCGTCTCCCATTGACTTTTAATGGAGTTCATGATGGATCCGTCTTGGCTATGTTACAGATAATACAAACAGATCCGTTCATGAGGGATGCATGCAGTTGTGTTATTGTAACGGATCAGTTTTTGCAGATCCATGACGGATCCGCCCAAAACGCGAATGTGAAAGTAGCCTTAAGTGTGTACATCGACACTTCATAGTAACCCAGATCTGTCCCAGATCAGTTAAAAGAGGATTCCAGCTTTTAGATAGTGATTACCTACAATGCATTCAGAAAGTCTTCAGACCCTTTCACTTTTTCACATTTTTGTTATGTTCCAGGATTATGCTAAAATAAAATTAAAATAAAGTTTTTCCCATCATTCTGCACTCAATGCCTCATGATGAGAAAGTGAAAACAGAATGTTCAAAATGTTTCCCAATTTATTGAAAAGGAAAAACTAAAATATTGCATTGAAATGAGAATTTAGACCCTTTATTCAGTACTTAGTTGAAGCACCGTTGGCACCAAATACAGCCTCCAGTCTTGGGTATGATGCCACAAGGTTTGCACACCTGGATTTGGGGATTTTCTGCCATTCTTCTCTGCAGATCCTCTTAAGCCCCGTCAGGTTGGATGGGAACCGTCGGTGGACAGCCATTTTCAGGTCTCTCCAGAGATGTTCAAAGGGTTCAAGTCAGGGCTCTGGCTGGTCCACCCAATGCCTTTTATAGAGTTGTCCCTAAGCCACTCCTGTTTGTCTTCACTTTGCCATTATGGGGTATTGAGTGCAGAATGATGGGAAAACTTGAAATTTTCTTTTTATTTTAGCACAAGACCACAACATAACAAAATGTGAAAAATGTAAAGGGCTCCGAAGACTTTCTGAATGCACTGCATCCACCGGATAGGTCATCAATATCAGATCAGTAGGGGGTCCAACACAAGCCACCTCTACAATCAGCATTTTTTTTTTTTACCAGCCTCTGGTACGAGAAACGAAACGGTGGATGGAACTGGAAGCAGAAGGTTCTGTCCACTGTCTCATGGTCATGCTGGGGTACTGCAGCACAACTCCCATTCAAGTGACATACTGTACATCTGAATGCCATAACACCCACCTCATTTGTAGGGGTAATTTGAATCTTAATAGACTTAATAATCTTAATGAGACTTATTATCTCATTAGATAAAGAAACAACTGTGATGATGTCACGCTTCGGTGTGGGAGGGAAACACCACACCGAGCATAGGAGGGAAGGGAGGAACAGGGAATCAGGTCTGAGAACTAGGGAGGGAAAATGGACACCTCCTAGGGAAAACCCTAACCAAAATCCTGACTGACTATTAGTATGAACAGACCCCAAAGTTAGGTGAGTTCATACGCAGGAATACCTAGAGTCCTATCAAGCCCTATAGGACCCTGGTACTAATAGCAGGGACGAGACTACCTGTTCCTCCAAAAGGAAGGACGAACAGGAATCTCCTTCAGGCCTAATACAAACAATAGGGAAATGCAACACACAGAACCCAAACAAAATACAAAAGACAAAGGAAAGACTTAACTTTAAAGGAGCAGTGGAAGCACCAGGAACTCAGCCGAGATCCAACCACAATCTATCCAAAGGTCCAAACAGAAGCTATAAACCGCACCGCATTGTGGAAGAAGCAACTATAAATAGAGAAGGTTAGCTGACCCTAATAGCCACACCTTGGGAAAAAAGGCATGGCAAGTACCAGAAACAACACAGATGTAATTTGATCCAAACGGAAAATATGTCAGATCAAACCACGTGTTGCCAGTCTCACCGATCACCTGTCGCGGGAACATCCGTGACAGATAAAGACACTGGGAGTCATTATTTTATGACCCATCAGAATAAACAGAGAGCATTTTTCCCAAATAGCAAAAGTGTTCAATTTTGTAGATTTGATGCACCATAAATTAGATCATAGTTTGACGTAATATTACTGAATAAATCTCAAAGGCATCTGGGATGTAAATTCTTTTCTTTTCAGTGATCTTTTTATAAAATTTGCCCAACAAAGAAACAAACAACCAGTGCAAACAGGTCAGAAAATAGTTATAGTAAGAGTCCTGAAGTGGCCAGCAATGAGTCCAGATCTAAATCCCATTGAACACCTGTGGAGAGATCTTAAAATTGCTGTTGGGAAAAGGCGCCCTTGCAATAAGAGAGACCTGTAGCAGTTTGCTAAGGAAGAGTGGTCCAAAATTCCAGGTGAGAGGTGTCAGAAGCGTATTGATGGTTATAGGAAGTAACTGATTTCAGTTATTTTTTCCAAAGAGTGTGCAACTAAATATTAAGTTAAGGGCGCCAATAATTTTGTCCAGCCCATTTTTGGAGTTTGGTATGACATTATGTCCAATTTGGTTTTTTTCCCCCTTTTTTTGGTTTTGTTCCAATACACACAAATGGAATAAACATATGTATAGCAAAACATGTGTTACTGCAATACTTTTCTGTGAGAAATACTTCATTTTCTTGAAAAATTTTGGGGTGCCAACATTTACGGCCATGACTGTATGTCTAGGATTATGTCCAAGGACATGGAAGATATTACAAATAATGAACGTCTAAACTACAATCATGCATTAAGACCAGTTAGTGCGGTTGTAGGGTACGACCTCGGACAGTGTTATAGATGTGCAGACCGTAATATTGGGACCTAAGAGGGAAAACTAACAATGTGGAACGTAGAAAGATAACCAACGTGGAGTAGAATAGGGAGTGGGAAGAGTGGTCCAGGAAGGAGGGTGGATAGAGGGAAGGGCTCATGGCGAGATGAGCATTGCGTTGTTTCTTGGGTTACAGAGATAAAAGTATCAGGTGAGCGGAAGGCAATTCAGGGGTTTTAGATTTGTGGGAATTTAGCTAATTCCTCTAGGTGGTATATATGATCTATCTTAGCCAGCCACTGCGCTAGTTCTGAAGAAGAGGTCTCGGATCTCAATAGTGGGGGAAGTAAGAGTTTAGCATAAACTAGAGGGTAAGAGGCAAGGAGATTGTATTTTTTTATTAATACACTTGAAAGGTAGATTAAGTAAGAAGTTGCCTGTGGTAACGGGTTCTGTCATTTTGCAAATGGATTTAGTCCTAAAGGTAATGAAGGACCCGACATCTTGGATTTTAGACTGTCTGATAAATCATGGCCCACAGAGATAAGCAGTGACATATCTGATATGTCTGTTTTAGTAAATATGTATACTCTTCATAAAAATTATGGAGCATATCTGTATCACTCCTCTGCTATTCCTCCCAGAAAAGTATATAAATTGACCACTGGGTGTTATCATTGCCCTTGTGAAACACTGGCAGCACTGATTGGACATTTTCCAGCAATGCCAAATCCAGAGAACTCCAGTAGGCTGTTCTTTACTGGAACAGCCTGCTGAGGCTCTGCCGCAGATGTGAAAGTAGTCTAACATTTTTGGTGACACATTTACTAATGTTCTGTGGATAATATTCTGTGGCAAGCTTCTTAGTCCTACAGTACCCCGATAACAGTGCCAACCACAGTGTCTGCCACAATTTCCCATTGCAAGCCACAATGCCCCCCAGTCTGCATAAGGGCTCATTCAGACAACCGTATGAATGGGTCCACACCAGTTCCACAATTTTGCAGAACCAGTGCGGACCCATTCATTTCAATGGGGCCGCAAAAGATGCAGACAGCACACTGTGTGCAGTCTGCATCCGTAGTTCCGTTCCGCGGCCCCGCAAGAAAGATAGAGCAAGTCCTATGTCCTTGTCCGCGATCATAGGGGCGGCCATGTGCAGCCCGCACTTTTGTCTCTTCTGGCACATTAACTTTATATTCCTGTTCTGCACAAGGCAATCTGTCCCAGATGAAGCATATGTGCCTCTTTTGGAAGAGAAGTGTCATGTCCTGGTACAAGGGATTGAGCTGCTAAATTTGGGTTGCTTGGGAAGCATGGCCAGCTTCTTCTCGAATTAGTGAAACTAGCCTGACGGTCTAAAAAAAATTTATATTGACGTAAAAAAAAAAAAACAATACCACTTTCAATGCCATAAAACGTAATTAGCCCCTTAGACTTACTAACCAGATGCACCACCTTCAGTACAAGTAAAGTCAACCAAAAACATCCTATAAATTAATATCAATATTGGTCTACATTTTTGTATGAACTGTTCCATCCAGATTGTATAATTTCACCTCTATCGGGTTCAAGAGAGTATTTTGACATGTTTAGTCCAAAACTGAATTTTTGCTTTGCTCAGGCTTTGAAATATAGACTCGGTTTGTATTTTAAATACTGGCACGTTGTCCAAGTCCTTGGTTTATAAAGCATTCGAACACTATCAAACGATAAGGATCTTCAACAACTGTTGATATAATGTTCTTACTATTGAATACTTTACGGCAGACCTGCTGTGCAAAGGCCTCCAAGAAGGCTGGTGTCAGCCCAGAGCAACTAGATCACATGTTTAGATTATTTTTCATCCAACAATGTGGACTTTTCAGCCTCCTTAGAACTTCATCTAAAAATCTGATCTAGTTGCTGCGTGCCGACACCAATCTTCTCTGAGACCTTGCCAGAGTGGGGGACACGGACCAAGTCCACCAGGTGATGTGCATATGCTGGATATTTTCCAGGGTGCTCCTTTGACACTGTAGAAAATGTGAACGATATTCAGCTCACCTGCTGCCTCTATTCCATTTGTTTACTTCCTAGATGCACGGAAACTTAGGTAAGACCAGGTTACTTGTAACAATAAAGATGAATCCAGCATTGAAGTGTTACAGCGTTGTAAGTTCCTTTATTCACAATATCACAAATCCATACAGTGACAGCATCACCTCAGTGTTCCCATAGAGTCGTCTACGCGTTTCGAACAGACATATTCTTATTCATGACTAAGAACATGTCTGTTCGAAACGCGTAGACGACTCTATGGGAACACTGAGGGGATGCTGTCACTGTATGGATTTGTGATATTGTGAATAAAGGAACTTACAACGCTGTAACACTTCAATGCTGGATTCATCTTTATTGTTACAAGTTACTGCTTTGACACTGTCTCATCCTATCCCATTGTTTCTATTTTTGCCCAGTCTTCTTCTTATTAAAGGAGACAGAGACCTTCAATAATCTAGTAATATTCTGACATCTGTCTGAGTTGTCACCACACCATTGGAGGATTCTGGGTAAACTTACTATTATAAGGAAACTCTCCACTTTTCCAAAGACGTTCTATTTGGAGATAATGGGGAGGTGTACTAAGTAATTGTTAAGCTAATTCCTTAAGAAATTAAACTACAAAAGTGGACAATTGCAATTAATTTTTTAAGAAGCATCTGCCTCCTAATAAATTAGGGGCATCTTACCAGCGCAGGACGATCAAGACTGGTGTATGGGAACACTAGTCTTGACAACTGTCCCTCAGAGTATTTGGTCTACAGTCTTCCAGTTACGAGGTAGGCTAAGAAAAAGATAATTTTTCAGACTATAAGATGATGGAAAAGTGGCAATGTGTCTTATAGTCCAAATGCTAAAATGACCAATGCTAATCAGCATGCGGAAGGCCCAGGAAGCGGGGAGGGAAGCACTTCGTTGGCTCTAATCACACTCCCTGGTCTTCTTCCAGACCCTGCTCTGCACTGTGTCCTGACGGCGTACAGTGTCAGGACGTGGTGTACGTAGGCATGCACTATGACCTGATGCTGTACAACATCAGGTCACAGTGCAGCGTGGGCCAGAAGAAGACCAGGGAGCAGTGAGTCCTGGATCTGCAGAGTGGCAATGCCGTCCAGAGCAAGCGAGGTAAGTTTAATTGTTTATTTTTAATGTCTGAACTGAGGTTGATGGGGGTCTGATCTGATGCTAATGGAGACTGGGGGGTCTGATCTGAGGCTGATGGAACTTGGTGGACTGAGGGTTTGATCTGAGGCTGATGGAGCTTGGGGGTCTGATCTGAGGTCTGATGAAGAATGGGGGTCTGATTTGGGGGTTTCTCTTCCAAATTTGACACAAGTAATAGTTTTCATTGTCTCATAAACAGATGATTTGATATAGATAAATCTTCCCAATGTCTTTAACTGTAGTTTAATGGAAAGGAAAGAAAGGAAACCCACAGGGCAGATAATTGAAACTTTTTATGCCACTTTGATACCATATTTGTGCCATAATTTGTGACTTTTCTGGACACTTATCAAATGTGAAATTAAAAGTGGGATAGGTCATCAGTATCTGATAGGTGGGGGTCAGACACCTAGGACCTCCGGCGATCAGCTGCTTGAGAAGGCAGAGGGGCTCCTGTGAGTGCCGTGGCCTTCTTGCTTCTTTTCCTAGGACAGTGATGTTGTGTTCATCATTCGGCCTAGGAGCAGCACAGCCCCATTCAAGTGATGTACGGCACTGTGCTTGGTGAGCAGTGAGGAGGCAGCGGTGCTCACAGGAATGCCGCTACCTTCTCAAAACAACTGATCAGCTGGGATCCTGGGTGTCGGACCCCCACCAATCAGATACTGAAGATAAGTCATTAGTATAAAAATGTCGGAAATTCCTTTTAAAATCTGTGCCATTTCATAGCTGGCGTAGATTTGAATTTCTGGTGCGTGCCAGAAGATGCATCCAACCTTATTCAGTGCCTCTTATTAATTTGGTGCATTTTCTGGATGTTATACAAACATTAGCATATGAAGTGCCAATCTTGGGATACCTGCTCCACTAGGTGTGAATCACATTGTAAGGGTCCATTCACACGTCCGTTGTTTCTTTCCTGATCTGTTCCGTTTTTTGCGGAACAGATCTGGACCAGATCTGGACCCATTCATTTTCAATGGGTCCTGAAAAAAAACGGACAGCTCAATGTCAGATTTTTTTTCAGGACCCATTGAAAATGAATGGGTCCAGATCTGGTCCAGATCTGTTCTGCAAAAAACGGAACAGATCAGGAAAGAAACAACGGACGTGTGAATAGACCCTTAAACAATGATATCAAACTGCTGAAAAGTAGTGAAATCAGTTACTAAGGTCCTGGGAGAGGTTACTCTTTCACACTTCATACGGATAAATTTGGCCAAGAACAAAGTCTTAGACAAAATCCCCAAAAGATTTGGAAAATACCATTAAGAAAAAATAACTAAAAGCATTACTTGCCCAGCAAAGCAGCTACCACTCTGGTCCTCTCTGCTGAGCTTCATCTACTAGCAGTGCAGTGATGACGTCTCATCCACATGTAACCACAGTAGTTAATAACAGTGGTTCCCCCAGGAGTAATGGATCTTTAGTTTTTTATTTTTATGGAATTTATCTTTCCAAATTTCAGAAAATCCCTACTGGATATGTAAAAATGTGCCCTGTGGATATTTTGGCGCCCTATTTGTCTAATACTTCATATCGTTTAAACAAATATGCAATAATGAGATCATGAGAAAATATGCTATTATGTTATTATGAAGTAGAAGCATCTTGAAGAAAGAACAACCCAGTCATAAAACAGTAGGCCACACACGCTCAAGCTCCCTGACTGCAACTGCTCTAGTATATAAGAATTGTCTGTCCTTGGCTGCAGTATTCACTAGTTCCTCTGAATCAACATCAGCAGTAGATCTGTTTGTCGGGAGCCTCATCGATTGGGTTGTCATGGCCGGGAAGCTGTACATAAGGCTGAGATCCCCATGCATAAAGCTAATTATTGTCTGGAGTGGTGTACGGCACATCATCATTGGATGGCGGAATGATGGAAGCACACGCTCTGCAATAATAAATTACCATCTGGCAGCCTACTGGAAGAACGTGGCTTTGGCAGATTTGGCACCCAAATTACAATCTAGGGAACTGTGTTTATTCACCATTGTAGAAACAATAGTCCTTTCTTTTGGCAAAGCCCATAGTCCATGAAAGAAAACAGTTTGCTGAGGTGAAAGAACTTGGCGATTGACCTTTGGAGGGAGTTAAATGGCAAGTAAAATCAAGCCCTTTTTACCCAACATCACTAATGATCACATATGCAAATTGCTATTCGTCTAGCAAAAAGAGGGCACGCCCATGGTTTTGGATTGTGCACCAAACATTTTGGTGTATGTTGTTTGCAGGTTATCTACAATATCTACCTAATTACTACACACCAGAACAACGTAAAGGATATGTACGACTTTGAAAACCAATCGACACAGCCAAGCTTGGAAAAGCAAGACAGTAAATAGATCCTCTAAATATAATACAAGCAGATACGGTACACGCATGAAATGTTGTGGATGATTACAAAAGCCGTCTTAGCCTTCAAGTGTCATTGGTGGTATGACTGGCATATGGCCTTCCTTATTATTAGTAACCACCATAGCTACTTACTGTCTTAGCCTTCAAGTGTCATTGGTGGTATGACTGGCATATGGCCTTCCTTATTATTAGTAACCACCATAGCTACTTACTGTCTTAGCCTTCAAGTGTCATCGGTGGTATGACTGGCATATGGCCTTCCTTATTATTAGCAACTAGCATAGCTACTTACTGTCTTAACCTCCATGTCTTATTGGTGGTATGCCTGGCATAAGGCCTTTCTTATTATTAGTAACCACCATAGCTAGTTACTGTCTTAGCCTTCAAAAGTCATTGGTGGTATGCCTGGCATATGGAGTTCCTTATTATTAGTAACTAACATAGCTACTTACTGTCTTAGCCTTCATGTCTCATTGGTGGTATGCCTGGCATATGGAGTTCCTTATTATTAGTAACTAACATAGCTACTTTCTGTCTTAGCCTTCATGTCTCATTGGTGGTATGCCTGGCATATTGAGTTCCTTATTATTAGTAACTAACATAGCTACTTACTGTCTTAGCCTTCATGTCTCATTGGTGGTATGCCTGGCATATGGAGTTCCTTATTATTAGTAACTAACATAGCTACTTACTGTCTTAGCCTTCATGTCTCATTGGTGGTATGCCTGGCATATTGAGTTCCTTATTATTAGTAACTAACATAGCTACTTTCTGTCTTAGCCTTCATGTCTCATTGGTGGTATGCCTGGCATGTTGAGTTCCTTATTATTAGTAACTAACATAGCTACTTACTGTCTTAGCCTTCATGTCTCATTGGTGGTATGCCTGGCATATGGAGTTCCTTATTATTAGTAACTAACATAGCTACTTACTGTCTTAGCCTTCATGTCTCATTGGTGGTATGCCTGGCATATTGAGTTCCTTATTATTAGTAACTAACATAGCTACTTTCTGTCTTAGCCTTCATGTCTCATTGGTGGTATGCCTGGCATATTGAGTTCCTTATTATTAGTAACTAACATAGCTACTTACTGTCTTAGCCTTCATGTCTCATTGGTGGTATGCCTGGCATATGGAGTTCCTTATTATTAGTAACTAACATAGCTACTTACTGTCTTAGCCTTCATGTCTCATTGGTGGTATGCCTGGCATATGGAGTTCCTTATTATTAGTAACTAACATAGCTACTTACTGTCTTAGCCTTCAAGTGTCATTGGTAGTATGCCTGGCATATGGAGTTCCTTATTATTAGTAACTAACATAGCTACTTACTGCCTTAGCCTTCATGTCTCATTGGTGGTATGCCTGGCATATTGAGTTCCTTATTATTAGTAACTAACATAGCTACTTACTGTCTTAGCCTTCATGTCTCATTGGTGGTATGCCTGGCATATGGAGTTCCTTATTATTAGTAACTAACATAGCTACTTACTGTCTTAGCCTTCAAGTGTCATTGGTAGTATGACTGGCATATGGAGTTCCTTATTATTAGTAACTAACATAGCTACTTACTGTCTTAGCCTTCAAGTGTCATTGGTAGTATGACTGGCATATGGAGTTCCTTATTATTAGTAACTAACATAGCTACTTACTGTCTTAGCCTTCAAGTGTCATTGGTAGTATGACTGGCATATGGCCTTCCTTTTTATTAGTAATTAGCATAGCTAGTTACTGTAACATAGTAACATAGTATATAAGGCTGAAAAAAGACATTTGTCCATCCAGTTTGGCCTGTCTTCCTGCAAGTTGATCCAGAGGAAGGCAAAAAAAACCCTGTGAGGTAGAAGCTAATTTTCCCCACTTAAGGGGAAAAAAATTCCTTCCCGACTCCAATCAGGCAATCAGAATAACTCCCGGGATCAACGACCCCTCTCTAGTAGCTATAGCCTGTAATATTATTACACTCCAGAAATACATCCAGGCCCCTCTTGAATTCCTTTATTGTACTCACCATCACCACCTCCTCAGGCAGAGAGTTCCATAGTCTCACAGCTCTTACAGTCTCACAGTCTTGGGGATAAATAGATGATGGGAGAGATCGCTGTACTGACCCCTGATTAGAGTTGTTTCGATACCGAAATTTTGATTCGGTTTCGATACCATAAAAAGTATTGCGTTAATCGATACCATTCGATACCAAGCGGAAAAAAATAAAAAACACCCAAAAAAGCTGCGTGCGTTACGCATTTTATGGAACGTCCGGCCCATAATCGAACAGTCCTGTCCTATTTTTTGGGGGGACAAGGCGACAAAAAAAAAAATGCCGAATCACGCAGTTTTTATTTTGTTTCGTTTTTTTAGAGGTGGGATGACAAATCCGTCGAATCCACAAAACCCTCAAATCTTGTTGGATTCGAGGGATTCATGGACTCGAATCCCGACCTCATTTACTAAATTCGAATCCGACGAATCCATGACAGCAGGGATCGGTGCAGTCCCTGTATTCTAATGCACCTGCCTCCTCCTTCCTCCCTGCTACAGAACTTAATGTTGTAATGTAAGTAATACAGATGGATTATTATATCTTAACAATGCAGGTTAGATCATAAGATTATACTACAGTGAGCTGGGCCGATGCATTTGAATACAGGGACTGCACCGGTCCCCGCTGTCATTCCTAATCCAGATGCCGGCCCCCAGCCCCTGTATTAGGGGTCATTCACACTGCAGGGACACTGTTATGGGAGGGATCTGTGGATGGCACATAGCATAAGATGCTATTTATGTGTCATCCACAGATCCCCCCCGCCCCCATCACAGTGCCATCCAGAGATCCTCCATAACAGTGCCATCCAGAGATCCCCCCCTATAACAGTGCCATCCACAGTTCCCCCCCATAACAGTGCCATCCACAGATCCCCCCATAACAGTGCCATCCACAGATCCCCCCATAACAGTGCCATCCACAGATCCCCCCATAACAGTGCCATCCACAGATCCCCCCCATAACAGTGCCATCCACAGATCCCCCTATAACAGTGCCATCCACAGATCCCCCCCATA
Organism: Bufo bufo; assembly: GCF_905171765.1. Taxonomy (NCBI): domain Eukaryota; kingdom Metazoa; phylum Chordata; class Amphibia; order Anura; family Bufonidae; genus Bufo; species Bufo bufo. The sequence goes on along the minus strand of NC_053390.1, from coordinate 439,671,754 downwards.
ACAGTGCCATCCACAGATCCCCCCATAGCAGTGCCATCCACAGATCCCCCCCATAGCAGTGTCATCCACAGATCCCCCCCATAAGTGTTTGGATCACTTTGTTTCTTACACCGTTCACACAATTCTTATGTACAGGATTCATAGGATTCGCGATTCGAAATATTCAATAGATTCGAGAACCTTTTCGGATTCGGATTAGAAAAAAATTGGATTCGTCCCACGGGTTGGACGATATCAAAAATATTCCCACGATAACGATATTAAGAAATTTATCGCGATAACGATATATATCGCGATAAATACCCATTTAGAAGAAAAAAACACTTGGGGCGACACGGAGACATTATACTGTATGGGCCAGCCACAAGCAGACGTTATACTGTATGGGGGCAGCCACAAGGAGAAGTTATACTGTATGGGGACCACAAGGAGACGTTATACTGTATGGGGACCACAAGGAGATAATATACTGTATGGGGGACACAAGGACATATTATACTGTATGGAGGCCACAAGGACATATTATACTGTAGGGGGGCCACAAGGAGACATTATATACTGTATGGGCAGGCAGCGGGGCACAAGGAGACATTATATACTACATGGGCAGGCAGTGGGTCGCTATACTGCATGGGGCCACCAGGAGACATGATACTGTCTGGACTCAGGAACTATACTGTAAGGGGGCCACAAGGTGACATTATACTGTATGGGACAACAATTTGTAACCCCTCCGCCATCAGTATAATAATGTCTTGTGGCCCCCATACAGTAATGTCGTCTTGTTGCTCCTGTATGGATGCCATCACTATGTGCAGTGCAGCTAGCAGGCAGGGCCAGGGCCGCAGAAGACAGACAGTACAACCTTTATTTCTGACCCCTGGGCCGTTAGGGTCTCTCACTCCTCTTCCCCCACCTTGGCTTGGACACGGACTGCTGACTGACTTTGCGCGCTTCGCTCCTGTGCTCAGCCAGTGGGCGGAGACATGAATATGGGAGCGAGGAGGAGCCGGGGGGCGGCCGCTGCAGGAAGTAATGTGTGCGTTACGCATATGCACGATGTAGGGGCGGGCTGACACAGATTTAGGAGCGGTCAGCACTCATATGACCGCTCCTATGACGTCACCAAATACCGCGGTTATTTGGAAACGGGGATATCGCCGTTTCTTAATACCACGGTATATCGCGGACATCGGTTTACCGCTCAACCCTAGTCCCACCTCTAATTTGTTTTCTGTTACGGCATTTACCGCATAGGAGATTATTTTTATATTTTAATGGTTTGGAGTTTTCAGACGTGGCAATATGTTATATGTTTATTTATTTATTGTTTATATATTTTATATGTAAAATTGGGAAAGGGGTGATTTATACTTAATATTTTGTTGTTTTTTTAACTTTTTTTTTACTGTTTAATAACTATTTCCCCCCTTAGGGGCTAGAACCTGGGATCTTTTGATCCCTTGTCCTAGTCACCCTGATAGATCTCTATTAGGGTGAATAGGACTTTACACTCTCCCTGCTGCCCTGGGCTTTGTGCACACAGCAGCAGAGAGCTGACTATGGCAGCCAGGGCTTCAGTAGCGTCCTGGCTGCCATGGTAACCGAACAGAGTCCCAGGATTACACTGCTGGGGCTGTGATCAGAAGTTGCCACTGCCACCAGTGAGAAGGAGGGGAGGGGACCCTGTGGCCACTGCCACCAATGATTTTAATACTGGGGGGGTCGAGGGGGTGGGGTCGCACTGAGCCACCAATGATTTTAATACTGGGGAGGAGGGGGGAAGGCCGCACTGCGCCACCAATGATTTAATACTGGGGAGGGGGGGGCGCACTGCGCCACCAATGATAATTAACTTTAAATACAGGAGGCTGGGTGCAGGCAGCAGAATCACATAGCCATCACCCAGCCTCTATGACAGGAAGCTGCGATCAGCGGCAGTTAACCCCTGGGGTTAACTGCCTCTGATCACAGCTTCCTTTCATAGAGGCTGGGCGACGGCTATGTGATTCTGCACCCAGCCTCCTGTATTTGTATTAAACGTTAACTTTCATTGGTGTTGCAGTGCGCCCTGCCGCCCCTCCGCCCCTCTCTCCTCATTGGTGGCAGCGGCAGCAGTGGCACAGGGGGAAGGAGGGAGTGATTCCTTCTCCCCTGTGCTGCTGAGGAGATCACGGAGTGTGAGAGCAGTGTGCTCCATGCTCTGTGATACTAGACTGCGCAGTAGCGCATCCTAGTATAGAAAAATGTCAAATCCCGGTATTGAGGTCGATACCAGAAAAAAGTATCGAATGGGTATCGAAAATTTGATACCTGAAACAACCCTACCCCTGATATATTTATACATAGTAATTAGATCTCCCCTCAGTCATCTTTTTTCCAAAGTGAATAACCTTAATTTTGATAATCTTTCAGGGTACTGTAGTCTCTCTATTCCAGTTATTACTTTAGTTGCCCTCCTCTGAACCCTCTCCAGCTCTGCTATGTCTGCCTTGTTCACATGAGCCAAGAACTGTACACAGTACTCCATGTGTGGTCTGACCAGTGATTTGTAAAGTGGTAGGACTATGTTCTCATCACAGACATCTATGCCCTTTTTGATGCAACCCATTATCTTATTGGCCTTGGCAGCAGCTGCCTGACACTGGTTTCTACAGCTTAGTTTGCTGTTCACTAAAATTCCTAGGTCCTTTTCCATGTCAATGTTACCCAGTGCTTTACCATTTAGTATGTACGAGTGACTTGCATTATTCCTTCCCATGTGCATAACCTTACATTTGTCAAAGTTAAACCTCATCTGCCACTTCTCTGACCAAGCCTCCAATCTATCCAGATCCATCTGTAGCAGTATACTGTCCTCTTCAGTGTTAATTACTTTACACAGTTTAGTATCATCTGCAAAAATTTATATTTTACTGTGCAAGCCTTCTACAAGATCTTTAATTAATATATTGAAGAGGATAGGGTCCAGTACTGACCCCTGAGGTACTCCACTAGTGACCGTGACCCAATCTGAGTGTGTACTGTCTTAGCCTTCATGTCTCATTGGTGGTATGCCTGGCATATGGAGTTCCATATTATTAGTAACTTGCATAGCTACTTACTGTCTTAGCCTTCATGTCTCATCGGTGGTATGACTGGCATATGGAGTTCCATATTATTAGTAACTAACATAGCTACTTACTGTCTTAGCCTTCATGTCTCATCGGTGGTATGACTGGCATATGGAGTTCCATATTATTAGTAACTAGCATAGCTACTTACTGTCTTAGCCTTCATGTCTCATTGGTGGTATGCCTGGCATATGGAGTTCCTTATTATTAGTAACTAACATAGCTACTTACTGTTTTAGCCTCCATGTCTTATTGGTGGTATGACTGGCATAAGGCCTTTCTTATTATTAGTAACCATCATAGCTACTTACTGTCTTAGCCTTCAAGTGTCATTGGTAGTATGACTGGCATATGTAACTAGCATAGCTGCTTACTGTCTTAGCCAGAATCCTACTCCACACTGATGAGGGGCAACACCCCGAAACAGCTGTCTGTGGATGGATAACTGGCTTAGGTTTTCCCCGTCACATCCTTAAAGCTTGTAAAAGAGCGGGATCTTGACATAGGGGCCACTTAATATAGTGGATTTGGTGATCTCTGTAATAGGGACACCCCTTTGCTCGGTTTTCCTTCCTTTGAGGGATATCTGGCTTTCAGTGTGTTGAAGACCCATAACTGGGGCTCCACGGTTATTTTGCATATCACTGTTTCCCAGGGAGCTTTGCACTTTGAAATGCTGTGTCGAGACTCTTAAATGAGGCTCCAGAGTGTTTTCTGTAACTGGTCTCCCTAAGATCAGCTATTGTTTTGTTTGGTTAGCCTTCAAGTGTCATTGGCAGTATGACAGGCATATGGTGTTCCTTATTATTAGTAAATAGCATAGCTAGTTACTGTCTTAGCCTTCATGTCTTATTGGTAGTATGACAGGCATATGGAGTTTCTTATTATTAGTAACTATCATAGCTAGTTACTGTCTTTAGCCTTAAAGTGTCATTGGTAGTATCACTGGCATATGTAACTAGCATAGCTACTTACTGTCTTAGCCTCCATGTCTTATTGGTGGTATGCCTGGCATAAGGCCTTTCTTATTATTAGTAACCACCATAGCTAGTTACTGTCATAGTCTTCAAGTGTCATTGGTAGTATCACTGGCATATGTAACTAGTATAGCTGCTTACTGTCTTAGCCTTCATGTGTCATTGGTAGTATCACTGGCATATGGCGTTCCTTAATATTAGTAACTAGCATAGTTGGCTACTGTCATAGCCTTCAAGTGTCATTGGTAGTATGACTGGAATATGGGGTTCCTTCTTATTAGTACCAGCCTTCTAGTGTTATTGGTGGTATGACTGGCATATGGGGTTCCTTATTATTAGTAACTAGTATAGTTAGCTACTGTCATAGCCTTCTAGTGTTATTGGTGGTATGACTGGCATATGGGGTTCTTTATTATTAGTAACTAGCATAGCTAGTTACAGTCTTAGCCTTCAAGTGTCATTGGTAGTATGACTGGCATATGTAACTAGCATAGTATGCCCAAATAAATTGAGCAATAACATAATTTCATAAACAGGGCTACATTTCTACAAATCTCTGAACGTTCCGACCTTGATTATGTTTTTCATGTAATGGTTGCCCATAATGAAAGCTGTCTTGGTGTGTACAGTACAATCGAGAGCACATTTTCTTTTTTATATTTATAAGGTAAGTCCACGTTCACATCTGCGCTAGTAATTTCCGTCATTCTGCTCTATTGGAGGAATTGAACAATGGAAATAACAGAAGAGCCAGATTCGGCACATCACTGAAACCAACGGAGCCGAACAGACCCCGTTGACTATAATGGGGTCCATTGGTGTGTTTGCTTTTGTTAATGTAGGACTTTTTTTTTTGTCTGCTCCTTTTGGCAGAATCTGCGATGGAGGCCCCGAGCGGAGCCTCGTGAACATGCCCTAACGCGGCTCTGTCATAATTATGGCAGGCTGTCATTATGCCGTCTGTTTACATACAGTACACCGTCTATGATGAATCTTTCTCTTTTTCTTTGTGGTCACTTGAGCAGTTGCTTTCGATATGATCTCATAGGTGTTTATTTCCTTAAAATATAATATTGCCTGCATTCACCAGAATCTTCCTATGCTCCTCTCTCTTTATGAAGCATGCTAAAAAAAATACAGTTGCACAAAATAAAACACCATGCATCTTGGTATTACTGCAGATATATATATATATATATACATACAATAAGATAATATATATGCAATGCAGGGAGATACATCAAACTGAGCACTAGGTAGGAGGCAGACAACGGGGACGGATATCACTTGTTTGGATTTGCAAATTAGGATGCTATGACACCTCTTATGGCAGACTTATAAGGGGTGAAGACCACTTCTAGAAGGAAGTACTGTACCGGTAAGGCAATGTATTGGTATAAAACAAGTTGCACACTTACTCAAGGTTACGTGAATGGGTTTACAGCAGAGAGGAGCAGCATCTGAGTGGATGGGATCACACCGTCAGGATAATGGAGCTGATACAATACCTAGGATGAGATTCCACAGGGAACTAGAAGTTCCGAAGCCGTAAAAGGCATAGAAACTGAAATCTAGCACTGAAGTCCTTCTCTGGCCGCTGCCAGTCATGGAGCCTGAGGGGTAAACACCTTGTAGACGGAAGCCTTGTCGCTGTGTGCGGCACTTCTAACCCCCAACATGCGTCTCACTCCACAAAGGTCATTAGGTGAGGATGGCATTGAGCTGTGCAGAGAATACCAGCCATCCGTAGAGACAGAACCGCATCCACGGCTCAGTTCAAACACGCAAACGCATTCCTGTACTGCATTAACTGCATTGGCACACGCTAATGTCTCACATACAGCAAGTAATGCAGGCGAGGAAACCGCAGCATCTTATCCACTACTACAATGTGCTGCTCCTCACCTCCCACTCCGCCAGACAGCAATCCTCGCAGTAACATTACCTTATAAACACATCCATTATTCAAGACATCTACATTTCTTCTTTCCTCAAATGTCTTGCTTCATTGGAGTCCGAACCAGACAGCCCTGGAATACACCCATTCAGACCTGGACATGCACCCACCAGCCCCAACTTTCTGCAGTCTATAGGTGTCCATTTGCCTGTCAGTGAATGGAAGCATCATGTCAATTCACTGATGTAATTACTTAAATCAGGACCATACAATGATTTAGGAGTCAAAGTCACAAGCTATGCTCCCTAGGCCCTGCAATAATAGACCAGTTGCCCCCCCCCCCCCCTCATTTCCAGTACCCACTTACCCATGCTGCGAACTGAAAACCAAGCCACATAGGGTTAATTCTCTGGCATAGCAGTGCCCAGACGCTCTTCTCCAGGACATGGGATGGGGACCGGAGAACGTTCACCTCTTCCCTCGCCTCATTTTGCCCGGAATGTGGCGGGGAAATGAGAGGAGAAGTTGTTTCCTTGGCGTCCGCCGCACTGCCGCAGCCGAGGAGCCCACCCTGGTCTTGTAGATTGGTCACTGCTGCAATGTCTCTTCGCTCCAGCCCGCCCTCCCCCCGCAATTCGCGCGGGTAACACAGCTCGCCGAGCCTTCTGGCGGGCCACACACAGGACGGCGTTACAGCCTGCAGCTGCGGGGTGACCGGGCTGCAGACATGCCTGGCACGGGTGGGGAGGTGGACGCTTTGGCTGGCTCCGGTCTGCTACTTGGGTATCATGTGAGGTGCTGGTAGACACCCCCTAGTCCTGCAGATTAGATACTGCAGGTAATCCAGCGCCTCGCTGCTCCAGTATGCAGAGGAGAGGTAGACGTAGCTCCACAGGATGAAGGGCAGCTCATACCTATCACATGTCTCGTGTGCTCAGCCTGGATGTTGCCATTTTAAGGATGTGAATGGAACATGTGGAAAAAATGGAACGTAAAAGGGTACCTAGGGTGCAGAAAGACATCAACCAGCACCCACTGGAAAAACAGGGCAAAGACTGCTGTCTATTAGTCTCCGGTGCTGAAGGACAGTTCTCATTAATAGGCAGGGTGCTGAAGGACTGTCTCCCAGGAGTCACAGGAATGTAATAGAGAGCTGTATGGTGGTCAACCACAGCTCCCAGTACTCACAGGAATGTAATAGAGAGCTGTATGGTGGTCAACCAAGATCCCAGTAGTCACAGGAATGTAATAGAGAGCTGTATGGTGGTCAACCACAGATCCCAGTAGTCACAGGAATGTGATAGAGAGCTGTATGGTGGTCAACCACAGATCCCAGTAGTCACAGGAATGTAATAGAGAGCTGTATGGTGGTCAACCACAGATCCCAGTAGTCACAAGAATGTAATAGAGAGCTGTATGGTGGTCAACCACAGATCCCAGTAGTCACAGGAATGTAATAGAGAGCTGTATGGTGGTCAACCACAGCGCCCAGTAGTCACAGGAATGTAATAGAGAGCTGTATGGTGGTCAACCACAGCTCCCAGTAGTCACAGGAATGTGATAGAGAGCTGTATGGTGGTCAACCACAGCTCCCAGTAGTCACAGCAATGTAATAGAGAGCTGTATGGTGGTCAACCACAGCGCCCAGTAGTCACAGGAATGTAATAGAGAGCTGTATGGTGGTCAACCACAGCTCCCAGTAGTCACAGTAATGTAATAGAGAGCTGTATGGTGGTCAACTACAGCGCCCAATACTAAGACAAATGGAGTAGAGAGCTGTATGGTGGTCAACCACAGCGCCCAATACTCAGACAAATGGAGTAGAGAGCTGTATGGTGGTCAACCACAGCGCCCAGTACTAACAGGAATGTAATAGAGAGCTGTATGGTGGTAAACCACAGCGCCCAATACTCAGACAAATGGAGTAGAGAGCTGTATGGTGGTCAACCACAGCGCCCAGTACTAACAGGAATGTAATAGAGAGCTGTATGGTGGTCAACCACAGAGCCCAGTAGTCACAGGAATGTAATAGAGAGCTGTATGGTGGTCAACCACAGCTCCCAGTACTAACAGGAATGTAATAGAGAGCTGTATGGTGGTCAACTACAGCGCCCAATACTAAGACAAATGGAGTAGAGAGCTGTATGGTGGTCAACCACAGCGCCCAGTAGTCACAGGAATGTAATAGAGAGCTGTATGGAGGTCAACCACAGCTCCCAGTACTCACAGGAATGTAATAGAGAGCTGTATGGTGGTCAACCACAGATCCCAGTAGTCACAGGAATGTAATAGAGAGCTGTATGGTGGTCAACCACAGATCCCAGTAGTCACAGGAATGTAATAGAGAGCTGTACAGCGCCCAATACTCAGACAAATGGAGTAGAGAGCTGTATGGTGGTCAACCACAGCGCCCAGTACTAACAGGGATGTAATAGAGAGCTGTATGGTGGTCAACTACAGCGTCCAATACTAAGATAAATGGAGTAGAGAGCTGTATGGTGGTCAACCACAGCGCCCAGTAGTCACAGGAATGTAATAGAGAGCTGTATGGAGGTCAACTACAGCTCCCAGTACTGACAGGAATGTCATAGAGAGCTGTATGGTGGTCAACCACAGAGCCCAGTACTCACACAAATCTAGTAGAGAGCTGTATGGTGGTCAACCACAGAGCCCAGTACTCACACAAATCTAGTAGAGAGCTGTATGGTGGTCAACCACAGCGCCCAGTACTCACCCAACTGAAGTAGAGATCTGTATGGTGGTCAACCACAGAGCCCGATACTCACACAAACGGAGTAGAGAGCTGTATAGTGGTCAACAACAGCACTCAGTACTCACATGAATGGAATATAGAGCTGTATGGTGGTCAACAATAGCGCCCAATACTCGCACAAATGGAAGAGAGAGCTGTATGGTGGTCAACCACAGTGCCCAGTACTCACATGATTGGTATAGAGAGCTGTATGGTGGTCAACCACAGCGCCCAGTACTTACAGGAATGTAATAGAGAGCTGTATGGTGGTCAACCACAGCTCCCAGTAGAGATGGCCTTGCGGTTCGCCCGGCGGTCGTTTCGCGGCCAACTCTGCGTGTTCGCGATTCGCCGAACATGCGAACATATGGCGATGTCCACTGGAGCCATATTCTTTTGCATTGCGCCGAACTTTGACCCATGGCACATCCATCAGGTGGAACAGGACAGCCAATTGTTACGTTTCAGCACATGGACACACCCCCACCCTATAAAAGAACCCGATCTGGCAGCATTTTGCATTCAGTGTTTTGCCAGTGTAGGGAGAGGTTGCTTTGTGGAGCAGGGACAGGCTGTTAGGGAAACCAAACGCTAGCTAATATGGCTACAAAAGTCCTTTTAAGGACTGGTATAGGTGTGCTATCGATAGGTGTGATATACTGAGGGTTGTGATATACTTATAATATGCTTTCTAACATAGAAAGTATATTATTGTGCATTTGTATTGTGCAGCAGTTGTGTGCAGTTCTGCTGCGATACCTCAGCTATATAGAGGGACAAACGCTATTCGAACAACTAATTGCAATGGGTGTGATATACCTGTTGCGCCACAAAAAAATGATTGAGGGGTGTGATATACCTATAATATACTTTCTAACATAGAAAGTATATAGTGTATTTGTATAGTGCAACAGTTGTGTGCGGTTCTGCTGCGATACCGCAGCTATAGAGAGGGACAAGCACTACTGGAACAACTATTTGCAACGGGTGTGATATACCTGTTTCCCCCATAAAAACTGATTGAGGGGTGTGATATACCTTCTTCCACAAAATACTGATTAAGGGCTACAATATACCTGTTGCCCAAATAAACAGGGTGGAGTGACGTAACTGTTGTGGCAAAAAAAAAATTTGAGGGGTGTGATATACCTTCTTCCACAAAATACTGATTAAGGGGTTCGATATACCTGCTTCCACCAAATATTGATTGAGGAGTGTGATATACTTCCACCAAATAGTGATTAAAGGCTGCGATATACCTGTTTTCATAAAATACTGATTAAGTGGTTTGATATACCTGTTTCCACCAAATATTGATTGAGGCCTGTGATATACCTGCTTCCACAAAATACTGATTAAGGGGTTTGATATACCTATTTTTACCAAATATTGATTGAGGCCTGCAATATACCTTCTACCACAAAATACTGATTAAGGGGTTTGATATACCTGCTTCCACAAAATACTGATTGAAGGTTGCGATATACCAGCTTCCACAAAATACTGATTATGGGGTTCGATATACCTGTTTCCACCAAATATTGATTGAGGTCTGCGATATACCTGCTTTCACAAAATACTGATTAAGGGGTTTGATATACCTGCTTCCACAAAATACTGATTGAGGGCTGCGATATACCAGCTTCCACAAAATACTGATTAAGGGGTTCGATATACCTGTTTCCACCAAATATTGATTGAGGTCTGCAATATACCTGCTTCCACAAAATACAGATTAAGGGGTTCAATATACCTGTTTCCACCAAATATTGATTGAGGGGTGCAATATAACTGCTTCCACAAAATACTGATTAAGGGTTTTGATATACCTGCTTCCACCAAATATTGATTGAGGCCTGCGATATACCTGCTTCCACAAAATACTGATTAAGGGGGTTCGATATACCTGTTTCCACCAAATATTGATTGAGATATGCGATATTCCTGCTTCCACAAAATACCGATTAAAAGGGTTCGATATACCGGTTTCCACCAAATATTGATTGAGGCCTGCGTTATACCTGCTTCCACAAAATACTGATTAAGGGGTTCGATATACCTGTTTCCACCAAATATTGATTGAGGCCTGCGATATACCTGCTTCCACAAAATACAGATTAAGGCGTTTGATATACCTGCTTCCACAAAATACTGATTGAGGGCTACGATATACCTATTTCCACAAAATACTGATTAAGGGGTTTGATATACCTGTTTCCACCAAATATTGATTGAGGCCTGCGATATACCTGCTTCCACAAATACTGCTCTTCTCTAGGGACTTTGGCACAGGGTTATTTTGAAAATGACAGGCAGAGGAAGAGGCAGGCCGTTCCGCAGGGGTGGTAGGGGTCGTATTAGAGAGAGGTGTAAGGTTCCCTCCGCGCGAGGGATCCCTTCTGTGAGTGGTTTCGTCTCACCAGGGTGATATGACATGTAACTCTGGGGTAGAGGAGGAGCCCATGCAGCTGGGTCAGGTGTCTTTCTGTTCTGGTAATAGGAACTTTAGGAGGTTGCATAAGCTATGTTATTACTGTGGAGAAAGTGGTAATTTTATTTTTGCTTGTCCTTTAGTTAAACCGCATGTTGATGATAAAGAATCACAAAGAGGTTTACATAAAGAAAAAAAAAAAAAACATCCCTGACTCTTGGTAGTGTGAATAGGGTGGCGGAGCAAGCAGGTATGCAAGCTCCCTGTAATACTCGTTTTCTCCTTCCAGCTATGGTGGTGCTAGACTCAAGAAAATTTAATGTTGAAGTATTCCTTGACTGTGGTGCTGGGGTAAACCTTATTGATTTTTTTTTTTTCTTCAAAATCTGGGCCTAAGTACTTGCACTTTAGAAAGAGAGATTCCGGTTTTCGCAATTGACTCTTCCCCTCTTTCTCAAAGGAGTCTCACTCATATTGCTCATGGTATTCAGCTAAGGGTGAGTGATTCACATGTTGAGATCATGTCTTGTTTTGTCATGAAGGACTTGCCCGCTCCTATAGTCTTAGGGTTACCGTGGTTGACAAACATAACCCAATTATAGATTGGCAGGCAAGACAGATCACTGGTTGGAGTGAATTTTGTACGGACAATTGTCTTGGCACATCTATCTCTGGTGTGTCTACTACGGTTTTACCTCAGTATCTTTCAGACTTTGCGGATGTCTTTTCGGAGGGTGGGGCTCAGGAATTGCCTCCTCATCGTGACTATGATTGTTCAGTTAATCTCATCCCAGGTGCTAAGTTGCCAAAGTCTCGGCTGTACAATCTTTCTCAACCTGAAAGAGAGGTCATGCGGAAGTATATTGCCGAGAGTTTGGAAAAAGGTCATATTAGACCATCTAAGTCTTCGGTTGCAGTTGGTTTATTCTTTGTAAAGAAAAAGGATGGATCACTTAGACCTTGTTTGGATTTCCAGGAATTGAACCGTATTACGGTCCGGGATCCGTATCCCCTTCCTTTTATCTCTGACCTTTTTAATCAAATTGTTGGAGCCAAGGTGTTCTCCAAGTTAGATTTAAGAAGGGCCTACAATCTGATCAGAATGATGGAAGGGGATGAGTGGAAAACGGCCTTCAACACACACAAGGGTCATTTCGAGAATCTGGTTATGCCTTTTGGGTTAACTAACGCACCAGCAGTGTTTCAGCGATTTGTCAATGACATTTTCCATCATTTTGTGGGAAGGTTCGTGGTAATTTACTTGGATGACATTCTAATTTACTCTCCTGATCTGAAGACTCATCAGGATCACGTGAGGCAGGTTTTGTCGATCCTTCGGGAGAATAAATTATATGCCAAATTGGAGAAATGTGTGTTTTCTGTGCAGGATCTTCCGATTCTGGGATCTGCTTTCTGACTCTGGTTTTCGTATGGACCCCGAAAAGGTCCGGGCGGTTCTGGAATGGGACCAACCGGAGAATCAAAAAACATTTGATGCGGTTTTTGGGGTTTACCAATTATTATAGAAAATGTATCTTGAACTATTCTACCATTGTAAAACCTCTGACCGATATGACTAAGAAGGGCGTCGACTTCTCTGTCTGGTCGGAGGAGGCATTGCAGGCTTTTTTGGCTATTAAGGAGTGTTTTGCGTCTGCTCCCATTCTGATGCAGCCCGATGTGTCTCAGCCATTTGTGGTGGAGGTGGAAGCGTCAGAGGTGGGGTTTGGAGCAGTGTTGTCGCAGGGTTCATCTCCTGGCAAATGGGTTCCGTGTGCTTTTTTTTCCAAGAAGCTCTTGGTCGCCGAGAGGAATTATGATGTAGGAGATAGGGAATTGCTGGCCATCAAATTGGCCTTTGAGGAATGGCGTCACTGGTTGGAGGGGGCGTCTCATCCCGTTACGGTATATACTGATCATAAGAATTTGGCTTACCTGCAAACTGCCAAGCGTCTGAATCCTAGACAGGCTAGATGGTCACTGTCCTTTACTAGGTTCAATTTTGTGGTTACTTTTCGCCCGGGGGTTAAAAACGTCAAGGCAGATGCATTGTCTCGTAGTTTTCCTGGGGGAGGTGATTCAGAGGATCCTGCTCCGATTTTGGCTGATGGGGTGGTGGTCTCCGCTCTGTACCCCGAATTGGAGATGGAGGTGTTGGGAGTCCAGGAGGGGGCCCCTGATTCTTGTCCCCCAGGGAGGTTGTTTGTTTCTGATGGACTGCGATACAAGGTATTCAAGGAACATCACGATACTGTCCTTGCTGGACATCCTGGTGGCAAGTCCACCTTTGATCTTATTTCCCGGAGGTTCTGGTGGCCCGGGTTACGTAAGAGTGTTGGGGATTACGTAGCAGCTTGTGAGACCTGTGCAGGGTCAAAGGTTGCTCACACTCGACCTTCTGGTTCACTTCTTCCTTTGCCTATTCCATCTCGTCCTTGGACGCACTTGTCTATGGACTTTATTACAGATCTGCCGAGTTCCTCCGGGAAAACGGTGATTCTGGTGGTTGTTGACCGTTTTAGTAAAATGGCTCACTTTGTATCGTTAGCTAGTTTGCCCAATGCCAAGACTCTTGCTCAGTTTTTTGTTGATAACATCGTGAAATTACATGGCATTCCCTCGGATGTGGTTTCTGATAGGGGCACGCAGTTTGTTTCCAGGTTTTGGAGGGCGTTCTGCTCTCGGCTTGGCATTCAACTTTCGCTCTCTTCGGCTTTTCATCCGCAGTCGAATGGTCAGACAAAGCATACTAATCAAAACCTGGAGACCTACTTGAGGTGCTTTGTGGCTGAGATTTAGGAGGACTGGTCCTCATTCTTATCCCTAGCAGAGTTTGCTTTGAATAACCGTAGGCAGGAGTCCACGGGTAAGTCACCATTTTTTGGCGCATACGGTTTTCATCCTCAGTTTGGTACCTTTTCTGGGACTAATTCCTCTGGGATGCCAGAGGAGTAGAGATTTTCTTCTGCCTTGTCTTCTATCTGGCGGAGGATCCAAGTGAATTTGGAGAAGATGGGTGAGAGGTATAAGCGAATGGCTGACAAGAGACGTATGACTGGTCCGGACCTGTGTGTGGGTGATCTGGTGTGGTTATCTACTAAAAATATTAAACTGAGAGTGCCATCTTGGAAACTGGGTCCAAGATTTATTACCTTACAAAATATCTGCGGTTATCAATCCAGTGGCGTTTTGTCTGGATCTTCCGCAGATCTGGAGGATCCATGATGTGTTCCACAGTTCTTTACTGAAGAAATATGTGAAACCGGTGGAACCATCGCCATTGCCCCCTCCCCCTGTTCTGGTTGATGGAAATTTAGAGTTCGAGATCTCTAGGGTTCTCGACTCACATGTTCTTCGGGGTTCCCTTCAGTACCTGGTGCACTGGAGGGGATACGGCCCCGAGGAGAGGATGTGGGTTCCAGCTGTGGATGTTAGTGCCAGCCGACTGGTGAGGGCCTTTCACAGGGCCCACCCTGATAAAGTTGGGCCGGGGTGTCCGGAGGTCACCCGTAGAAGGGGGGGTACTGTCATGCCCTGCTCAGGTTATGTGCGGAGGTCTGCCAGGCTAGCAGCACATGTGTAGTTTGTTTTGGGTTTGGATGTGAGCTGTATCCGCCTCCTTCCAGGTGCACTGGGTGGGGTCGTCTGTATGAGTTTAAATTACTCCCTTTCCTAGTGTCCTGTGCGGGTTATAGCTTCTATCTTGCTCTGTGGAAGGAAGGAATTGCTGTGTCTGCTCAGCTACAGATAAGTTGGTTTTGTTTCTCTCTTGTGTTCTGTCTAGGCTGTTAGGGAGACACCTCCTTGCTTGAGGAAGCAGGCTGTCTCTTTTCCCATTTTCCACTATCTTAGGGATCTTAGGGTTTATTCAGTCGTAGGCACGGGGGCACATTTATTACCACCTTCAGGGTCTGAACGTGGGCACAGAAGTCCAGGGAGAGTTGGTAGGGATTTGCTAGGAGGTGACCTTTATCCACAGCTTCTGGCCTAGACACTTGTTTCATGGTTTTCTGTGTTTCTATTGTATCTTGTATCCTACCCAGCGTGACATCTGGCTGGGCCATTCCAAAACTTTAATCTTCTTCTGGTGAAGCCATTCCTTTGTTTATTTGGATGTATGCTTTGGGTCGTTGTCTGTCACGGAACCATGAACCAGACGTACAACAAGAGATAAGTGAAAATAAGAAGGCTTTATTGAAAATAAAGCTGTAAAGCAAAAGTCCAAACGGATGGTGAAACCGAGCAGAGTCTTTGCGAAGCCAGAGGTCAGGAACCAGAAGGGTAGTCAGACGAAGCCAGGATCAGGAACCAGCAGGGTAGTCAGACGAAGCCAGGATCAGGAACCAGCAGGGTAGTCAGACGAAGCCAGGATCAGGAACCAGCAGGGTAGTCAGACGAAGCCAGGATCAGGAACCAGAAGCAGCAGCAGTCTTAGAAGCATGTGAACACAAGAGGACCAAGCAAGGAACTGAAGCCACAGACCTCCTATATATATGAGCTAGGCATCCAGCTCCTCCCAGGGGAAGGAGGAGCCGCAGGGTGGAAGGCTACAAGAAACCCAGGACCCAAGATGGCCGCCAGCACATGTCAAACGAAGGAGAGCAGCAAGCAGGTAAGACCATGACAGTACCTCCCCCTCAAGGGCCCCTCCTCCGCGGAGCACAAAACGGTTTCTGAGGGAAGCGTGCGTGGAAGGCTCGGAGCAAGGCAGGAGCATGGACATCTGCGGAGGGAACCCAGGAACGCTCCTCTGGACCATAACCACGCCAATGGACCAAAAACTGCAACCGACCGCGGACCAGGCGTGAGTCCAGGATATTGCTCACCTCATATGCCTCACGATTGCCCACTTGGACCGGACGAGGCCGAGGAACCGAGGAAGTGAAACGATTACACACCAGTGGTTTCAACAGGGAGACATGAAACACGTTGGAGATCCGCATGCCAGGAGGAAGCGCAAGGGCATAGGCTACCGGGTTTACCCTGCGAAGCACTCGGAAGGGACCAACAAAGCGAGGCGCCAGCTTGGGAGTGGGCACTCGAAGGTTGAGGTTGCGGGTGGACAACCATACACGGTCTCCGACCTGGTAGGAAGGAGCAGGCGCTCGTCTGCGATCAGCCTGGAATCTCTGGCGCTGCGCAGAGACCTCAAGGGACTTCTGGATCTGTACCCAAGAAGCACGTAGGACGGAAAGGTGATCCTCCACAGCCGGAATATCCTGGGGAGAGAATACCTCCGGTAACACGGCAGGTTGGAACCCATAATTGGCCATGAAGGGAGACGTCCCAGAGGAAGAGTTCACCGCCGTGTTCCTGGCAAACTCAGCCCAAGGCAGGAGGTCAACCCAATTGTCTTGGTGATCGGAGACATAGCAACGAAGGAATTGCTCCAAGGCCTGATTGGATCGTTCTGCGGCCCCATTGGACTGAGGGTGGTAGGCCGAGGAGAAGGAGAGATGAATCCCCAACTGGGAGCAAAAGGCGCGCCAGAACCTGGACACAAACTGACTCCCCCGATCCGACACAATCTCCTTAGGCAAACCGTGCAACCGGAAGACCTCCCTGGCAAAAATCGTGGCCAACTCTTGTGCAGAGGGTAACTTCTTGAGAGGAACACAGTGGCACATTTTGGAAAACCGATCCACAATCATGAGAATGACCGTATGGCCTCGGGATGCAGGGAGGTCCACAATGAAATCCATCCCCAGGTGTGACCATGGGCGCTCCCCGGTGGCTATGGGTTGCAGAAGGCCCAACGGAAGGTGCCGAGGGGACTTACTCTGGGCACAAACGGAGCATGCCGCTACATATGCGGCGATGTCGGAACGTAGGGAAGGCCACCAGAACAGACGTGAAACAGCCCAGGACAGCTGATTCTTTCCAGGATGCCCCGCGGTCTTGGAGTTATGGTAGGTTCGCAACAACCGAGTGCGCAACTCCTCAGGCACAAAACATCTGCCGTTGGGTCTCCCAGAGGGAGCACCAGATTGAGCCGCCAAAATCTGCTCACCCAGGGGAGAGGTCAGGCTGGTGCGAATGGCGGCCAGGATCTGATTCGGAGGTATGACCGAAGTCGGAATCGACTCCTCCCTGGACAGCTCGGAGTACTGCCGTGATAAGGCATCCGCCCTGATGTTCTTGGAACCGGGTAGGTAGGAGACCACGTAATTAAAACGTGACAAGAACAGAGCCCATCTGGCCTGACGTGGTGTCAATCTCTTGGCCTCAGAAAGGTAGGTCAGATTCTTGTGGTCCGTCAGGATGAGAACCGGAACCACCGAACCCTCGAGCAAGTGCCTCCATTCTTTAAGGGCCTGCACGATGGCCAATAACTCCCTGTCACCAATCTGATAGTTGCACTCCGCGGAAGACAGTTTCCGGGAGTAAAACCCACAAGGAAGCAGAGGACCCTCTGGTGTTCTACGCTGAGACAGAAGGGCGCCTACTCCCGTCTCAGACGCGTCCACCTCGAGGACAAAGGGCAACCCAGGGTTGGGATGCGACAGAATCGGAGCCGACACAAAGGCAGACTTTAGGGCCTCAAAAGCTCGGATGGCCTCGAGCGGCCAGACCTGGGAATTACTGCCCTTCCTGGTCAGATCCGTGAGAGGCTTGGCCAGCATGGAAAAGTCCCTGATGAACTTCCGATAATAATTGGCGAAGCCCAAAAAGCGCTGCAGGGAACGAAGACCACTGGGCTGGGGCCACTGTAAGACAGCCGAAACCTTCTCAGGATCCATGGAGAACCCCTCAGCGGAAATGATGTAACCTAAGAAGGTTACCTGGGATCGGTGAAATTCGCATTTCTCAAGCTTACCGAACAGCTTGTTCTCTCGTAACCGTTGCAACACTCGTCTGACATCCAGAATGTGGGCCTCCATGGATTCAGAATATACCAAGATGTCATCCAAATAGACTACCACACACTGCTGCAACAGGTCACGGAAAACATCGTTGATGAATTCCTGAAAGACTGCGGGCGCATTGCACAACCCAAAGGGCATAACCAAGGATTCGTAATGACCGGTCCTGGTGTTAAACGCGGTCTTCCACTCATCGCCCGCCTTGATCCTTACCAGGTTATATGCCGCCCTCAGGTCGAGTTTGGTAAAGACCGTGGCCCCTTTAAGGCGATCGAACAGCTCGGAAATCAAGGGTATCGGGTAAGCGTTCTTGATCGTGATGCGATTGAGACCCCTGTAATCGATGCAAGGCCTCAACTCACCGCCCTTCTTTTTCACAAAGAAAAATCCAGCCCCTGCCGGGGACGAAGATTTGCGAATGTGTCCGCGTGAAAGCGCCTCCCTCACGTACTCCTCCATGGCCTCATTCTCCGCTACCGACAGTGGATAGACTTTGCCACGAGGAGGAACGGCACCAGATTGTAACTCTATGGCACAATCGTATGGGCGGTGCGGAGGTAGGGCAACCGCGCGCACCTTATCGAATACATCCCGGTACTCCTCGTATTCAGGAGGCAACAGAGAGTCCGAGGAAGTACACAGCAACTTGACAGACCCATGGATGCAACTAGCCCCACACTGCGGTGACCACGAGAGGATCTCGACCGATCTCCAATCGAAAGTCGGATTATGCTTCTGGAGCCAGGGGTACCCCAAGACCACCGAGTAGTGTGGAGACGAAATAACCTGGAGGCAGACCGACTCTCTGTGAACGGCACCAATGGCTATCCCCACTGGAAGGGTCTCATGAGTCACGTGTGGCGGCAGAAGGGGTCTGCCGTCTATCGCCTCAAGAGCCAGTGGGGAACCTCGAGCCTGCAGAGGAATGGAATTGGCGGCAGCGAACACACTATCAATGAACAAACCACCAGCACCAGAGTCCACCAACGCCTGGGTCGTCACCGAGCCCCCGACCCAGGAGAGGACAACAGTGATCAGTGGTTTGTCAACACGGGAAACCGGGGACGAGGAGACTCCACCCAAGATCTGCCCCCGACAGGATCTCAGGGTACGAGCGTCTCCCGGACGGTTCGGACATGCCAACCGAAAATGCCCACCGAGACCACAGTACATGCATCGGCCCTCGCGTCTTCGGAGTGCCCTCTCCCCCTCGGACAGGCGAGCAAACCCCAGCTGCATGGGTTCACCCCCAGACAAGTCATCCCCAGGAGGCGTGGGAGGAGAGGGAGGCACGGGTGGGACAGCAAACGTAGGCACCAATCTGTTAGAAGACCTCCGCAGGTTCTCCTTAAAGGAAGGTCTCTCCCTGAGTCTGGTGTCAATCAAAATCAGGAAAGAAATAAGAGACTCGAGCTCAACTGGTAGGTCCTTAGCTGCAACCTCATCCTTCAAGGCATCCGAGAGACCATGAGAGAAAGCAGCGACCAGAGCCTCATTATTCCAGCCCACCTCTGCTGCCAGGGTACGAAACTCAATGGCGTATTCAGCTACGGATCGTGAACCCTGTCTGATGGACATAAGGAGCTTCGCAGCAGAGGCAGCACGAGCCGGCACATCGAATACCTTCCGAAGAGAAGCAACAAAACCGGAAAACTCGGCAACCACCGGATTGTTGTTCTCCCATAAAGGGCTGGCCCAGGCCAAGGCCTTGTCCGAGAGCAGCGAGATCAAGAAGCCCACCTTTGATCTCTCAGTAGGAAAGGCATGTGGCAGCAACTCGAAATAAATGCCCACCTGGTTAAGGAAACCTCGGCACTGAGTTGGCTCTCCCCCAAAGCGCTGTGGAAGAGGGGCAGAACCGGTCATACCCCGAAACACCGCAGGCGCAACAACAGGTGTCGGGGTAGACTCTGGCGCAACAACCGGAGCGGCAGTAGGAGCGAGCCCAGGAGCGACAACCGACCCATCGGCAACGGGAGCGAAATGAGCCGTGCGTTCAAGCAGGGTTTGCAACGCCACAGCGAACCGACCCAACAGGTGATCCTGCTGATCAAGTCTGGCAACCAGCGTGGGTAGCGAGGATGGCCCTGTACCGTCAGAATTCATGGCTTGGTCCTAATGTCACGGAACCATGAACCAGACGTACAACAAGAGATAAGTGAAAATAAGAAGGCTTTATTGAAAATAAAGCTGTAAAGCAAAAGTCCAAACGGATGGTGAAACCGAGCAGAGTCTTTGCGAAGCCAGAGGTCAGGAACCAGAAGGGTAGTCAGACGAAGCCAGGATCAGGAACCAGCAGGGTAGTCAGACGAAGCCAGGATCAGGAACCAGCAGGGTAGTCAGACGAAGCCAGGATCAGGAACCAGCAGGGTAGTCAGACGAAGCCAGGATCAGGAACCAGAAGCAGCAGCAGTCTTAGAAGCATGTGAACACAAGAGGACCAAGCAAGGAACTGAAGCCACAGACCTCCTATATATATGAGCTAGGCATCCAGCTCCTCCCAGGGGAAGGAGGAGCCGCAGGGTGGAAGGCTACAAGAAACCCAGGACCCAAGATGGCCGCCAGCACATGTCAAACGAAGGAGAGCAGCAAGCAGGTAAGACCATGACATTGTCATGCTGAAAGATGAAGTTCCTCTTCATGTTCAGCTTTCTAGCAGAAGCCTGAAGGTTTTGTGCCAATATTGACTGGTATTTGGAACTGTTCATAATTCCCTCTAGCTTAACTAAGGCCCCAGTTCCGACTGAAGAAAAAAAGCCTCTTGGTAGCCTCCCAGACCAGTTTTCTTCTCGTCTTTTCATCAATTTTGGAGGGACGTCCAGTTCTTGGTAATGTCACTGTTGTGCCATATTTTTTCCACTTGATGATGACTGTCTTCACTGTGTTCCATGGTATATCTAATGCCTTGGAAATTCTTTTGTACCCTTCTCCTGACTGATACCTTTTAACAATGAGAACCCTCTGATGCTTTGGAAGCTCTCTGTGTACCATAGCCTTTGCTGTGGGATGCTACTAAGAAAATTTTAGGAAAGACTAACTAGAGCAGCTGAACTTTATTTGGGGTTAATCAGAGGCACTTTTAATGATGGCAGGTGTATGCCGACTCCTATTTAACGTGATTTTGAATGTGATTGCTTAGTTCTGAACACAGCTACATCCCCAGTTATAAGGGTGTGCACACTTATACAACCACATTATTTTAGTGTTTTTTTTCTTCCCTCCATTTAAAAGATTTCAGTTTGTTTTTCAATTCAGTGGTACAGTTTATAGGTCACATTAAAGGTGGAAAAAGTTCTGAAATGATGTATCTTTGTCTCACTTTTTTTTACATTACAGAAACCTGACATTTTAACAGGGGTGTATAGACTTTTTATATCCACTGTATATCATTTTTCAGAAACCAAGATGGCTCCCATATCCTGTTGCTTGAAGCCAAGAACAAAGGACAGCATGAGGGTCTCAGCCCATCCTGGAAAGCCCCTCCTTCTGGAGGGCTCATTTGTTATATACGTTGTAGCACAACTGACCAATGAGGACATTACACAATGTACTCCTCCTCCTTCCTCACTATGTATAGGAATGTGCTGTGTAATAAAGCTGAGAACTTAATTGACCCAGCTGGTGTCAAGTTGTTTCTTCTGTGCACACAAAATCCTAGAATTTAGCTATTAATTTGGAGCAGCAGAAGCAAACCTTATAGCTCTGATTAGAGCATCCTTAACATTTTGGCACCCAGCGTGGATCTCGAGAGAATATAACAGTGGTAGACAAAGATTTGGGTACCCAGAGCATGGTGGATGATGCATGAGGACGGGTACTGCAGCCCTACAAACGATTACAGTAAGAAAACTCATTATCTTGCCTGCCCCTCGTTGTACCCCACTGTGTTGTGGTAATCGTTCTGCTGGTCGCTTATTACACTGTGAAGTAGCAGTCCTCAGCTGATTGTTGAAATCTCGAGTTCTTAGAACCTTCGACTGAGCTGGATGAAGTTTGCTTTACTGTGGTTTTGTATGTTTTTTGTGTCGGACACTTTTCCCAGACAACAGGCAAGCCGATTAGGACGACTCCCGGCAGGGAGGGGGAATACAATACATTTCTGCGGCAGATATATTAGTCCCGAGGGGCTACAATAAATTTCTGCCTGTAATTGGAACTGGGGAATCTCCAGAGGCAGTGGCAGATGTATTAGCCCAGGCTGGTGAAACCAGACAGAGGAAGGAAGCCACTTAAAGGGGAAGTGCACACACAAGCATACAAAACCACATGTTACCACCGGCAACAGCATGCGTGGCAACCATGTCACGGCAATCACCCAGAAGGCCGAGACACTGCCACCGCATGCTCTCACAGCAACACGTTCCCACTGGAAACCGCAAGTGTGGCAACAGTGTCACAGCGCAAACCAAAAGCCGTGACACCTACCCAATGAAGAATCAGACGGCAAAGAGAACAGTGAAGAAGTTGTTAAATGAAATTGTCTGTAGATTTGGGGTACCTGAAGTGATAGAGAGTGATCAAGGACCCGCCTTCACAGCAGACGTGGCTCAGGCCGCACTGGGGACTCATCTTGCTTTCCATACTCCATACAGACCACAAAGCAGCGGAAAAGTGGAAAGAGTGAATGACACATTTAAACTAAAAATGTTGAAAATGGCACAAGAGACTGAAATGCCATGGCCAGAGGCTCTTCCTATTGCCCTATTCAGTGTCAGACATACCCCTAGGGGAAAAGAGAAGTTGTCCCCTTTTGAGATTTTGTTTGGTAGTGCCCCTAAGTTAGGACAGTATTTTCCCTAGGAACTTGCTTTGCAATATGATTGTTTGTCTGCCTATGTGTCTGCTCTGTGCAAACACCTGACTGATCTACATTTTTGAGTATTTTCTTAATTTCCAGATACCAGCCAGATCCCTGGAAGTCATACCCTTCAACCAGGAGACTGGGTTCTAGTAAAGAAGCACGTCAGAAAGACTCTTGAACCCAGATTTGACTGTCCCTTCGAAGCTCTGTTGACCACTCCCACCTCAGTAAAACTTGAGGGCAAGAAAACGTGGATTCATGCATCTCACTGCAAGAAGGTTCCAGGCTTGGAGCCAGATATTAGTTAAAAAATTATATCCTTTTTCTTGCTAATATTGGGATGGGGGGATTGAATGAGGGGACACAGCCATTGTATACCTTGTGGGTAAATACTACTGTTTCAATACAGGTGTTTGAGTTTGACTATTGTGAAGTGGCAAATTGTACATTAATGCATCAAGGAAAGATGTATGCGCGAAAGGGAGTTTAGTATTACATTTGCGTAACTAGAGAGGAAAATAAATGGTGTTCCTTATGGGGAAATGTGATAGCAAAAACAGGAACAGATAGGGAATACAGACCAGCAGAGGAGTTGTCCTGAAAAGATGACAAGGGGACACCTTTGGTTGATAGACTGCATTTTTCTGACAAAGAAAGATCATGGAAAGAAAGATATGATCTGACAAAGGCAAAGCCAGGAGAGTGTCACCCTCTGATTCTGGCCCTAGAGAACCCACAGAAAGTATACCTGGGGAAATACAGTATGTGTTGGGAAGGTATCAAACATCAAGCAGTCTCCCTAACGCCCACCTTGTACAGTTCTAATTAGGAGATCTTGAAGCCAGAAAAGAGAGGCCTAACTCCTTGTCAGGGAATCCTCTTCTCCCAGGGTAGAGTCGAGCCAGGGCCCCGTATACAATGGAGGAAACTTTGGCTATGGAAACAGGATTCTCTGATAGCAATTTTTGGTTGAAATGGATGAAATATACAGCATCCCAGGTAAATAGGTCAGGATTAGAGTTGAGCGGACACCTGGATGTTCGGGTTCGGCAGGTTCGGCCGAACTTGAAAAAAAAGTTCGGGTTCGGGACCCGAACTTGACCCCGAACCTGAACCCCATTGAAGTCAATGGGGACCCGAACTTTTGGGCACTAAAATGGCTCTAAAATAGTCCTGGAAAGGGCTATAGGGCTGCAAAAGGCATCAAAATGTGCTTAAGAGCATGACAACTGTTCTGCAAGCACATGTGGATAGGGAAATGACTTAAAATAACATAAAATACAGAAAAATTAAAAATAACAATCTGGATCTAGGAGTAGGAGGTTGAGGAGGCGGTGGATGTGGCGGTGTAGGTTGACGTGGCGGTGTAGGTGGAAGCGGCGGTGAAGGAGGAATAGGTAGCCAACACTGATTTGTGTAATTTTTTTTTTTAAATTGGGGTAAGTGCACTTGAGTACAAGAATGGATGGTTGAGGCTGGTATAAATGTCTATTCTGCACAAGGTACGGACAAGTCCTGTGGGATCCATGCCTGGTTCATTTTAATAAACGTAAGCTTGTCCACATTGGCTGCGGCCTGTGATAATGCTCTCTGCCGTACTAAACACACGTTCACACTATACAATGGCTGCAGGGCAGGTCAGCACCTCCAAGGCTGACAAAGCTTTTCCACATTTTGGCCATGCTAACCCTGCCTTCTCAGGTGCTGGTGGTGGCCCAGCTGCGTTGGCGACCTCTTCCTCCTCCTCTGCCTTCTCCTTGTGCTTCCACTGTGCCCCCGCTGTCAGGTGGGAATGCTATCATCAGCGTGCGCTTGTAGTCGCGCATCTTCCGATCAGTAACAGATGTTTTCACAAAATTTAGTTCCCTGTCTGCAATGCAGAGCAGGGGTTCATTCACGGCAAAAGGGGGTTCATTTCACCCAGCAATACAACAGAGGATTTTGAGAGATTTAGGCCCCTGTCAGCAATGCAGAGAAGGGGTTCATTTACGGAAAAAGGGGGTTCATGTCACCCAGCAATACAACAGAGGATTTTGAGAGATTTAGGCCCCTGTCAGCAATGCAGAGAAGGGGTTCATTCACGGCAAAAGGGGGTTCATGTCACCCACCAATAGAACAGAGGATTTTGAAAGATTTAGGCCCCTGTCAGCAATGCAGAGTAAGGGTTCATTCACGGCAAAAGCGGGTTCATATCACCCAGCAATAGAACAGAGGATTTTGAGAGATTTAGGCCCCTGTCAGCAATGCAGAGCAGGGGTTCATTCACGGCAAAAGGGGGTTCATGTCACCCAGCAATAGAACAGAGGATTTTGAGAGATTTAGGCCCCTGTCAGCAATGCAGAGCAGGGGTTCATTCACGGCAAAAGGGGGTTCATGTCACCCAGCAATACAACAGAGGATTTTGAGAGATTTAGGCCCCTGTCAGCAATGCAGAGCAGGGGTTCATTCACGGCAAAAGGAGGTTCATGTCACCCAGCAATAGAACAGAGGATTTTGAGAGATTTAGGCCCCTGTCAGCAATGCAGAGTAGGGGTTCATTCATGGCAAAAGGGGGTTCATGTCACCCAGCAATACAACAGAGGATTTTGAGAGATTTAGGCCCCTGTCAGCAATTCAGAGCAGGGGTTCATTCACGGCAAAAGGGGGTTCATGTCACCCAGCAATACAACAGAGGATTTTGAGAGATTTAGGCCCCTGTCAGCAATGCAGAGCAGGGGTTCATTCATGGCAAAAGGGGGTTCATGTCACCCAGCAATAGAACAGAGGATTTTGAGAGATTTAGGCCCCTGTCAGCAATGCAGAGCAGGGGTTCATTCACGGCAAAATGGGGTTCATGTCACCCAGCAATAGAACAGAGGATTTTGAGAGATTTAGGCCCCTGTCAGCAATGCAGAGCAGGGGTTCATTCACAGCAAAAGGGGGTTCATGTCACCCAGCAATAGAACAGAGGATTTTGAGAGATTTAGGCCCCTGTCAGCAATGCAGAGCAGGGGTTCATTCACGGCAAAAGGGAGTTCATGTCACCCAGCAATAGAACAGAGGATTTTGAGATATTTAGGCCCCTGTCACCCAGGCACAGCAGGGGTTTGTATACGCCAAAAATGGTAAAATGTCACCCGACAATTGAAAATAAGAATTTTTTTAATTTAGGGCACTAAAATTGGCACTTTTTTAAATTAAAATGGCTCTAAAATAGTCCTTGAAAAGGCCAGAGGGATGTAAAAGGCAGTAAAATGTGCTTAAGAGCATGGCAACTGCTCTGCTAACAAATGTGGATAGGGAAATAACTTAAAATGAAATAAAATAATTTAAAATTACAAATTATTAACCTGCAACTCAGAGAAGGAGGTGGATATGGAGTCAGAGGTTGAGGAGGCGGTGAATGTGGTGTTGTAGGTGGAAACAGCAATGGAGGAGGAACAGGTAGCCAACAATGTATTTTTTTATTGGGGTAGGTAGCCCCCAAAATATTGGGACAAATAAAAAAAAAGAAAACAAAGAATCATTGCACTTGACTTGAGTACAAGAATGTATGTTTGATGGTAGTATAAATGTCTATTCTGCACAAGGTACAGACAAGTCTTGTGGGATCCAAGCCTGGTTCGTTTTAATGAACGTGAGCTTGTCCACGTTGGCTGTGGACAGGCGGCTGCGTATATATGTAATGACGCCTCATGCCGTGCTAAATACACGTTTAGAGAGTACACTGGCTGCAGGGCAGGCCAGGACCTCCAAGGCATACAGGGCAAACTCTGGCCATGTGGACAATTTGGAGACCCAGAAGTTGAATGGGGCAGACCCATCAGTCAGTACGTGTAGTCGTGTGCACAGGTACTGTTCCACCATGTTATTCAAATGCTGCCTCCTGTTAACACGCTCCATATCAGCAGTTGGGGCCGGTTGTTGCGGCGAGGTGACAAAGCTTTTCCACATGTCGGCCATGCTAACCCTGCCTTCTGAGGTGCTGGCGCTGACACAGCTGCGTTGGCGACCTCTTCCTCCTCCCCTGCCTTCGCCTTGTGCTTCCACTTGTCCCCCGGCGTCAGTCGGGAATGCTCTCAGGAGCACGTCTACCAGCGTGCGCCTGTAGTTGCGCATCTTCCGATCACGCTCCAGTAAGGGAATTAAGGACGGCACATTGTCTTTGTAACAAGGATCCAGCAGGGTGGCCACCCAGTAGTCAGCACACATTAAAATGTGGGCAACTCTGCAGTCGTTGCGCAGGCACTGCAGCATGTAGTCGCTCATGTGTGCCAGGCTGCCC
The DNA here is from genome assembly GCF_905171765.1 of Bufo bufo. Classification (NCBI taxonomy): domain Eukaryota; kingdom Metazoa; phylum Chordata; class Amphibia; order Anura; family Bufonidae; genus Bufo; species Bufo bufo. The sequence continues at coordinate 439,644,656 of NC_053390.1, read as the reverse complement.
AGAGGTAAGGACAAGCTGTCCTCTGTGGGAGGCGTATCGTCTGCGTCCTCCGTATCCCCCCAGCCACGCACCAGTGATGGGCCCGAGCTGCGTTGTATACCACCCCGCTGTGAACATGCTTCATCCCCATCTTCCTCCTCCTCCTCCTCGTCCTCCAGTAGTGGGCCCTGGCTGGCCAAGTTTGTACCTGGCCTCTGCTGTTGCAAAAATCCTCTTTCTGAGCCACTTTAAAAGACTGGCCTGAAAGTGTTAGAGATGACCCCTCTTCCTCCTCCTCGTCCTGGGCCACATCCTCTTCCATCATCGCCCTAAGTGTTTTCTCAAGGAGACATAGAAATGGTATTGTTGGTCATGTTGGTGAAGTACTCTAAACAGTGCAACAAGGCACACAGGTCTCGCATGGAGGCCCAGTCATTGGTGGTGAAGTGGTGCTGTTCCGCAGTGCGACTCACCCGTGCGTGCTGCAGCTGAAACTCCACTATGGCCTGCTGCTGCTCGCACAGTCTCTCCAGCATGTGCAAGGTGGAGTTCCACCTGGTGGGCACGTCGCATATGAGGCGGTGAGCGGGAAGGCCAAAGTTACGCTGTAGAGCAGACAGCCGAGCGGCGGCAGGATGAGAACGCCGGAAGCGCGCACAGACGGCCCGCACTTTATGCAGCAGCTCAGACATGTCGGGGTAGTTGTGAATGAATTTCTGCACCACCAAATTCAGCACATGCGCCAGGCAAGGGATGTGCTGCAATGAGATTTCGCCCATTATCGCACACCACCAGGCCGGGCTTGAGGCTCACTGGCAGCAACCACTCGTCGGTCTGTTGTTCTATACCCCACCACAACTCCTGCGTGGTGTGGGACCTGTCCCCCAAACACATCAGTTTCAGAATGGCCTGCTGACGTTTACCCCTGGCTGTGCTGAAGTTGGTGGTGAAGGTCTGTCGCTGACCGGATGAGGAGGTGGTAGAAGAGGAGAAGGAAGCCGAGTAGGAAGAGGAGGCAACAGGAGGCAAAGAATGATGCCCTGCGATCCTTGGCGGCGGAAGGACGTGCGCCAAACAGCTCTCCGCCTGGGGCCTAGCCGCCACTACATTTACCCAGTGTGCAGTTAGGGAGATATAGCGTCCCTGGCCGTGCTTACTGGTCCACGTATCTGTGGTTACGTGGACCTTGCCACAGATGGTGTTGCGCAGTGCACACTTGATTTTTATCCGATACTTGGTTGTGCAGGGAGGGCATGACTCTCCTGGAGAAGTAGTGGCAGCTGGGAACGATGTACTGTGGGACAGCAAGCGACATGAGCTGTTTGAAGCTGTCCGTCTCCACCAGACTGAATGACAGCATTTCAAAGGCCAGCAGTTTAGAAATGCTGGCATTCAGGGCAAGGGATCGAGGGTGGCTAGGTGGGAATTTACACTTTCTCTCAAAGGTTTGTGAGATGGAGAGCTGAACGCTTCCGTGTGACATGGTGGAGATGCTTGGTGACCAGGGCCGGCGCCACCACCCGGCAAACCCGGGCAAATGCCGGGGCCCCCTGCTCCTGGGGGGGGGCCCACTGTGCCCACTCACTTCTGCAGCTGTGTCCTGCCTGTTCTGAATTCTAGGGCAGCTTACCCCAGCAATGCAGACAATTTTCGCCATGTGCACTGCTGGGGTAAGCGGCCCCAGAACTCAGAACAGGGTAGATGGAGTTGTTTCGGTAGATGATCGATCCTATGCTAGAATGTAGTTGTTAGAAGGAGTTCTGTGACATCACTGGTCACATGACAAACCCTGACGGCAGCAGCAGCTTGTTGAAGGAGGAGGGGCTGTGTGTGTGCCTGCCTGCAAGATGCAGAGTGAGGTAGGATGTGCTGCTGGAGAACCCAGAACTTCATGAGGGGAAGCATATGGAGCTCATATATGAGGGGGCAGGTGGAGCACTCAGGGGCAGTGGGGTTCAAGTGGAGTGGAATCTGGAGCAATTAAGGGGGTTTATCATACAGATCTGGGTGTATTCTGAGGGCCATGATGTGTGTGTCTGTCTGTCCCTGTGTGTGTGCCCCTTTCTGTGTCTATGGCCTCATGCACACCGGCCATGTGCATCACGGATGCGGACCCATTCACTTGAATAGGTCCGCAATCGCTCAATGGGAAGCACTACGAAGTGCTTCTGTGGTGTTTCCGTCCGTGCCTCCGCACCGCAAAAAAATAGAACATGTTTTATTTTTTTGTGCGGCCGCTGCACGGACGTTGCCAGTGCATTGGGGACCACAAATTGTGGTCCCCAATGCACGGAACGGATGCATAACGGCAGTGTGCATGAGGCCTGAGGCATTGCTTAGACTCCAGCCCACAGTCTAGCCAGTGCCTAATGGGTTACGATTTAGACCACCTTGTGGTACATGTTGATAATTCCCTTTTAAACCTCAGTCCATGTCCCCTCAGTACTGGAAATCAGTGGGAGTCATATTATAAGGTAACAAAAGGTTGGAGCATTACTAAAGGTGGAATTCCCTTTTAGATAGAAGTTGGTTGATGATTACACAGGTGTCTGTCCCTGTGTGTGTGTGTGTGTGTGTGTGTCTGTCTGTCCCTGTGTGTGTGTCTGTCTGTCCCTGTGTGTTTGTGTGTGTGTCTGTCTATCCCTGTGTGTGTGTGTCTGTCTATCCCTGTGTGTGTGTGTGTGTGTGTGTGTCTGTCTATCCCTGTGTGTGTGTGTGTGTGTGTGTCTGTCTGTCTATCCCTGTGTGTGTGTGTGTCTGTCTATCCCTGTGTGTGTGTGTGTGTCTGTCTATCCGTGTGTGTGTGTGTGTCTGTCTATCCGTGTGTGTGTGTCTGTCTATCTGTGTGTGTGTGTGTCTGTCTATCCCTGTGTGTGTGTGTGTCTGTCTATCCCTGTGTGTGTGTGTCTGTCTATCCCTGTGTGTGTGTGTCTGTCTATCCCTGTGTGTGTGTGTGTCTATCCCTGTGTGTGTGTCTGTCTATCCCTGTGTGTGTGTGTGTCTGTCTATCCCTGTGTGTGTGTGTCTGTCTATCCCTGTGTGTGTGTGTGTGTGTGTCTGTCTATCCCTGTGTGTGTGTGTGTGTGTGTGTGTGTGTGTCTGTCTATCCCTGTGTGTGTGTGTGTGTCTGTCTATCCCTGTGTGTGTGTGTGTGTGTGTGTCTGTCTATCCCTGTGTGTGTGTGTCTGTCTATCCCTGTGTGTGTGTGTGTGTCTGTCTATCCCTGTGTGTGTGTGTGTGTGTGTGTGTGTCTGTGTGTGTGTGTGTCTGTCCCTGTGTGTGTGTCACCATCACCATGCCCAGTGTTCCCTTTGTCTTGACACAGCTGCATCAGGACATTCTGTGCGGGGCAAGATGAAGAAGGAAGAGGAGGCAGCACCGCCAGCATGGAGTCCGTGGTAGAGGCACACTAAGGACGCAGGTAACACTACTACAGTCGTGGCCAAAAGTTTTGAGAATTACATAAATATTGGAAATTGGAAAAGTTTTTATAATAGCAATTTGCATATACTCCAGAATGTTATGAAGAGTGATCAGATGAATTGCATAGTCCTTCTTTGCCATGAAAATTAACTTAATCCCAAAAAAATCTTTCCACTGCATTTCATTGCTGTCATTAAAGGACCTGCTGAGATCGTTTCAGTAATCGTCTTGTTAACTCAGGTGAGAATGTTGACGAGAACAAGGCTGGAGATCATTATGTCAGGCTGATTGGGGTAAAATGGCAGACTTGACATGTTAAAAGGAGGGTGATGCTTGAAATCATTGTTTTTCCATTGTTAACCATGGTGACCTGCAAAGAAACACGTGCAGCCATCATTGCGTTGCATAAAAATGGCTTCACAGGCAAGGATATTGTGGCTACTAAGATTGCACCTCAATCAACAATTTATAGGATCATCAAGAACTTCAAGGAAAGAGGTTCAATTCTTGTTAAGAAGGCTTCAGGGCGTCCAAGAAAGTCCAGCAAGCGCCAGGATCGTCTCCTAAAGAGGATTCAGCTGCGGGATCGGAGTGCCACCAGTGCAGAGCTTGCTCAGGAATGGCAGCAGGCAGGTGTGAGCGCATCTGCACGCACAGTGAGGCGAAGACTTTTGGAAGATGGCCTGGTGTCAAGAAGGGCAGCAAAGAAGCCACTTCTCTCCAAAAAAAACATCAGGGACAGATTGATCTTCTGCAGAAAGTTTGGTGAATGGACTGCTGAGGACTGGGGCAAAGTCATATTCTCCGATGAAGCCTCTTTCCGATTGTTTGGGGCATCTGGAAAAAGGCTTGTCCGGAGAAGAAAAGGTGAACGCTACCATCAGTCCTGTGTCATGCCAACAGTAAAGCATCCTGAGACCATTCATGTGTGGGGTTGCTTCTCATCCAAGGGAGTGGGCTCACTCACAATTTTGCCCAAAAACACAGCCATGAATAAAGAATGGTACCAAAACACCCTCCAACAACAACTTATTCCAACAATCCAACAACAGTTTGGTGAAGAACAATGCATTTTCCAGCACGATGGAGCACCGTGCCATAAGGCAAAAGTGATAATTAAGTGGCTCGGGGACCAAAACGTTAACATTTTGGGTCCATGGCCTGGAAACTCCCCAGATCTTAATCCCATTGAGAACTTGTGGTCAATACTCAAGAGGCGGGTGGACAAACAAAAACCCACAAATTCTGACAAACTCCAAGAAGTGATTATGAAAGAATGGGTTGCTATCAGTCAGGAATTGGCCCAGAAGTTGATTGAGAGCATGCCCAGTCGAATTGCAGAGGTCCTGAAAAAGAAGGGCCAACACTGCAAATACTGACTCTTTGCATAAATGTCATGTAATTGTCGATAAAAGCCTTTGAAACGTATGAAGTGCGTGTAATTATATTTCACTACATCACAGAAACAACTGAAACAAAGATCTAAAAGCAGTTTAGCAGCAAACTTTGTGAAAACTAATATTTGTGTCATTCTCAAAACTTTTGGCCACGACTGTACATGATCTACACTAGTGTTATCTGTGGTTTACATAGGACTACAGGTAACACTATCACATTATCAGCACTAGTGTTATCAGTGGTTTTACATAGGACTGCAGGTAACACTACTACATTTTCTGTACTCAGATAGCCATGACTGTGTTATCTATGCTGTTACATAGGACTGCAGGTGATATCTACTGTATTATCTGTACTCAGAGAGTTACCACTGTGTAAGGGGGCCCACTGAGACTTTATCGCCCAAGGGCCCACATGATCCTGGAGCCGGCCCTGTTGGTGACGGAGGTGGTGTTGTTGGTGGCACATCCTCTGTTTTCTGGCGGCAGGTGCCGACATTCCAGAGGCGGAGGAAGAGGCCGAGGCAGCAGCAGAAGAGGGAGCAGGAGGGGCCTGAGCCCTTTCTTGGTTTTGAAGGTGCTTACTCCACTGCAGCCCGTGTCTGGTCATGCAGACTGTGCTAAGGTTCAGAACGTTAATGCCTCGCTTCAGGCTCTGATGGCACAGCGTGCAAACCATTCGCGTCTTGTCGTCAGCACATTGTGTGAAGAAGTGCCATGCCAGGGAACTCCTTGAAGCTGCCTTTGGTGTGCTCGGTCCCTGGTGACGGTGGCCAGTAGCAGGCGAAATGTTTTGGCGACGGCTGCTCTGCTTTTGCACCCTGCTCCCGCTTTTGCTACGCTGTTGGCTCAGTCTCACCACTGCCTCCGAACTGTGAAAGTCAGTGGCACGACCTTCATTCCATGTGCGGTCTAGGACCTCATTGTCCCCTGCATCGTCTTCCACCCAGTCTTCCTCCCTGACCTCCTTTTCGGTCTGCACACTGCAGAAAGACGCAGCAGTTGGCACCTGTGTTTCGTCATCATCAGAGACGTGCTGAGGTAGTATTCCCATGTCCTCATCAGGAAACATAAGTGGTTGTGCGTCAGTGCATTCTATGTCTTCCACCCCTGGGGAAGGGCTAGGTGGATGCCCTTGGGAAACCCTGCCAGCAGAGTCTTCAAACAGCATAGGAGACTGCTGCATGACTTGAGGCTCAGACAGGTTCCCCGATATGCACGGGGGTGATGTGACAGACTGATGGGCATGGGTTTCAGGCGCCACCTGTGTGCTTTCTGCAGAAGACTGGGTGGGAGATAATGTGAACGTGCTGGATCCACTGTCGGCCACCCAATTGACTAGTGTAGTGTCCCACTAGGTAAATGTGGGCACTACACAAGGGTCAATTGGGCCACGTCAGTGGCAGTGTATTTCACAGTACATTTTAATGCATTTTAATGTGTATTTAATGTGTATTTTTCCTGTGATATGTGCAGCAGGCCTATTATGGTGTAGTTCAACATTCTAGACACTAGAGGGAGCTAGGGAGCCCCTAGTATATATACTTAGATTCAGACAGGGAGGAGTTAGTCTGTAGTCAGCAGTCTGTGGAGAGACAGAAGTGAGAGAGCACCAGCCAGAGACAAGCTGAGGGTCTCCTCCTGACATGCAGCTAGACAGTCCAGGCTTCTAGTTGCCACCAGGAGGCTAGTGAAGGATTATAGCCTGCCTGAAGTCTTTGAGCCAGAGTTAGCTCAGAAGATTCACCCCAAGAGAAGAGTTTGCCTCCTGGGAGAAACCTGCAGTTCCCACAAGCCAAGCAGAGCCAGTGTTCCAGCTAGTCAAGTAAGCTGAAGGGCAGAAGGATTATTAATGTGAAGCAAGGATAAATACCTGAGGAAGATTGTTTACCAAGGATAAAAGCCAGTATTAGGGCATCCGGGCCTTGGGATAAAACCAGACAGGAGTTCTGAGGAACAGTGTACAGTATTTCTGAGGAGAAGGTACAGCCTGCTCTGTTTGTGTTGTTACCCTCTGAGTATCTTGCAAGGAACAGTATACCTGCAATTGATGTGAAAGCCTGCTTGTGATGAGAACCTGCTATATGGAATTGTATTGACCACCAACTGCACAAAGTTGAACTGTTGCTAGTAAAAGAAAGTTTGGTTCACTACAACACTGTGTTCCTCACTTATTACAACTATAAATCGGTGTGCCACCGTTACAGGCACTGGCGTCATGAACCTTAAAGGGACCTTGCCCCAGGCACATTAAACATCTGCAACATCCAGGGCACCTCACCCACCATCAGGCCTGGTCCCTATATACAGAGAGTGCCCCAGAGGACTACTGTGCCGGCCTCTCCATCACTGCTGTACGCTGCCCAGGGTCATCCTACAAACTGTGAGTAACCCATAGCAACCCTCGTTTGCCTAAGTAACCGTGACCTCACATCGCTACACCCTGCTGGGCTGCGTACAGCACTAGCGCCTGTACTTGCTCAGGCCTTACCATCCTTAGAACGGCATTAGGCCCGACCAAATATCGCTGTAGATTCTGGCGGCTACTGGGACCTGAGGTAGTAGGTTCAGTAGGACGTGTAGCTGTGGCAGAACGGCCACGTCCTCTCCCTGCACCAGAGGCTCCACCAACACAACGACCATGACCGCGTCCCTTATTAGATGTTTGCCTCATAGTTAGCGTTCACAAAGCAAAGTAAAAAGTGGTTAAGTATGTTAAAAATAATTAACCGCCAATATAAACCCTGATGTAGGGTATTTCACTCTATTTATTTTTTTTTTAACTCTATATGACAGCGGTATTTGTGGCCTAAATGTGACACTCACTTATGCAAGTCTTATCCCAGATGTGCAGTATATTAGAAGTTTTTTTCACCCCAGTATGCCAAAGCCGTATTTCTGGCCTAAATGTGACAGTGACTTATGCACGTGTAATCACAGATGTGCAGTATATTAGAGGGTTTTTTCATCCCAGTAACCAAAAAGCTGTATTTCTGTCCTAAATGTGACAGTGACGTATGCACGTGTAATCACAGATGTGCAGTATATCAGAGGCTTTTTTCACCCTAGTATGCCAAAGCTGTATTTATGGACTTGCAGATGGCCTATGCTGGTGCACTATCGTTGCATAAAATGGATGTCGATCATGTATTGTTATTGACTAACTGAAGAAAAAAAAGTTCGTTTTCAGCAGTAGTTGGCTCAGGGCAGGCTTAAAAAAATTGTGCACTGCACCCACAAAACACTTTCTGTAGATCGCTGAGTACATAAACCAGTTCTTGATCAGATTTCTCCCTGATCTCTCCATCACAGCAGCTGCAGCCTCTCCCTACACTAATCCGAGCAGAGTGACGGGCGGCGATACGTGACTCCAGCTTAAATAGAGGCTGGGTCACATGCTGCAGTTGGCTAATCACAGCCATGCCAATAGTAGGCATGGCTGTGATGGCCTTTTGGGGCAAGTAGTATGACGCTTGTTGATTGGCTGCTTTGCAGCCTTTCAAAAAGCGCCATAAAAATCGCCGAACACCGAACCCAAACCCGAACTTTTACTTTACAGTTCGGGTTCGCTCAACTCTAGTCAGGATTAGTGAAGATCGAGCATGCTAGGCCGAACATCCTCACCCTGATCCTCCTTCCTCCCACCATGTACAGTCTGGCCAAACAAGTGATCCCACACTCGGATATTCCGAGGACCTCTTTACATCGCCATTACTTGATTTGGCCTTCTCGCCAAGCACGCTTGAAGAGGGACATAAGCTCTTGTGCCCTGATTCCCAACCTCTTGAGCATTCACAGTCACAAGAACATGACGGTGGGGAACGGCAATTAGTGTTTAATGAGGTGGATGATGATGAGACACAGTTGCCAATGAGTCCACTGCAATTACTGTCTTAAGAGGTTGATGAAGAGGATGAGACACATTTGTCAATCACTGAGGTTGTGGTTAGGTCAACAAATAAGGAGGATGATCAGAGTGAGGAAGTGGAAGAGGAGGTGGTGGACGATGAGGTCACTGACCCAACCTGGGAAAGTGGAAAGCCAAGCGAGGACAGCAGTACAGAAGGGGAGGGATCTACAGTACCGCAACAGGCTGGAAGAGGCAGTGGGGTGGCAAAAGGAAGATGGAGGGCCACACAAAACAGGCCCGCAACTGTTTCATGGAGCACCCCCTTGCGGAAATCTGCCTTGCCAAGGTGTAGATGTTCCACAGTATGGCGCTTTTTTGAGGAAAGTGCGGACGACAAAAGAATAGTAGTTTGCTACCTGTGCCATACGAAAATGAACGGGCGTGAACACTAGCAACCTCACCACCACCACCAGCATGATCCGTCACATGGCATCCAAGCACCGTAATAAGTGGGACAAACGCCTGGGTCCACAATCTGTGTCTGCGGGTCACACCACTGCCTCCTCTTCCCCTATGTTACGTGCTGGCCAATCCCCTGTCGAAGGCGCAGGCCCGGATGCCTCCCGCCCTGCACCTGGACCTTCGCAAGCACAATCAGCGACCACATCTACTTCTGTGTCCCAGCACAGCGTCCAAATGTCCTTACCCCAGGCCTTTAAACGCAAGCAAAAATACCCAGCCACCCACCAACAGGCCATAGCACTAAATGCGCATCTTTCCAAATTACTGGCCCTGGAAATGTTGCCATTTAGGCTTGTGGACACTGAGGCCTTCCGCAGCCTGATGTCGGCGGCCGTCCCGCATTACGCATTCCCCAGCCGCCACTATTTTTCAAGGTGTGCTGTGCCTGCCTTACACCAACATGTGTCCCGTAACATCACACGTTCCCTGACCAATGCCGTTACTGGGAAGGTCCACTTAACCACGAGCACATGGACAAGTGCATTCGGCCAGGGACTCTACATTTCCCTGATGACACACTGGGTGAATGTTGTGGAGGCCGGGAGCGAGTGGTACCCTAGGATGGCACAGGTGCTAACGACGTCAAGGATTGCGGGCCCCACGTCAATCAGGGTTTCCGCTAGCACCTACGTTGTCTCTAAGCCCCACTTCTCCTCCGCTGCCTCCTCCTCCACTTCCACCTCCGATTTATCCGCGTGCAGCACCAGTTAGTCATCAGACGGCAGCTGGAAGCAGTGTAACACTGCAGTGGAGAAGCGGCAACAGGCCGCGCTGAAGTGGATATGCTTAGGGGACAAACAGCACACCGCCGCAGAGCTTTGGCCGTAACTTGGTGGCAGCTTTGGAGCTCAGCAAGCTCAGACACATCCCATGCCTAGCCCACGTGTTCAACCTTGTGGTTCAGCGGTTTCTCAAAACCTACCCCAACTTGCCTTAGCTACTGGTGAAGGTGTGCCGCGTGTGTGCACATTTCCGCAAGTCGACAGCTTCAGCCGGTCTGCTGCAGCAGCACTTGAAATTGCCAGCTCACCGGCTGTTGTGTGATGTGAGCACGAGCTGGAACTCCACGTTCCACATGTTGGCCAGGCTTTGTGAGCAGCAGAGGACAGTAGTGGAATACTAGCTGCAACATGGTCGTCGCCTTTCCAGTCAGCTTCCACTATTCACAAGCAAGGAGTGGGCATGGATGTCTGACCTCTGTGAGGTTTTAAGAAACTTTGAGGAATCAACACAGATGGTAAGCGGCGATAACGCTATTATCAGCGTGACCATCCCACATCTGTGTGTACTCAAACACTCGCTGCTCACAATTAAGGACCACGCTTTGCATGTGGAAGTGGAAATGGGGGAAGACATTACACAGGGTGATAGCCAGACCACCCTCAGTTCATCCTCTCAGCGCGAATTGGATGATGAAGGGGAGGAGGAGGAGCAGGAGACAGTGGGTGGGCAGAAGAAGAGGATGAGGAGATTGAGATTGATCCTCCTGATGACGAAAGCGAAGTCTTGCCTGTTGGTACTCTGGCACACATGGCTGACTTCATGTTAGGCTGCCTTTCCTGCGACCCGCGAGTTATACGCATTTTATACAACAGATTACTGGTTGTTCACCCTTCTTGACCCCCACTACAAAGAGAACTTCTCGCCTCTCATTAGTCTGGTGGAGAGGACGAGAAAAATGGTGCAATACCAGAAGATCCTTGTTGAAAAATTTCTCAAAAAATTTCCATCTGACAACGCTGGCGGCAGAGTCCATAGTTTTTTGGCCAACCGAGGAGGGGAGACAAGGGGAACACACAGCAGTTCCAACAGAGGCAAGGCAACACTCTCCAAAGCCTGGGACAGTTTCATGACACCCCGCCAGCACCCTCACCCTGATGCGCGGCCTAGTGTCACAAGGAGGGAAAAATTTTGGAAGATGGTGAAGGAGCACATAGCAGACCGTGTCAGCGTCCTCAATGATCCCTCAGTGCCTTACAACTACTGGATGTCCAAGCTGGACACGTGGCACAAACTGGCGCTCTACCCCTTGGAGGTGCTGGCCTGCCCTGCCCTGCCGCCAACGTTTTGTCTGAGAGGGTATTTAGTGCTGCTGGTGGCATTATAACAGATACTGTAAGTGTATCCGCCTGTCAACTGAAAATGTTGACAGGTTGACTCTTATAAAAATGAACAAGGCCTGGATTGACCATGACTTCTCGACTCCACCAGAGGAAAGCTGATAAACATAAAGGCACTTTAAATGTGTTGTTTATAATGTACTGAATACACTATATTCCCATGCACCCCTTCCACCACAAGCAAGGGTATATGGTTGAATCTTCCTTTTTTCATCCTTCTTCTGCTCTTCCATCATATCAACATGCTTATTCGTCGCATATAATGCCCTCGCATATATGCCCTTCGCATATAATGTTTTACAGGGTCAGCTCAGCTGCAGGCCCTCGTATATAATTTTTTTAGACGGTCAGCTCACCAGCAGGCCCTCGCATATAATTTTTTACAGGGTCAGCTCACCAGCAGGCCCTTGCATATAATGTTTTACAGGGTCAGCTCACCAGCAGGCCTTCACCTACAATCTTTTTACAGGGTCAGCTCACCTGAAGGCCCTCGCATATAATTTTTTAGAGGGTCAGCTCACCAGCAGGCCCTCGCATATATTGTTTTACAGGGTCAGCTCACCAGCAGGCCCTCGCATATAATGTTTTACAGGGTCGGCTCACCTGCATGTCCTCGATTTATAATTTTTTACAGGGTCAGCTCACCAACAGGCCCTCACCTACATTCCAGTCTCACTATCCAAGAGTTTGGTCAACACAATCCTCATGGCCGTGGGTCCTGTAACTAGTTATCACGGAAGAGTCTTGTTCGTTATCGGAATTAACCAGACAAATCCACCAACTAAGAACGTCCATGCACCACCACCCACAGAATTGAGAAAGAGCTATCAATCTGTCAATCCTTTCTGTGTCCGGGCCGGGTGAGGTTTCCCGTGTTGAGTCAAACTAAGCCGCAGGGTCCACTCCTGGTGGTGCCCTTCTGTCAATTCCTTTAAGTGTTAGCTTTGCAACTATACTCCCCCGGAACCCAAAGACTTTAGTTTCCCGGAAGCTGCTCGGCGGGTCATGGGAATAACGCCGCCAGATCGCTGGTCGTCATTGTTTACGGTCGAAACTACGACAGTATCTGATCATCTTTGAACCTCCGACTTTCGTTTTTTAATAATGAAAACATTCTTGGCAAATGCTTTTAACTTTGGTTCGTCTTGCGCTGGTCCAAGAATTTCACTTCTAGCGGCGCAATACGGATGCACACGGACGTCCCTCTTAATCATGGCCCCAGTTCCGAAAACCAACAAAATAGAACTGGAGTCCTATTCCATTATTCCTAGCTGAAGTATTCAGGTGACTCGGCCTGCTTTGAACACTGTAAATTTTTTTCAATGGTCAGCTAAGCAACAGGCACTCTCCCATAATTTTTTAAATGGTCAGCTCAGCAGCAGGCCCTCAACCATAATGTTTTAGAGGGTCAGCTCAGCAGCATGCCCTCGCCTACAATCTTCTACATGGTCAGCTCACCTGCAGATCCTCACCTAATTATACCTAATAGGTAATTTGTGCGCATGCTGCCTTGCTTCGAAGTGGTAGCTGTAGCTGTTTCTCAGGCTCCCTCTCCGGAATCAAACCCTGATTCCCCGTTACCCATGGTCACCGTGGTTCACGCTAAAAATACGGTAACATCGAAAGTTAGTAGGACAGACATCCGAATGGATCGTCGCCGTCACGGGGACGTGCGATCGGGCCCAGGTTATCTAGAGTCACTATAGTGGCAGCAGGCCCTCGCCCATAATGTTTTAGATAGTCAGATCAGCAGGTGCTTGCTCCAAATGTTTTTGAGGATCACCAGCAGGCAATCATAATTTTTCAAGGCTGTATATGACGTCCTCCTTTATGTGTAACAAAGGGTGTATTGTAGTGCCGAATCCTTTGTAATTTTTGGCACCCCTTTCCTTTAGTGCATAGGCTTTGAGTGTAGGAGTCCCACTACCTGAACAATTGTACCACAATGTGAATGAGGGCCTCCTTTATGTGATATGCAGGTTGTATCAGAGTGTCTTTCTTGTAATTTTTGGCAGCACTTGCACTTTATATACAAGTAAATATACAGGAAAGAATGTTTCCTAACAATTTTTCCTCTAAAATCTATTTTATCTTCAGTTTTGTGCATATTATTGACCGTCTGTAAAAGTGGCGTACTACTCGGACAACATCATTCCCAGCAGCGACCTGGGAGTCCAAGATGCATCCAGACATCCTCCCCATGCTGTTCCCGAACCATTTCGGTGGTGTTTCCATCAATTTCTGACCTTTTCCTATCAACCAGACACCCTCCCCTCTTCAGAGCAGGGGGTGCCAAGTTTAATGCTCGGGTTCTCCCATTTACTTCCATTGTGCTCGGTAGAGCACCAGAGCATCCCGATGTGTTCGGCCCGAGCCACCAAGCACTATGGTGCTCGATCAACACTGGTCAGGATGTATCACCTGCTCTATAGCCAGGCCCCATCTGGGGACTGTACCCCTCCATCTAGATCCCAACCATTATTCCTGTTTTATTGGCCTGTACGTGAATCAGACTATTAACGAAACCATATGTAAAGTTCTAAAGAGAAATTGCCAATCTTAAGGGAAGCACCATCACCTGAAGAAGGCATCACAATATACAAAGGGAATTATACCTGTTTTAAGATAGAAGGGTATAATAAAAGATGTGTCGATATATATAAAAATGATGGTAATAGTATATAGGATAAAAATTATGGTAATAGTATATAGGATAAAAATTATTATATATATATATATATATATATATATAAAATATTTTTATAAAGGATTGTACACACAGATAGGAACACTACATAACGTCTCAAGTGCCTAAGAGACCATATTTTGCAGTGTCATACACGGTATAGTGTGGGGTAGTAGGGTGAATTGGTTATATCAATTTAAAATCTGTTTAAAAGGATACGAGTACATATAATAAATACTGTAGTATCGTAGGTTAATTTACTAACTTCACGAGGGGGGCGGTTTACCAGGATAAGCATAATACACCTGTAAACCAAACACCTCCCCCCTCCCCCCTAGCCTGGATCGCTTCTAGAGTTTTAAAGGATGAAGGCAGCCAATCACACGGGTGCTTCTCTTCAAAGGTCTTTATTGCAATACATGTAAAAATATAGATAGATATTGCTCCTGATGAAGGGACGTGCCTGTCCCGAAACGCGTTGAGCCGGATTTTTACATGTATTGCAATAAAGACCTTTGAAGAGAAGCACCCGTGTGATTGGCTGCCTTCATCTATTAAAACCCTAGAAGCGATCCAGGCTGGGGGGGGGGGGTGTTTGGTTTACAGGTGTATTATGCTTATCCTGGTAAACCGCCCCCCTCGTGAAGTTAGTAAATTAACCTACGATACTACAGTATTTATTATATGTACTCGTATCCTTTTAAACAGATTTTAAATTGATATAACCAATTCACCCTACTACCCCACACTATACCGTGTATGACACTGCAAAATATGGTCTCTTAGGCACTTGAGACGTTATGTAGCGATCCAGGCTGGGGGGGGGGGGGTGTTTGGTTTACAGGTGTATTATGCTTATCCTGGTAAACCGCCCCCCTCGTGAAGTTAGTAAATTAACCTACGATACTACAGTATTTATTATATGTACTCGTATCCTTTTAAACAGATTTTAAATTGATATAACCAATTCACCCTACTACCCCACACTATACCGTGTATGACACTGCAAAATATGGTCTCTTAGGCACTTGAGACGTTATGTAGCGATCCAGGCTGGGGGGGGGGGTGTTTGGTTTACAGGTTTATTATGCTTATCCTGGTAAACCGCCCCCCTCGTGAAGTTAGTAAATTAACCTACGATACTACAGTATTTATTATATGTACTCGTATCCTTTTAAACAGATTTTAAATTGATATAACCAATTCACCCTACTACCTCACACTATACCGTGTATGACACTGCAAAATATGGTCTCTTAGGCACTTGAGACGTTATGTAGTGTTCCTATCTGTGTGTACAATCCTTTATAAAAATCTTTTATATATATGTATATATAATAATTTTATCCTATATACTATTACCATAATTTTTATCCTATATACTATTACCATAATTTTTATTTTTATATATATCGACACATCTTTTATTATACTCTTTTACAAATGTTATGTTGATGTAAGACCCACCATATACCTGAGTAGCTTGACACTGACCTACCACTATTGGCGCTAAAAAGGGTTTATCCAAGAACAGGCGAGACTGGGATGGTACCATTACCCACCAGTCCCCCTAGTTTGGCACACTTCCATATCCTTTACAGGCAGACACTCTTGTCGACCTGACAAACCCCGAGCAGCATCTAGTGTTTAGCACTTTTCTTCCTTTCCACCCCACTCCTACAAACCCGAGGCGCCTCAAGTTTTTCAGATCTAGTGGAATCCCTTCTAACAGATCCGTCTGACCCTCAAAACTTTCTCTCTCTCTCTTAAGATAGAAGGGTCAGAGGGTAGGCACGTGGCTAGATTTCCCAAGGGTTACTGTGGAACTGTGGTCAACACCACTGGGACAGACTACCAAACTCTCTTGTGGAACCAGACCCAAGCTCTGGGAGATGTGATATGGTTATGTGCAGATATGAAGCTGAGGACAAAGTTGGAAATTGTCTGGCATGGACAATGTGCTTTGCCATTCCACATATTTAACCCTCTTGACTGGGAAAAGACTATAGACATTTTGAGAAACACTAGAATATTCTAATCCCTCTCTGTCAGAAGAAGAAACAGTTATAAGAAGGAAAAGGGAAACAAATCATAGAGGCAGCCTTGATTCTCATGTGTATATAGATGCTATAGGAGTGCCCAGGGGGGTCCCAGATGAGTTCAAAGTTAGGGATCAAGTGGCAGCAGGTTTTGAATCCCTCATCCCTATAATTACGGTAAACAAAAATGTGGATTGGATCAACTACATTTATTAAAATCAACAGAGATTCGTAAACTATACGAGAGATGCCTTAAAAGGAATAGTAGAACAGCTAGGGCCCACTAGTGTTGTGACATTCCAAAATAGAATGGCCCTAGATATGCTACTTGTTGAAAAAGGAGGTGTATGTAAAATGATTGGTGAGACCTGTTGCACTTTAATTCCCGATAACTTAAGACCAAATGGCCAGGTCATGAATGCTCTTAAGGGGCTTACCTCCCTTTCGGAGGAACTGAAAAGAAACTCTGGAATAGATAATCTGTGGAGGGAGGGAGTGGTCTGACAGCTGGTTTAAAAACTGGAAACATACCCTATTACAATTTGGTATAATAATAATTGTTGTATTGCTAATGTTTCCATTAATTGTCTGTTGTGTTATCCCCTGCATTAGAAAACTTCTAGCTAAAGCTGTAGCTGATGCTACCCCGGAGATGCTTATGGGAGAATTTTATGATGAAATTGAAGATGAAAACGAAGGTCCACTACACTCTGTCGGTCTCCCCCTTTATAACACCGTTTGGAAGGACAATTAAAGATAGGGACAGATCATCTGACTTCCCCGTGCTCAAATCCAGTGTCATGGGAGTCTATTCATTAGGAATAGGTTGTCATGGAAGCTGGTGAAGAAGAGTCGGAGCATTGGGACAGATGGTTAGGTTTAGGGGAAAAATTATATCCAAGGGGGAACTGATAGAGATGTTCATATATGTATATAATTTTTCAGAAACCAAGATGTCTACCATATCCTGTTGCTTGAAGCCAAGAACAAAGGACAGCATGAGGGTCTCAGCCCATCCTGGAAGACCCTTCTTCTGGAGGGCTCATTTGTGAGATACGTTGTACCAGTGGCGTACTGCCAATATAGGCAGACCACGCCGTTGCTATAGGGCCCGCGGCACAGGGGGGCCCGGAGGGCATGAAAGGCTTCGCCCCCTACTCTGCACAACAAGACAGTGACAGTTTATTCATAGTTTCAGGCGGCATTCTTGAACTTCTCCCTCCGGCTCCAACTCCACCCATTGTTCGGGCTGCATCTCCCTCCAAGGCAAGGATCCTGCTGCTGCTGATTGGCCAGTGTATCCGGCAGCAGGAGCAGCGCAGCCAGGCACACATAGAGACTAGGGTGGCCACTGGCTTCACAGATCTCGCCGGCCACGCCCCAAAACTTACAAACCACGCCCACCTTCGCGAAGCCACGCCCCCATCGCCTGCCGGGAAATGGGTGGAGGAGAGGTAAGAACTTGTGGAGGGGTCATGGGTGTCCTGGAGGGACAGTAGTAGTTATTAACGGTAACCCCTTTCAGCAGTACCCTATTCACAGTATTTATTAACCCTTTTCAGCAGTCCCCTGAGGGCTTAATAAATACTGTGAATGGGGAACTGCTGAAAGGGGTTAATAAATACTGTGAAAGTGTGAAGGGCCTTCACATAAACCCTTTTCAGCAGTCCCTCATTCACAGTATTTAACCCCTTTCAGTCCCCTCTTCACACTTATTTATTTCCCCCTTTCAGCTGTTCCCAGGACCCACACAGTAGGTATTAATAACCCCTTTCAAAATTACCAGCGCCTGCCCTTCCCCCCTTTGAGCAATCCTCGACGGCCCACAGCACAGACCAGGGAGTACCTCAGCGCAGCTGCGCTCCTCAGAGTCTGTTCCTCCACTTCCTGCGTGGCCGCGCCTGCACAAACCAGAATTGACTGGCACGATGCAGGAGCTGCCGGACGTGCGACTGATGTCGGTGCGCTCTACGCCGTGATGTGAGTGATCCTTAAAGTGCCCCGTACTCGTCGAGTCTAGAGTTGCTAATGACCACAAAAAAGGAGGACTTCTGGTTGTCCGTCCTGGCCTTGTTCCGGACGGAGGACCAGGAGTCTAAAAAACGGACGTCTGGTCACCCTAATAGAGGAGTGCACCCGGCGTGGCAGAGTTATCCTCTGCGCTCACGTGCTGCCCGCCATCTGCCGCCCGCCCTCAAGACAGTCATCAGCCAGTGAGTGCCCCACACCCCTGGCCGATACTGAAGGACTGGTCAGTGAACACAGAAGTGTGCCACAGTAAGAGGACAGCAGCAGACTTAATATAAAGCTCATATATGGTATTGGTTGGATATGGGTATTCTTGATAGGGGGAGGGCAGCAGCAAGCAGTGGGGTTTGGGGGGAAGGGGGCCCTGTAGGATCATAGAGGACTCAGGAGGACAGTGTGCTTTCCTCCTACTCCCCCCCCCCCCCTTACTTCCCGGGGAGAAGAGGGTGGAAGCACACTGTCCTCCTGAGTCCTCTATGATCCTACAGGGCCCCCCAGCATATCAGTCACCTTGCAGGGGCGGGGGGAGAATATGATTGGAGGCTATGTGCACACTTAGCATCAGCAGCAATGAGTTAAAGGGGTTATCCAACCCCTATAATGCCCCCCAAAATGCTCGGGGCCAGGCACCTTACTTACCTCATTCCCCAGCACCCGCATTGCTCCTGATGCCCACACAGCCGCCACTGCCTCCCTCCCGTCACGCAGATTAATACATCCAGCGACATAGGGGGGAGCAGGCTAGCAGCCAATAACAGGCCACAATGGGAACGAGCCTCCCTAGCATCGCGGGTGACGCTAGGGAGGCTCATTTCCGACGCAGCCTGCTATTGTCTGCACCCCCCCATTGGGCATAAGTATTAACTGTATGCGGTGCCTGGGCCATTTGGGGGGCATAATAAGGATTAGATAGCCCCTTTAACCCTTAGGATACCAGAGGTTTTTTCATTTTTGCATTTTATTTTTCCTTCCCTATCTTCCTTGAGCCATAACTTTTTTTTGTGGGAAAACCCCACAATCTTTCCACCTTTTTAGAGGTTTTGTTCCTACAGCTTTACCTTTGTGGCAAAACTGACTTGTTCTCTGGGTCAGTACGATTACAACGATGCCACATATGTATAGGTTTTTTATGTCTAAATAGTGTAAAAATACATTAACACTTTAATAAAAATAAAAAAATTTACTTTTTTACATCACCATATTCTGACCCCCATAACTTGTGGGGGTCATATTCTGACTCCCATAAGTTGTGTGGGGGCTCATTTTTTGTGGGATAAACTGTAGTTTTTATTGATACCCTTTAAGTGTGTGTGACTTTTTAAATCACATTTTATTACATTTTTTGGGGTGAGAGAAGTGATGAAAAATGGCGCTGGTAACAAAGCTGTGTCAGGCTTTACCGCAGTGGGCACAGGCAGGAGGAGTGATATATATGCGGGCTCCTTCCCTGCACTCGTTCAGTTGTGCTCGCATACATATGGCGCCCTGTGCCCGCTCTGCTAAAGCCTGACATCGCCCATTTATGCCCGACTTTACCAAAGCAGACAGGCAGGAGCAGTCATGTGTGCTGTACATGGCTGAGATCCTTACTCCCATACAGAAAGAGTATGGATTATAAAGCACTATAAGCACCTGAATTCAGCACCTATTTCTTAAAGGTTTCTAACGGTTTCAGTAGAACATGTATACATTTTTTTATTGGCAAATGGGGGTGTGGCAGGGGAGGAGCCAGGAGGTGGGATGGGCCAGGGGTGGGTAGTGGGCGGGGTTGGGGCCCAATTCAGACTCTTGCTATGGGGCCCAGTGATTTCTGTGTACGCCCCTGCGTTGTACCACTACTGACCAATGAGGACATTACACAATGTACTCCTCCCCCTCCCCCTTCCTCACTATGTATAGGAATGTGCTGTGTAATAAAGCTGAGAACTGAATTGACCCTTTTGGTGTCAAGTCGTTTCTTCTGTGCACATAAAATCCTAGAATTATGCTATTAATTTGAAGAAGCAGAAGCAAACGTTATAGCTCTTATTAGAGCTGAACACGGACATACCTCCATTTTCACCCAGGCAGCCCCCCTGACTTGAGCATTGGAGCAGTTCATGCTCCGATGCACTCCTTTGCCCTGCGCTAAATCGCGCAGGGCAAAGGCATTTTCAATAGTTCCGGTGACGAACCGGGCTCTCCATGGGGCTGTCAGGAAGCCCGGTGACATAACTGGCACTGATGGGCGGGCTTTAGTGCTGCCCTAGCCAGTAAAACGGCTAGGGCCCCATCTGAGCCGGTGACGTCACCGAACACACTGCCGGGTGGAAGCTCTTCGCCCAGCAGTGTGTTATTGTAAACAAAAGAGCCCATGCCCTGCGCGATCTAGCGCAGGGGAAGGTAGCGCATCGGAACATGAGATGCTCTGATGCCAACATCAGGGGTGCTGCCTGGGTGAAAATAAGGGTATGTCCGGGATCAGCTCTGAACCCTGACAACCCCTTTAACAACAGTACACAGATCAGCCCAAGGAGGGAGGTCCCCGCTGTTACTGCCTACTCCGAGATCTCAAATGTCAGTGGTGGTGAAGGTGACGATGATGACGTGTCGATGGACCTCACATGGGTGACCACAAGAGAGGAAGAGGGGAGTTTAGAGGGAGAGACAGAGCAGCAGAGAGGGAGGAGAAGCAGGCAGAACTCGCAGGGCACAGGAGGCAAAAAGCAGACTGCAAATGTATCTGGAGTGAGTCATCCACCATGCAAGGTCACTTCTGGCGCCCCCAGGACGCCGGCACATGGCTCTGCAGTGTGGTCTTTTTTAACATGTCAGCTGCTAACAATAGTGTTGCCATCTGTAGCCTGTGCTGTCAACACATAAGTCGTGGTAAGCCCAACACTCACCTAGGAATGACCGCCTTAAGAAGGCACCTGGCCTCCCATCACCAAGCCCAGTGGGAGCAACGCCGTCAGAACCCACAAAGCCACACTCCCAGAGCTCCATGTCCTGCCTCTTTTTCTTCTCATCTCTCCTCCCATTTGTCCTCCACTCCATCGTGCCATCGTCGTGTTCATTTGGCAGATGGCAGGCTTCCGTGGCCCAAATGTTCGAGTGCAAAAAGTTGATGACGCCGGATAACCCTCTTGTCCAACGACTGACCGCTGGCTTGTCGGAACTGCTAGCCCGCCAACTAATGCCATATAAACTGGTGGACTCTGAGGCATTTAGAATTTTTTTTGGCCATTGGCACACTAAAATGGAAGGTCCCCGGAAGGAAATATTTCTCCCAGAAGGGCATCCCAGAGCTATATGGCCACGTTCAGCGGCTAGTGAATATATCTCTGGCACACAGTGTCTGTGCCAAGATACATCTGACCACAGACACGTGGTCTAGCAAACACGGGCAGGGAAGGTACATAACTTTTATTGCTCACTGGGTGAACCTACTGACGGCCGTCAAACATGTAACCCGTGGCTCCCGTGTGGTTTTGGTGTTACCGCCAAGGATTGCATGCAGGCCTGCCTCTTCTTCTCTTCCTCCTACGCCATCCTCCGTCTCCTCCTCGGCTGACTCCTCCTTTTCCACTGCTACCACCTCTTCCACTGCTCCCCCCAAGCTCCCCAGAACCTATTCGATGTCCCAAGTGAGACGTTGCCATGCTGTGCTGCGGCTGTTGTGTCTGGAAGCCAAGAGCCACACCGGTACTGCACTGCTTTCAGCTCTGCAGTCACAGGCCGATCAGTGGCTAACCCCGCTCAATTTGACAGTTGGTAAAGTGGTGTGCGACAATGGTCCCAATCTGCTGAGCGCGCTGAAACAGGGCAAAATGACACACGTGCTGTGCATGGCACACGTCCTGAACTTAGTCGTGCAGCAACTCGTTGCCAAATACCCTGGGGTCCAGGACATCTTGCGGCAGGCCAGGAAAATCTCTGGCCATTTTAGAAGATTTTACATGGCCATGGCTCGCCTTGCTGACGTTCAGCGGCGACAGCACTTGCCCATCAGACGTCTAATTTGTGACTTCCCATCGCGATGGAACTCCACCTTGTATATGCTTGATAGGACAGTGACATCGTACCTTACGCCTTCTTTCTGGAGCGTGCATTGTGCTGTGTCATTGATCAAGCCGTCGAGGAGCAGGAGCTGGAAGATGAGGAAGTCGCAATGCTGAATTCATTCCCAGGGGGGGCTACTCCATCTGAGTCTGAAGAGAAGTCAGAGGAGGATAGTGGCTGGGGGGAGGAGGAGGAGCAAGAAGAGCAGGCTTTGAGGGGGACTTCAAACTTTTTGGGTATCCCAGGTGTTGTCCGTGGCTGGGGGGAGGAGACCGAAGACGACATTCTCCTGGGCGATGAGCAGAAGCCAGGGTGCTCCACTGCTTCCAATTGAGTGAAAATGGGGGGCCTTCATGCTCCTGTGTTTTAAGAGGGACCCCGTGACTGGGTGGCAGCGTACTTAGACCCCGGTACAAAAACATAATGGCGGCCATGTAACCAGCATCACAGAGGGTTGTCAGAATGCAGCATTTCCAGGCCTTGCTGCGAGAGACGCTGCATTCTGCTGTGACGGGCGCTGGCAGAGGAATTTCCACCCACAACGAAACAGGTACGGGTACCAATCCTACTGCGCCTGCAAGAAGAGGGCGGTTTAACCACTTCAGCCCCCAGTGCTTAAACACCCTGAAAGACCAGGCCACTTTTTACACTTCTGACCTACACTACTTTCACCGTTTATTGCTCGGTCATGCAACTTACCACCCAAATGAATTTTACCTCCTTTTCTTCTCACTAATAGAGCTTTCATTTGGTGGTATTTCATTGCTGCTGACATTTTTACTTTTTTTGTTATTAATCGAAATTTAACGATTTTTTTGCAAAAAAATGACATTTTTCACTTTCAGTTGTAAAATTTTGCAAAAAAAACGACATCCATATAGAAATTTTGCTCTAAATTTATAGTTCTACATGTCTTTGATAAAAAAAAAATGTTTGGGTAAAAAAAAAATGGTTTGGGTAAAAGTTATAGCGTTTACAAACTATGGTACAAAAATGTGAATTTCCGCTTTTTGAAGCCGCTCTGACTTTCTGAGCACCTGTCATGTTTCCTGAGGTTCTACAATGCCCAGACAGTACAAACACCCCACAAATGACCCCATTTCTGAAAGTACACACCCTAAGGTATTCGCTGATGGGCATAGTGAGTTCATAGAACTTTTTATTTTTTGTCACAAGTTAGCGGAAAATTATGATTTTTTTTTTTTTTTTTTCTTACAAAGTCTCATATTCCACTAACTTGTGACAAAAAATAAAAAGTTCTATGAACTCACTATGCCCATCAGCGAATACCTTGGGGTCTCTACTTTCCAAAATGGGGTCACTTGTGGGGAAGTTATACTGCCCTGGCATTCTAGGGGCCCAAATGTGTGGTAAGGAGTTTGAAATCAAATTCTGTAAAAAATGACCAGTGAAATCCGAAAGGTGCTCTTTGGAATATGGGCCCCTTTGCCCACCTAGGCTGCAAAAAAGTGTCACACATCTGGTATCTCCGTACTCAGGAGAAGGTGGGGAATGTGTTTTGGGGTGTCATTTTATATATACCCATGCTGGGTGAGAGAAATATCTTGGCAAAAGACAACTTTTCCCATTTTTTTATACAAAGTTGTCATTTGACCAAGATATTTATCTCACCCAGCATGGGTATATGTAAAAAGACACCCCAAAACACATTCCTCAACTTCTCCTGAGTACGGGGATACCAGATGTGTGACACTTTTTTGCAGCCTAGGTGGGCAAAGGGGCCCATATTCCAAAGAGCACCTTTCGGATTTCACTCCTCATTTTTTCCTGAATTTGATTTCAAACTCCTTACCACACATTTGGGCCCCTAGAATACCAGGGCAGTATAACTACCACACAAGTGACCCCATTTTGGAAAGAAGACACCCCAAGGTATTCCGTGAGGGGCATGGCGAGTTCCTAGAATTTTTTATTTTTTGTCACAAGTTAGTGGAAAATGATGATTTTTTTTTTTTTTTTCATACAAAGTCTCATATTCCACAAACTTGTGACAAAAAATAAAAACTTCCATGAACTCACTATGCCCATCAGCGAATACCTTGGGGTCTCTTCTTTCCAAAATGGGGTCACTTGTGGGGTAGTTATACTGCCCTGGCATTCTAGGGGCCCAAATGTGTGGTAAGTAGGTAAATGACCTGTGAAATCCGAAAGGTGCTCTTTGGAATGTGGGCCCCTTTGCCCACCTAGGCTGCAAAAAAGTGTCACACATCTGGTATCTCTGTATTCAGGAGAAGTTGAGGAATGTGTTTTGGGGTGTCTTTTTACATATACCCATGCCGGGTGAGATAAATACCTTGGTCAAATGCCAACTTTGTATAAAAAAATGGGAAAAGTTGTCTTTTGCCAAGATATTTCTCTCACCCAGCATGGGTATATGTAAAATGACACCCCAAAACACATTCCCCAACTTCTCCCGATTACGGAGATACCAGATGTGTGACACTTTTTTGCAGCCTAGGTGGGCAAAGGGGCCCATATTCAAAAGAGCACCTTTCGGATTTCACAGGTCATTTTTTACAGAATTTGATTTCAAACTCCTTACCACACATTTGGGCCCCTAGAATGCCAGGGCAGTATAACTACCCCACAAGTGACCCCATTTTGGAAAGAAGAGACCCCAAGGTATTCGCTGATGGGCATAGTGAGTTCATGGAACTTTTTATTTTTTGTCACAAGTTAGTGGAATATGAGACTTTGTATGAAAAAAAAAATAAAAAAAAAAATCATCATTTTCCACTAACTTGTGACAAAAAATAAAAAATTCTAGGAACTCGCCATGCCCCTCACGGAATACCTTGGGGTGTCTTCTTTCCAAAATGGGGTCACTTGTGGGGTAGTTATACTGCCCTGGCATTTTCCAGGGGCCCTAATGTGTGGTAAGTAGGTAAATGACCTGTGAAATCCTAAAGGTGCTCTTTGGAATATGGGCCCCTTTGCCCACCTAGGCTGCAAAAAAGTGTCACACATGTGGTATCGCCGTATTCAGGAGAAGTTGGGGAATGTGTTTTGGGGTGTCATTTTACATATACCCATGCTGGGTGAGAGAAATATCTTGGCAAAAGACAACTTTTCCCATTTTTTTATACAAAGTTGGCATTTGACCAAGATATTTCTCTCACCCAGCATGGGTATATGTAAAATGACACCCCAAAACACATTCCCCAACTTCTCCTGAGTACGGCAATACCAGATGTGTGACACTTTTTTGCAGCCTAGATGCGCAAAGGTGCCCAAATTCCTTTTAGGAGGGCATTTTTAGACATTTGGATACCAGACTTCTTCTCACGCTTTGGGGCCCCTAGAATGCCAGAGCAGTATAAATACCCCACATGTGACCCCATTTTGGAAAGAAGACACCCCAAGGTATTCAATGAGGGGCATGGCGAGTTCATAGAAATTATTTTTTTTTGGCACAAGTTAGCGGAAATTGATATTTTTAATTTTTTTCTCACAAAGTCTCCCGTTCCGCTAACTTGGGACAAAAATTTCAATCTTTCATGGACTCAATATGCCCCTCACGGAATACCTGGGGGTGTCTTCTTTCCGAAATGGGGTCACATGTGGGGTATTTATACTGCCCTGGCATTCTAGGGGCCCTAAAGCGTGAGAAGAAGTCTGGAATATAAATGTCTAAAAAATTTTACGCATTTGGATTCCGTGAGGGGTATGGTGAGTTCATGTGAGATTTTATTTTTTGACACAAGTTAGTGGAATATGAGACTTTGTAAGAAAAAAAAAAAAAAATTCTGCTAACTTGGGCCAAAAAAATATCTGAATGGAGCCTTACAGAGGGGTGATCAATGACAGGGGGGTGATCAATGACAGGGGGGTTGATCAATGACAGGGGGGTTGATCAATGACAGGGGGGTTGATCAATGACAGGGGGGTTGATCAATGACAGGGGGGTTGATCAATGACAGGGGGGTTGATCAGGGAGTCTATATGGGGTGATCACCACAGTCATTGATCACGCCCCTGTAAGGCTTCATTCAGACGTCCGGATGCGTTTTGCGGATCCGATCCATCTATCAGTGCATCCGTAAAAATCATGCGGACATCTGAATGGAGCTTTACAGGGGGGTAATCAATGACAGGGGGGTGATCAGGGAGTCTATATGGGGTGATCACCACAGTCATTGATCACTCCCCTGTAAGGCTTCATTCAGACGTCCGGATGCGTTTTGCGGATCCGATCCATCTATCAGTGGATCCGTAAAAATCATGCGGACATCTGAATGGAGCTTTACAGGGGGGTGATCAATGACAGGGGTGTAATCAATGACAGGGGGGTGATCAGGGAGTCTATATGGGGTGATCACCACAGTCATTGATCATGCCCCTGTAAGGCTTCATTCAGACGTCCGGATGCGTTTTGCGGATCGGATCCATCTATCAGTGCATCCGTAAAAATCATGCGGACATCTGAATGGAGCTTTACAGGGGGGTGATCAATGACAGGGGGGTGATCAGGGAGTCTATATGGGGTGATCACCACAGTCATTGATCATGCCCCTGTAAGGCTTCATTCAGACGTCCGGATGCATTTTGCGGATCGGATCCATCTATCAGTGCATCCGTAAAAATCATGCGGACATCTGAATGGAGCTTTACAGGGGGGTGATCAGGGAGTCTATATGGGGTGATCACCACAGTCATTGATCACGCCCCTGTAAGGCTTCATTCAGACGTCCGGATGCGTTTTGCGGATCCGATCTATCTATCAGTGGATCCGTAAAAATCATGCGGACGTCTGAATGGAGCTTTACAGGGGGTTGATCAATGACAGGGGTGTAATCAATGACAGGGGGGGTGATCAGGGAGTCTATATGGGGTGATCACCACAGTCATTGATCACGCCCCTGTAAGGCTTCATTCAGACGTCCGGATGCGTTTTGCGGATCCGATCCATCTATCAGTGGATCCGTAAAAATCATGCGGACATCTGAATGGAGCTTTACAGGGGGGTAATCAATGACAGGGGGGTGATCAATGACAGGGGGGTGATCAGGGAGTCTATATGGGGTGATCAGGGGTGATCAGGGGCTAATAAGGGGTTAATAAGTGACGGGGGGGGTGTAGTGTAGTGTAGTGGTGCTTGGTGGGACTTTACTGAGCTACCTGTGTCCTCTGGTGGTCGATCCAAACAAATGGGACCACCAGAGGACCAGGTAGCAGGTATATTAGACGCTGTTATCAAAACAGCGTCTAATATACCTGTTAGGGGTTAAAAAAAACACATCTCCAGCCTGCCAGCGAACGATCGCCGCTGGCAGGCTGGAGATCAACTCTCTTACCTTCCGTTCCTGTGAGCGCGCGCCTGTGTGCGCGCGTTCACAGGAAATCTCGCCCATCGCGAGATGACGCATATATGCGTGACTCTGCGCAGGGCTGCCACCTCCGGAACGCGATCCTGCGTTAGGCGGTCCGGAGGTGGTTAAAGATGTGTTGTTCACTTCGGATATGAGATCATTCTTGCAGCCAACCCATCGACAGCCGCCCTCCGGATCCAGCCTCAGGGAACGCCTAGACCGACAGGTGTCCGACTACATCGGGTTAACAGCCTCAGTGCAGCAGGGGGTATCGTGACCGATAAGTGCACTTGCCTAGCTCACGACAGTGTGGACTACCCCACATTTCTAAAAATGAATGAGGCATGAATCTCGGAGGAATTCAACACCTGTGACGACCACGTGTAATTGAATTTCCTCATGCAAGCCCACACATATCCGCCATTACACAGAACAAAGAATGGTTCTTGTCTTATGTATATACAGCGGCATAAAAGGCCTTTTCTGTCAGGTGAATGCCTACTTTTTGGGGCCTCTACTCTAGTGGCCTACAGTAAAATTTGTATCCAGTGACCGCCTAATGTACCTCCAGCCACATAATCACAAGTTCTTTTCTGTTAGGTGAATGCCTCATTTTTGGGACCTGTACTGGCCTACAGTAACATTTTTATCAAGTGACTGCCTAATGTACCTCCAGCCACATAATCACAAGTCCTTTTCTGTCAGGTGAATGCCTAATTTTTGGGGCCTGTACTCCAGTGGCCTACAGTAAAATTTTTATCCAGTGACCGCCTAATGTACCTCCAGCCACATAATCACAAGTTCTTTTCTGGGTTAATGCATAATTTTTTGGGCCTGTACTGGCCTACAGTAAAATTTTTAGCCAGTGACCGCCTAATGTACCGCCAGCCACATAATCACAAGTTCTTTTCTGTCAGGTGAATGCCTAATTTTTGGGGCCTGTACCCCAGTGGACTACAGTAAAAATTGTATCCAGTGACCACCTAATGTACCTCCAGCCACATCATCACAAGTTCTTTTCTGTCAGGTGAATGCCTAATTTTTGGGGCCTGTACTGGCCTACAGTAAATATTTTATCCAGTGACCGCCTAATGTACCTCCAGCCAGGGCTGGCCTCAGCACCCGGCAAACCCGGGCAAATGCCGGGGCCCACTGCTCCTGAGGGAGCCCACTGAGCTGCTATGAGCACTTTCATCAATACAGATGGAAGCACTCATTGCTGTCATTTCACTTACGCAGTACCCCCCTGGTGGGCCCTCTGAGTCACATGAGGTCGGCAGCTGCAGAGCTTCAGACATGCCCCCTCTTCACTCCGTTCACCAGAGCAGCAGGTTACCTTTACCAGCTTCAGACATGCAGAGTTTGTCAGTGAGTCTGCACTGTGACTGTCTCTTCTCTGTGGGACAGGAGGGGGGGGGACTCTTCGAGCTGCTGCTGGATGCTGCTTGATGCTACTTAGTTGTTTTACTGCTTCATTAAGCAGTTTGCCTCCATGACACCTGCTCCCCCCCATATCCTGTCCTATCTCATCCTCATGGATCCCCTTCTGTCTCCTTTCCTCCCTCATGTATCCAGAGCTCCTGTTCCACCCTCTTATCTCCTGTTGCTGCCCTGCACAGACCTCCTGCCACTACTTCTTGAATGAATCCCCCTCAGAGCCCCTTCCACCTACTTGCTGTGTTTACTCCTCCTGTCTATCCAGTGCCCCGGGCCCCTGTCTGCCTCTCATTATGGTGGCGTCTGAACCGCATTCACCATAAGGACCTTCTAACGTCACAGGGTCATGTGACTGTGCCCCCTTATACCCTGCATACCTCTTACAACACCCTGTAAAGTGCCCCTAGTCATTCCCTGTACTGTGCCCTCTTATACCCTTTTATCCGATCACTGTCTGGCGGTGTTATCCGGTCATTGTACAGCGGTGTTATCCGGTCACTGTATGGCGGTGGTATTCAATAACTGTATGGCCATAACTGTATCCCTTTCCCTGCTCACGCCCACTTTTTTTGACCTGGCATGAGCGGGAAAAAGATGCAGTCTGCGGTGCTAAGGACCTTTGCGCCACAATCTGTGTCAGAAATACGCCTAATATAGACGTATTTCTATATAATAAATGACCCCCTAATTGTATTATTATTCGGGGGTAGGGCAAATATCTTTATAGTATATAGATTTTAGTGTGTTATACTGTGCCCTGTATTTCCCAGTAGATAAATAATCCTTGGGAAACACAGTCCTCACCCCTGACCACCAGGACCAGGTAGCGCTCTGACAGTACATGGCTGCCTCCCCTCTTCACCCCGCTGCTCCGCTGTGTACTGGTGCTTATTCTGACACTAAAGCTGGGTTCACATCCATTTTTGCCATCCATTTAATGCATACCAAAAATGTATACGTTAACAGATGCCTCAGACTGATGCCGTACAGTGGCGTCCTTTCACCATACAGTTCCATTGTAATAAAAAAACATATATTCTAACATATGCATTTTTTTACTGGACTCTCATCCGATAGGAAAAACGTTATGTGAACCCTCTAGGGGGGCGGGGGCGTACTAGAATTTTCTGTGGGGCCCAGTCAGTTCTAGCTACATCACTGCACAGCTCCTTCTATCCTCCAGGCCCGCCCCAGCAGTGATGTCATAACGTGTGTCTCACTGCTGCACCGGGCCTGAGGAGAGGAGTGCAGGGAGCTCCCCTGCGCTCCAGCAATGATAGGTATGTGAGGGGGCCACTGGTGGGTCATTACACTGTGAGGGCCCCTTACACAGTATAATGACCCCCAGTGCCCCATTTAGTATAATGATCCCCAATGCCCCTCCATACAGTATAACCCATTCAGTATGATGACCACCAGAGCCGCAATTCAATATAATGACCCCCAGTGACCACCATACAGTATAATGACCCCTAGTGTGGGGCCACTGGGGGTCATTATTCTGAATGGGGTGCGACTGGGGGTTATTATTTTGAATGGAGGGCCACTGTGGGGTCATTATACTGTGTGTGGGGCCACTGGGGGTCATTATACTGTGTTCGGGGGCATTGGGGGGTCATTATACTGTGTAAAGGGCCACTGGTGGTCATTTTACTGTGTGGGAGCCTCAGAGGGACATGTAAATGTACAAAAATGCCTCAAAGGGGCCCACTGGGATTTATCGCCCAAGGGCCCACATTAACCTGGAGCCGGCTCTGCCTCCAGCCACATAATCACAAGTTCTTTTCTGTCAGGTGAATGCCTAATTTTTGGGGCCTGTACTCCCGTGGCCTAAAATAATAATTTTCTAGGCTCTAGCAGGGCACATTTTTGAGAGTTTCCCTTTAAGACGCATAAAAATGGCCCCTGGTACATATTTTTTGTGGAAATTTTTGTCAATGATCCCCCTCTAGTATGTCACTGTCCATGTTGTGGAACTATTTGTGCACTTCTAGTGAGTATTTGGTGGCTGCAAATATGACCTGAAGGTTTTACAAGTTCGCCTGCCATTTAAGTCAATGGGGCCTGCCGCGAACATGCGGTTCACGAACCGTCCCGGCCGATGTTCGTCCATCACTATCTCCCAGTACTCACAGGAATGAAATATAGAGCTGTATGGTGGTCAACCACAGAGCCCAGTACTCACAGAAATGGAGTAGAGAGCTGTATGATGTTCAACCACAGAGCCCAGTACTCACAGAAATGGAGTAGAGAGCTGTATGATGTTCAACCACAGAGCCCAGTACTCACAAGAATGAAGTAGAGCACTGTATGATGGTCACCCACAGAGCCCGGTACTCACACAAATGGAGTAGAGAACTGTATAGTGATCAACAACAGCACCCAGTACTCACATGAATGGAATAGAGAGCTGTATGGTGGTCAACCACAGCACCCAGTGCTCACACAAATGGAAGAGAGAGCTGTAGGGTGGTCAACCACAGTGCCCAGTACTCACACGAATGGAAGAGAGAGCTGTAGGGTGGTCAACCACAGTGCCCAGTACTCACACGAATGGAAGAGAGAGCTGTATGGTGGTCAACCACAGTGCCCAGTATTCACACAAATGGAAGAGAGAGCTGTATGGTGGTCAACTACAATGCCCAGTACTCACATGAATGGAGTAGAGATGTATGGTGGTCAACCACAGTGCCCAGTACTCAAACAAATGGAATAGAGAGCTCTATGGTGGTCAACCACAGCTCCCAGTACTTACACTAATGGAATAAAGAGCTACATGATGCTGAACCACAGTTCCCGGTACTCACATAAATGGAATAGACAGTTGTATGGTCCTCAACCACATACTGTATATAAAGCTATATGGTTCTGAACCACAGCTCTTAGTACTTACATGGATGAAATACAGTGCTGTATGGTGCTGAACTACAACTCCCAGTATTCACACAAATAGAATACAATGCTGTGTAATGCTGACTTAGAGCTTCAAATACTTACACAGATAGGATAGTGTGCTGTGTAGTGATGAGCGGCAGGGACAATATTCAATTCGTGATATTTTGCGAATATTCGAGAATTAGTTATCTCCAGTCATTATTTTCTTGATTGTGGAAATCGGCAATTGAAAAAATCGCGATAAAAATTTGCAATCACCACTATTACTAAAGTCAAAGATATTGCAGCCTTCTCATTGACCCACAAGCTAGAAGCAGGGAGGGATCATGTATACTGATTAAAAAAAAATATTCGAAATTACAAATATATATCACTATATTCTAAATATTCGTGAATTCTCGAAGTGCCGATATTCGCAATAAAAATTTGCAATTAGAATATTCGTGATCAACACTAGCGCTGTGTGGGGATGAAGGACAGTTATTATATACGGTACACAGTTAAGGTCACATTGCTATTACCGCTTTCAATGTCGGCAGTCCGTAACTCATGAAGGCAGTCACGTGTGCTGAGCTGGCTTGGGGTGTGACAGGCTGTCTGCACACATATCCCTCGTTGCTGTCATGGGTAAAAGGACAATTTATTAGAGTTGCAAAAAGGGATGATAATTGGCTTTTGGGCCATGGGTGGCAGTATTTCTAAAACTGCAGTTTGTGGTAAAGTGTAATGTAAGTGGACAAATGGCAGTGGCACCATTGTGAATAAGTGACATGGATACTGTAGAGCACCATATGCCATTGATGTGAGAGCTGAACGTCAGCTACGAAGGTGCACAAGGGCAGACTGACAAGCTACTGTGGAGCAGCTCACTGCCAAAAAGAACCAGGGGGCTACCAGACGTGTGTCTAAAACAACAGAACAGTGAACCCTACTGTGTATGGGGCTAAGAAGCAGACGGATGGTCACTGCGCCTCTGCTGTCGAATTTACATCGGCAGAAAATGCTTCAGTTAGCGTGGCAGTATCGGAATTCAACATTTACTGATTGGCAAAGAGTTGCCTTCTCCAATGAGTCACATTTTCTGCTTCATCACACAGATAAACGTTGAAGTGTCAGGCGAGAAACATCAGAGAACAAACACCCTGTAACCATTGCTGGAAGAACACAAGCTGGTGGTAGCAGCGTTATGGTCTGGGGAATGTTTTTGTGAAATTCTCTGGGCCCACTCATCTATGTGGAAAGCACTCTCAACCGATTTGGGTATGAATCCATCCTTGCAGATCACATACATCCATATATGCTGATTTGTTTTCCTGGGGGCAGATGGGATCTTGCAGCAAGACAATGCAACATGTCACATGGCTAGAAATATTCCAACATTGTTTGGAAGAGCATGTCCAAGACTTCCAAGTACTACCCTGGCCCCCTAATTCCCCAGACTTGAACAAATTGAGCATCTGTGGGACCATCTCGATGATTTGCTCTATGAATCCTCCTCCACGCGTCCTCCAGCAGCTGTGGAATGCACTGAAGTTAGCATGGCTCCAGATACCTGCGACCACCTACAAGGACCTTATTGACTCCCAGCCCATCTAGCTGCTGTCTATGCTCCACATGGCAGTTACTCTGGATATTAGCTAGTGGTCATAATAATGTAACTCGACTGTGTATATAAAATAGAGTGCAGTGTGAGATGAACAGGCGCTGAAGAACAGCTTCCAGTACTTAAAGAAATAAAATCAAATACATTGTGGGTTTTTGAACAGGATAGAGTGCTGGGAGGTGCTGAAGAAATAGGATACAGTGCCAAGTAATGATTAATAAGTTCTCTGTGGTGCTCAAGAACAGCTTCTAGTACGCAGGGTAGAATGAGGTATGTAGATGAAAGACAGTTCCCATTTCTTACACAAATAGAATACACTGATGTCTGTACTGTTCACCCCTGGGGGACTTACCTAGCTCCCAGTACGCACAAAAATAGAATAGAGTGGTGTGGTTCTGATCCACAGCTCCCAGTATGCACACAAATAGAATAGAGTGCTATGTGGATCTGAACCACAGCTCCCAGTATGCACACAAATAGAATAGAGTGCTATGTGGATCTGAACCACAGCTCCCAGTATGCACACAAATAGAATAGAGTGCTGTGTGGTTCTGAACCACAGCTCCCAGTATGCAAATAGGATAGAGTGCTGTGTGGTTCTGAACCACAGCTCCCAGTATGCACACAAATAGAATAGAGTGCTGTGTGGTTCTGAACCACAGTTCCCAGTACGCACACAAATAGAATAGAGTGCTGTGTGGTTCCGAACCACAGCTCCCAGTACGCACACAAATAGAATAGAGTGCTGTGTGGATCTGAACCACAGCTCACAGTACGTACACATATTGGATAAAATTCTCTGTGATGCTCAACTACAGCTTCCAGTCCTCATACTAATGGGATAGAGTACTGTGTGGTGCTGGAAAACAGTTCAGAGTACAGTATGAATTCATAGGATAGAGTGTTGTGCAATTCTGAATAGTTTACAGTACTCATACAAATAGGACAAAGAGCTGGATGATTTTAAGAGCTGCTCCCAGTACCCGCACAGATACTTGGGATAGAGTAAAGCTGAAGAACTGCTCTCAAAGCTACGACCAACACGGCCAAGCATTAAGAATTCCATATTATATTGGTGGGGAATGAGAACTATCCTTCTTTGGGGACCGAGGTCACTTCTCAGAACCCTTTAGCTGTCAAATGATCCTCATGTTGGGCTAGTTCCAGCCTCTTGGTTTGCAGCTGCTTGGCAGTGGGACAGCCCTGTGCTAGTGCAGCATTCTGTCTTGGCTCAGTTGCCGGTTCTGCTCCTCTTTGGGTACGTTGGATTCCATTGGGTCCATTCTGATTGGTTTCTCAGACCAAAACTACCCTCATGATGCCTTCTGTACTACATGCTCTACCCATACTTAAAAGAGAAATCACCTTGTTGGCAAATGAATGGTCATTAACACGTCCTCTACACACACACTCTGCAGCAACAGAGCAGGCTGGCAGCTTCAAACATTCACATGTCCTGGGCAGTTCAGGGTTAAATGCTGCACATAAACAAATATAGGTTGTGGAGCCAACCAAATGCCTTCATCCGTGTAATGAAACCGGCTTTATGTAAAAAGAGCTCAATGCTGTGCTCACACTGCATGAAATGCCTGGTAACTGGTGTGTGCAGCTGCATGGATGTGATCCATTGTTACTATATAGTATTGGCAGAAAATGTTAAGACATCCAGGAAAGAATATACCTTATTTTCTATTGATTCTTAAAAGCTGGATCTGGTTATGACTATGAAAATATGCAAATGTTCATTAATATATATATATATATATATATATATATATATATATAAAAGAAAAAAAGATGAGCAGCACACACTTTGCAGAGGTGCAATCCCTTGGGTAGATCACGGACTTGATCCAATAAGATATATATATAGAAGAATCCAAGGCAGCACACGAATAACGGTGAAAAAAAATGGTGTTTATTCCCACATGTGCAGACAGCAACGTTTCAGCTCTCTCAATGGAGCCTTTGTCAAGCCATAACAATCAGTGCAAACTCAAATGTTTAAATAGCATACATGATTATTGTGTAAATTACATGATTGTACAGAAAATTACATAATTATACAGGAATAGTCCATGAAAAATTCATCCTGGTTTCTCAAATAGGTGTCACATACTTGTATTACATCGACTGCAAAATTCATATTCATTATTAAAATTGAACAGTGTCCCCAACTCACTAAATTGTGGTGTGAATACATAATTCATAATAATTACATTCAGGTGCCTGTGATTATGTGATATTTAAAAACATATAAGGAAACTCACATACTGGAGGAGAGCAGGAATCACACGGCGTCCGGAAATCGCAAACGCGCATGAGCGGAACTTCATCAGTCCCGCGAGACCGTCAATATTGCACAGAATTCAGAGGCCCACAACCAAGATGGCCGCACCTGAGCCGAAGCGATCTGCGCATGTCCATTCCCGACCCAGGGCGGAATCAGCATAGCCGGCGTAGCAGTCATGTGTCCTGTCATAAGGTGTAAACAATCCACCACGTCATGGACTATCCAGCGATCATACGCTGCAAATACTATATTAGGTCATCTCAAAACAGGGGTCCAGCGGTGTATTCCAAAGCAGTGGCATCCACCACCTATATATAATACCGCCTCATCCCAATATTCAACAAAGCATTATACTAACGTCCAAGTGGTTCATACAAACAGATGACAATCTCTCGTGCCCGCGGTCTGCAACCGAACCTCGATCGGAGACCCCGGGCTTGTGCGGCAGCTGCAGGCATGGATGCCACCAGTCAGGGGCCCCAAGCCACAGCTGTCCCAGAGAGAGATGCATCAGAACAATCATTCACTACCCGTATCTCATGTCACCGTCCCTGATCCGTATACCTGTCAGTCGGGAAAGGTCACGCCCAAGATCGTCATCAGACCACGCCCCCTCCCTGGTCCCGGGTCTCAGAAATCTGATCATATAAAATATAACATTGTACAAATATATAAACATAATCACTATACAGTAGCCGATTGATCCTGCCTTCATCCAGTATTTCCAGAGATAATCCAATTGTGAAGCTTAGTTTCATATTGATCTAAAAAGTAATAAAGAAACAATGTTATTGTTC
This sequence comes from Bufo bufo, assembly GCF_905171765.1. Taxonomy (NCBI): domain Eukaryota; kingdom Metazoa; phylum Chordata; class Amphibia; order Anura; family Bufonidae; genus Bufo; species Bufo bufo. The sequence goes on along the minus strand of NC_053390.1, from coordinate 439,608,216 downwards.
ACTATTATTAAATGCTTGCACTTAAATACAGCCTTACTCCCGAGGTAAGTAGAATTTCCCAGAACCCCAATACATATAGACCACAAAACAAAACAAAAAAGAAAAAAAGGGGGGAGGGGGGAGGGGGGAAGGGGGAGGGGAAGGGGAAGGGGAGAAGGGTCACCCACATTCATGACATGCGATACATAAAAGGATAGGGAAATGAAACAATACTAAAAGAATCAAATCACCCTAAAATCCACATTGAGCCCCATTGGTTTGAGAGTCTGCAGCTCAAAAATCCAATAGAGCTCCCTTCTCTTCAGACGTGTAGTCCTGTCTCCACCCCGTCTGGGTAAGAGCACTTGTTCTAAGATCTTAAATTTTAAATCACGTTCCATATGTCCTGCTTCTGTGAAGTGCTTAGGCACAGGTAAATCCAATCTTTTCTTTCTGATAGTATAACGGTGCTGATTTAGTCTGGTCTTGACATCCCAGGTTGTTTCTCCAACATACCATAGTCCACAAGGACATGATAGTAGATAAACAGCGTAGGTTGAGTCACATGTCAGGTATTGTTTAATATGCACTGTCTTCCCATTTGTTGGATTAACAAATGACTCTCCCTTTAGCATATATGGGCAGTTTACACACCCGTGGCACGGGTAACAGCCCTTCCGAGACGAGCCAAAGTACGTGGCACAGTCAATTTTGCTAGAACCCACATCAGATCTGACTAGTTTATCACCCAAATTCCGACTTCTTCGGAATGAACACAGTGGGGGAACCTTAAATTCCTCAACCCAGTCAAAACCACTGGTCAGAATTGACCAGTGTTTCCTGACAATGGATGACACCTGTGGACTACTATTGCAATAGTCAGTAACCAGAGGTATTCTAGATATAGACTTCTTGGATCTGGCCAGATCACCATCTCTCATCCTCACTTTTGTCTTCTGGATGCTATCTGTCACAAGCTTGTTGGGGTAACCCCGCACCTTAAATTTGCTGGCCATTTCACATAAACGTTGGTCCCTCACTGGACCTTCCCCAACTATCCTAGCCACACGTAACATCTGACTCAGGGGAAGAGATTCAATCATAGGCCTGGGATGGTGACTCTCAAATCTAACCAAGGTATTTTTATCTGTAGATTTGACAAAAAGGTCGGTGACCAGGGTATCACCCTGAACCATCACCTCTGTATCAAGAAATTGCATTGTTTTTTTCGAATATAATACGGTGAATTTGACACTAGGGTCAATATTGTTCAAATATGAATGAAACGCCATGAGGTCCTCTGTGGCTCCCACCCATATCAAGAACACATCATCTATGTAGCGCCACCATCCCAGCACATGGCTGAAGTGGTGACACCCATAGATGAATGTGTCTTCCAAGTATGTCATATATATATTTGCATAGGTGGGCGCCACATTGGACCCCATCGCGGTCCCCCTTAACTGTACGTAATAATCATCCCTAAATAAGAAATAATTTCTACATAAAATAAATCTCAATAAACCAAGCAGAAATGTTCTGCATTCCTCTGTGTAATCTGTCTGAAGGAGGCATAATTCCACAGCATGTAGACCCAGTTCGTGTTCGATTGACGTGTACAGGCTGCACACGTCAAACGAAGCAAGAACAGCTCCTTCTGGGACCCTCAGATCTTTGATCTTATCCAAAAAATCATTCGTATCTCTGATATAAGATCTAGCAGAAACCGCAAATGGTCGCAAGATCTTATCCAGAAAAATGGCCGGATTACAAAATAAAGACCCCCTCCCAGAGACAATCGGCCGACCTGGGGGGGCCCGTATATTTTTGTGTATTTTTGGGAGAGTGTACAGTATAGGGGTAATTGGTTTTTCACATAACAAATAACTTTGCAATTTTTCTATAATCCCACCAAGTTTGGCCTGACCTAGCATCTCCCCAAGTTCCCTTAGCAATTTGAATTTTGGGTCACTGGAGACCCTTTGGTATACATTATTGTCAGCCAGTTGAGATAAAATCTCTTGTACGTACTGATCTGTGTCCATTACCACAACCCCACCACCTTTGTCAGCAGACTTGATGGTGAGGCTGTGGTCTGCAGACAGATCAGTAACGGCCTGTATGTCTTCAGTGGTAAGATTACCTTGACTCAACGGGTTCATCAACACATTTTGTTTAAGTTTTTCAATATCACGCCCCACCGCCAAGGTAAAAGCCTCAATAGCGGGATGGTGTGATACCGGATTGAAATTACTCTTGAGAAACAATCCCGTACCATGTAAACTCAATTCACTAGGTCTTATATTCTCAGTCACTGGTCTGTCTGAATGCTCAGAAGCCCATATTTTCAATCTAATCGTGCGATAAAATCTTTGTAAATCTAATTCTACATTAAACCAATTGGTTTTAGCGACTGGGCAGAAAGATAGACCTTTGTTTAAAACCTGTATCTGTGCATCAGTTAGTGTGGTTGAGGAGATGTTTACCACTGTGCTTTCCTCTTTTCTCTCACATTCCTTGGTCTCTGGGACCTTGGTGTCTTTTCTCTTTCGCCACTTGTGCTGGCGCCGTCCACCCCGCCGGAGTCTCCTGGACCTGTGCTCTGCTCCGGAAAAGGAGGACCTGGGACTCTGGTGTTGGAAGAAGGCATTGACTCTTTATCCCTTGTGGCTCGATTAGTGTTTCTACTGTCACCCAGCGTAGATCCATATCTTTTATCACTTGACGGTCTCCGAATCTTCCTTGCGTCCCCTTGCCAATTGTATACATATCCTGTAACATAATCGTCCATGTCCCTGGACCATTTATTCCTTTTCTTGGCCTGGAGGTCATTTCGGAATTTGTCAAAAATTGATGAACTGGCAGACATATAGTTATCGAATTCTTCAGTGGGCAACAGAGCCTGTAGTTGTTCAACAAGGGTCTGTATAGTCGCCACCGTAGAGATCAGTTCTTGTTGTAAAAATTCAACATTTAGCAAAATAAAGTCAAAGGCATACTTATTGGAAATTTGTATAAATCTAGCACAGAAATCAGAATTGTTTAAAAATAAATCCGGCCTCAGATGTGACCGCATCCCCCTCGGTATTCTATGGAGGCGATGGTATTCACTGAGTGTTTGTAAATGCAGATTCAGATTAATGGAGCGTCTTGATTCATTCTCAAATTTTTTCTTTACGTCTATAATAGAAGGAGCAGATAAAAAGGAGACATCTCTCACCGTGTTCTGAAAAATTCTAGTCTCATCCTCTTTGGTGTAAGAAAACACATCAGGGTTAGTGGTATTTGCAGTGTTATCCATATGGTGGTGCAGTCGCTCGTCTGGTCCAGATAATAGAAAAAAGAAAAAAAGATGAGCAGCACACACTTTGCAGAGGTGCAATCCCTTGGGTAGATCACGGACTTGATCCAATAAGATATATATATAAAAGAATCCAAGGCAGCACACGAATAACGGTGAAAAAAAATGGTGTTTATTCCCACATGTGCAGACAGCAACGTTTCAGCTCTCTCAATGGAGCCTTTGTCAAGCCATAACAATTTTGCTAAATGTTGAATTTTTACAACAAGAACTGATCTCTACGGTGGCGACTATACAGACCCTTGTTGAACAACTACAGGCTCTGTTGCCCACTGAAGAATTCGATAACTATATGTCTGCCAGTTCATCAATTTTTGACAAATTCCGAAATGACCTCCAGGCCAAGAAAAGGAATAAATGGTCCAGGGACATGGACGATTATGTTACAGGATATGTATACAATTGGCAAGGGGACGCAAGGAAGATTCGGAGACCGTCAAGTGATAAAAGATATGGATCTACGCTGGGTGACAGTAGAAACACTAATCGAGCCACAAGGGATAAAGAGTCAATGCCTTCTTCCAACACCAGAGTCCCAGGTCCTCCTTTTCCGGAGCAGAGCACAGGTCCAGGAGACTCCGGCGGGGTGGACGGCGCCAGCACAAGTGGCGAAAGAGAAAAGACACCAAGGTCCCAGAGACCAAGGAATGTGAGAGAAAAGAGGAAAGCACAGTGGTAAACATCTCCTCAACCACACTAACTGATGCACAGATACAGGTTTTAAACAAAGGTCTATCTTTCTGCCCAGTCGCTAAAACCAATTGGTTTAATGTAGAATTAGATTTACAAAGATTTTATCGCACGATTAGATTGAAAATATGGGCTTCTGAGCATTCAGACAGACCAGTGACTGAGAATATAAGACCTAGTGAATTGAGTTTACATGGTACGGGATTGTTTCTCAAGAGTAATTTCAATCCGGTATCACACCATCCCGCTATTGAGGCTTTTACCTTGGCGGTGGGGCGTGATATTGAAAAACTTAAACAAAATGTGTTGATGAACCCGTTGAGTCAAGGTAATCTTACCACTGAAGACATACAGGCCGTTACTGATCTGTCTGCAGACCACAGCCTCACCATCAAGTCTGCTGACAAAGGTGGTGGGGTTGTGGTAATGGACACAGATCAGTACGTACAAGAGATTTTATCTCAACTGGCTGACAATAATGTATACCAAAGGGTCTCCAGTGACCCAAAATTCAAATTGCTAAGGGAACTTGGGGAGATGCTAGGTCAGGCCAAACTTGGTGGGATTATAGACGAAAAATTGCAAAGTTATTTGTTATGTGAAAAACCAATTACCCCTATACTGTACACTCTCCCAAAAATACACAAAAATATACGGGCCCCCCCAGGTCGGCCGATTGTCTCTGGGAGGGGGTCTTTATTTTGTAATCCGGCCATTTTTCTGGATAAGATCTTGCGACCATTTGCGGTTTCTGCTAGATCTTATATCAGAGATACGAATGATTTTTTGGATAAGATCAAAGATCTGAGGGTCCCAGAAGGAGCTGTTCTTGCTTCGTTTGACGTGTGCAGCCTGTACACGTCAATCGAACACGAACTGGGTCTACATGCTGTGGAATTATGCCTCCTTCAGACAGATTACACAGAGGAATGCAGAACATTTCTGCTTGGTTTATTGAGATTTATTTTATGTAGAAATTATTTCTTATTTAGGGATGATTATTACGTACAGTTAAGGGGGACCGCGATGGGGTCCAATGTGGCGCCCACCTATGCAAATATATATATGACATACTTGGAAGACACATTCATCTATGGGTGTCACCACTTCAGCCATGTGCTGGGATGGTGGCGCTACATAGATGATGTGTTCTTGATATGGGTGGGAGCCACAGAGGACCTCATGGCGTTTCATTCATATTTGAACAATATTGACCCTAGTGTCAAATTCACCGTATTATATTCGAAAAAAACAATGCAATTTCTTGATACAGAGGTGATGGTTCAGGGTGATACCCTGGTCACCGACCTTTTTGTCAAATCTACAGATAAAAATACCTTGGTTAGATTTGAGAGTCACCATCCCAGGCCTATGATTGAATCTCTTCCCCTGAGTCAGATGTTACGTGTGGCTAGGATAGTTGGGGAAGGTCCAGTGAGGGACCAACGTTTATGTGAAATGGCCAGCAAATTTAAGGTGCGGGGTTACCCCAACAAGCTTGTGACAGATAGCATCCAGAAGACAAAAGTGAGGATGAGAGATGGTGATCTGGCCAGATCCAAGAAGTCTATATCTAGAATACCTCTGGTTACTGACTATTGCAATAGTAGTCCACAGGTGTCATCCATTGTCAGGAAACACTGGTCAATTCTGACCAGTGGTTTTGACTGGGTTGAGGAATTTAAGGTTCCCCCACTGTGTTCATTCCGAAGAAGTCGGAATTTGGGTGATAAACTAGTCAGATCTGATGTGGGTTCTAGCAAAATTGACTGTGCCACGTACTTTGGCTCGTCTCGGAAGGGCTGTTACCCGTGCCACGGGTGTGTAAACTGCCCATATATGCTAAAGGGAGAGTCATTTGTTAATCCAACAAATGGGAAGACAGTGCATATTAAACAATACCTGACATGTGACTCAACCAACGCTGTTTATCTACTATCATGTCCTTGTGGACTATGGTATGTTGGAGAAACAACCTGGGATGTCAAGACCAGACTAAATCAGCACCGTTATACTATCAGAAAGAAAAGATTGGATTTACCTGTGCCTAAGCACTTCACAGAAGCAGGACATATGGAACGTGATTTAAAATTTAGGATCTTAGAACAAGTGCTCTTACCCAGACGGGGTGGAGACAGGACTACACGTCTGAAGAGAAGGGAGCTCTATTGGATTTTTGAGCTGCAGACTCTCAAACCAATGGGGCTCAATGTGGATTTTAGGGTGATTTGATTCTTTTAGTATTGTTTCATTTCCCTATCCTTTTATGTATCGCATGTCATGAATGTGGGTGACCCTTCTCCCCTTCCCCTTCCCCTCCCCCTTCCCCCCTCCCCCCTCCCCCCTCCCCCCTTTTTTTCTTTTTTGTTTTGTTTTGTGGTCTATATGTATTGGGGTTCTGGGAAATTCTACTTACCTCGGGAGTAAGGCTGTATTTAAGTGCAAGCATTTAATAATAGTGAACAATAACATTGTTTCTTTATTACTTTTTAGATCAATATGAAACTAAGCTTCACAATTGGATTATCTCTGGAAATACTGGATGAAGGCAGGATCAATCGGCTACTGTATAGTGATTATGTTTATATATTTGTACAATGTTATATTTTATATGATCAGATTTCTGAGACCCGGGACCAGGGAGGGGGCGTGGTCTGATGACGATCTTGGGCGTGACCTTTCCCGACTGACAGGTATACGGATCAGGGACGGTGACATGAGATACGGGTAGTGAATGATTGTTATGATGCATCTCTCTCTGGGACAGCTGTGGCTTGGGGCCCCTGACTGGTGGCATCCATGCCTGCAGCTGCCGCACAAGCCCGGGGTCTCCGATCGAGGTTCGGTTGCAGACCGCGGGCACGAGAGATTGTCATCTGTTTGTATGAACCACTTGGACGTTAGTATAATGCTTTGTTGAATATTGGGATGAGGCGGTATTATATATAGGTGGTGGATGCCACTGCTTTGGAATACACCGCTGGACCCCTGTTTTGAGATGACCTAATATAGTATTTGCAGCGTATGATCGCTGGATAGTCCATGACGTGGTGGATTGTTTACACCTTATGACAGGACACATGACTGCTACGCCGGCTATGCTGATTCCGCCCTGGGTCGGGAATGGACATGCGCAGATCGCTTCGGCTCAGGTGCGGCCATCTTGGTTGTGGGCCTCTGAATTCTGTGCAATATTGACGGTCTCGCGGGACTGATGAAGTTCCGCTCATGCGCGTTTGCGATTTCCGGACGCCGTGTGATTCCTGCTCTCCTCCAGTATGTGAGTTTCCTTATATGTTTTTAAATATCACATAATCACAGGCACCTGAATGTAATTATTATGAATTATGTATTCACACCACAATTTAGTGAGTTGGGGACACTGTTCAATTTTAATAATGAATATGAATTTTGCAGTCGATGTAATACAAGTATGTGACACCTATTTGAGAAACCAGGATGAATTTTTCATGGACTATGCCTGTATAATTATGTAATTTTCTGTACAATCATGTAATTTACACAATAATCATGTATGCTATTTAAACATTTGAGTTTGCACTGATTGTTATGGCTTGACAAAGGCTCCATTGAGAGAGCTGAAACGTTGCTGTCTGCACATGTGGGAATAAACACCATTTTTTTTCACCGTTATTCGTGTGCTGCCTTGGATTCTTATATATATATATATATATATATATATATATACACATAAACACACATTCCTTGACAATAACAATAACTTACCCACATAGGAATGTTGGATTGCTGCAAAACTCAGTGTGCAATTATGTCTCAGGCACATAAGTAAGTGATTATAAGTGTGGTCTGGGTCTTGCCACAAGAGGGCATAACAATCTTCCCTTGCTGCCCTTTAAAAATGCTATCAGAGGCTACCTTTGGGAAGTGTACCTCTTAGTAAGAGATAGTTGACTGCTAGACAAGTCTCTACGACACATTCTAAGACATTTTGCCTGATTGATAGATGTTAAGGGTATTATTGGGTTGAGAGAAAGGTAATGGTAATTTCGAAGAATTGCCTGCCATCTGCGACGTTCTGACTGGCACCGGCAGGGCCACTAAAATACCGGCACTAATTCGGGACATTATTTTAACTGGGGGCACTAATGGGGGACATTATTCTTACTGGAGGGCACTAATGGGGGACATTATTCTTAATGGGGGCATTATTTTAACTGGGGGGCACTATTCTAACTGGGGCATTATTCTAACTTGGGACACTAATGGGGGCATTATTCTAACTGGGGGCACTAATCGGGGGCATTAACTCTGGGGTGCACTAATGGGGGCATTATTTTTACCGGGGGCCCTAATGGGGACATTATTTTTACTGGGTAGCACTAATGGGCCCATTACTCTTACTGGGGGGCACAAGTAAGGGGCATTAATTCTGGGGTGCACTGATGGGGGCATTACTATTACTGGGGGCACTAATGGGGGCATTAATATTATTGGGAACCACAGTATGATAGCGACTTAACACCCTGTGTTAAGCCACACCCACAACCACACCCCTTTGGGGTGTGGCTTAACTTGTCCGGTATTTTTTTTGTTGGAAAAGGTGGCAACCCTAGGGCCAGTCTGAGCTTGTACATATTGGTTCTCTACTGTTGTCTGCTTCCTGGTTCTTCTTGACATACTGGAAATGCTTGCTCACCCAACTAAGCATAGTTCAGAACATCTGGGGCTTCGGCCGTGGGTGTTTTTTCCAGGGCCCTGAACTTAGTGGCAACTGACTATACAGCTGTATCGCCGTCTTCAGAGCATCAGAGCCAATGGTTCCCTGCCACTCTCTTCCCCTGTTCCTCTCATAGGCCACTAGGCCTGAGGCCTATGAGACGGTAAAACTGCATGGGTGATCACATAGGGATGACAACATTATGACCACCTGCGCCAGGTTTCAGGCAGTGCAATGACATCATCATGTGCTGAGACACAGGTGGTGCATTGACATAATTGTCGAGAAGACAGTAACTCAGGCCACAGGCTGGAAGAGGACTGTTTCCTGCATCGCAGACAGTGGTGAGGAGTGGGGGTCAGGTCAGTATTTAGTTTTTCTTAGTAACTTTGGGTAAAGATAGTAATGGGTGCTATGGGGGGCATTTTAAACATAGAGGGCACTATTAGTACTGGGGACACTGTAAGTACTGAGGACACCAGAGGAAACAATAAATACTGGGGGAACTACAGGGGTGCACTATAAGTACTGAGGATATTATACCTAGTGAAATCACCATTGAGGGCATTATACCTAGTACTGGGGGTACTATAGGGAGCATTATTCTTACTGGCAGTACTGTAGGGTGAATTATACCTATTGGGGCACTGTACCGGGCATTATACCTATGGGGGCATTATGACTGCTGGGGGTCCTACAGGGGGCTATCATAACTACAGGGGCACTACATGGGACCATTATGGTTACTGTGGGCACTATAAGGGGCATTATACCTACTGGATACTAGAGGGAGCAAAATAAATACTGGGGCTCTACAGAGGGCACTTCGGGAAGTTTTACCGCTACTGGGGGCAATATAAGGCGTAATTACTACTGTGGGGTTCTGTGGAGACATTATTATTATTGGGCACAGTTTGGAGGGCAGTACTACTAACAGGGGCATTCATATGGATCATTATCACTGTAGGTGCACTATTATTGATGATGGCACTGTGGGAGAGAGCTATTACTATTGGTGGAACTTTTGTGAGCACTTTGGGGACTATCTGTATGGCACTGTTATTTTAGAAGTATAGTATTTGGGAGCATTGGGGAACACATTGGCACAGTATTGTGGGCAGCAGGATGACACTACTGGGGCACCAGGAGGAGAAGGATCACAAGAAAATTGAGGAACCTAAGATGTCTGTGTAGCAAACTCTGCAGAGACAAGACATGGCTGAAAGAAGTCATTTCGCTGTCTAGGCTGAATGGAGAAGATAAGGAAAGAGAATGTCTGTCTACATCAGAAAACTCACTGGATGTAATAGATACAGTGGATATTAAAAGTCTACACACCCCTGTTAAAATGTCTGGTTTCTGTGCTGTAAAAAAAGAGACAAAGATAAATCATTTTAGAACTTTTTCCACCTTTAATGTGACCTATAAACTGTGGGGTGATCTGAAGAGGACTGTGTACAGGAGATGCCCTCGCAATCTAAAAGATTTGTAGTGTTTTTGCAAAGAAGAGTGGGCAAATCTTGCCAAGTCAAAATGTGCCATGCTGATAGACTCATACCCAAAAAGACTGAGTGCTGTAATAAAATCAAAAGGTACTTCAACAAAGTATTAGTTTAAGGGTGTGCACACCTATGCAACCACATTATTTAATTTTTTTATGTTTTCTTCCCTCCACCTAAAAGATTTCAGTTTCTTTTTCAATTGAGTTGGACAGTTTATAGGTCACATTAAAGGTGGAAAAAGTTCTGAAATGATTTATCTTTGTCTCAGTTTTCTTACATCACAGAAACCTGACATTTTAACAGGGGTGTGTAGTTTAGCTTTAGCAACACTCCCGCTCAGCATAATGCATTAGTGAACTGTAAATGAACAAATTTAGAAGTGATCAGAGCAAGTGTTCCTCAAGCTATTTGTGAGATTTAGCTCATTTAATTGAAACATGGAATTAATTTGGGATGGTTGAAAAACTGACCCAAAAATCTATTTAGTTAGGTTGCCACCCTCAATATAGTTCTTGTGGCCTTGGGAGAGGAATTATAAGTTCACACAAAATGCTGTGAGGAATTTCACGATTTTTCTCTCTATTTTTACTGTATATATAAATGGATTGCATTCTTGTCTTTTAAATGGAAAGTCTGGGGAAAAAATATTTTCCGATTTATAAATATTCATTATTCAGTTTTCATAGTGCCCACTAAATATATAGGGGTCATCAGATTCCACCTTTCATTTTGGACAGCTCCTATGGAAAATGAAAGGAGGAATCTGGTTGCTATGGGCAACTAAGTCAGTTCTACTTTGCACCAGTTTGATAAATGACCCCCATATTTTTTATATAAACACCAGTCTGTTTACGTTCACATTGTTTGGTAATAGCAGTCAGGACTGCCTGTGACAATGTAGAGTCTCCATACTCCAGTGGAAATTCAGAATTGTCATTCACATTGTTACTTCCAATCCTAACAGTTAAACTGCCAAGACAGTTCTTGATTGTAAACTATCTACTATTTTGTTTTAGTTTTTTAGTTTTTTTCATTTATTTTATGTTACTAGTGCATAACATTGAAGATGGAAAGTAATTGTGCTGCATTATACAGTAGCTGTTCGATAGTAGCAGATGGCTCTACAAGTAGTATAGAGAGTACTGTTATTTAATCTGGCAAATAGAGAGCTAGATAATAGACAGATATGAGAGATAGTTTGACAGTTTCACAAACTATATGAGAGATAGTTTGCACAGTTTCACAAACAGACATCTTAGTTTCCTACTTTTCCATCACCCTCCCTACTTTCTCAACATCCCATCCTGCCACCCCCAATACTGTGGCCACTGTGCTCCCCAATACTATACTGCAGAAACTGTCCCCCTGGAAATACAAGTACCAGACAGACAGTACCCCCTTCAATAGTTATTGGCACATAGTGCCCTAAAAAATAACTGTGCGCGGAAAAGTGTCCCTGACACTAATAGTACTGTAAATATAGTGTCCCCCAAAAATAATGTGCAAAGCTGATACTGTGCAAGGTTGCCCACCACAGTATTAGTGCTCCCTTAAAGTCCCACCAATAGAAATAATTATCTTCCAGAATGCATAGTGTTAACAGTGCCCCCAATGGTAATAATGCCCACATTGCGCCCCTACTAGTAACTATGTTCTCCGTAGTCCCCCAGTAGTAATAATTGTCCTTATAATGTGTGCCAGTAAAAAATGCCTCCTAATGTGTGCCAGTACAAAAAATACCCCATTAGAATGTGCACCATTACAAAAATATCTCGTTACAATGTGCCCCAGTTCCAAAAATACCCCTTTATAATGTGTACCAGTACAAAAAATACAGTACCTCCGTTGCTTTCAAATTAATCCCCCATATCAGATCCTCAAATCAGACCCCCATATCACACGTCAAATCAGACCCCCATATCAGACCCTCAGATCAGACCCACATATCAGATCCTCAGATCAGACCCACATATCAGATCCTCATATCAAACTCTCATATCAGACCCCCATATCAGATATCAGATTAGATCCTCAAGTCAGACCCCCATATCAGATCCTCAGACGCCCTTATCTGATCATCAGACCCCTATATCAGATCATCAGTCCGCCATATCAGATCCTCAGACCCTGATATCATACCTCAGATCAGACCCCCATATCAGATCCTCAAACCTCCATATCAGACCACAGATCATACTGCCATATCAGATCCTCAGACCCCCGTATCATACCTCAGATCAGACTCCCATATCAGATCCTCAAACCTCGATATTAGACCTCAGATCATACTTCCATATCAGATCCTTAGACCCGCATTTCAGATCCTCAGACTCCCTTATTGAATCCCCATATCAGACCCCCATATCAGATCCTCAGACTTCCATATCAGACCTCAGATCATAGTCAGACCCCCATATCAGATACCCATATCAGATCCTCAGACCCCCTTATCAGATCTTCAGACTCCCATATCAGATCCTCAGACCCCCATATCATACCTCAGATCATACCCCCATATCAGATCCTAAGACCTCCATATCAGACCTCAGATCATGCTGGAATATTAGATCCTCAGACCCCCTTATTGAATCCCCATGTCAGACCTCAGATCAGACCCCCATATCAGATCCTTAGACCTCCATTTCAGACCTCAGATCAGAGTCAGACTTCCATATCAGACGTCAAATCAGTCAGACCCCCATATCAGACCTCAGATCAGATCCTCAGACCCCTTATCTTATCTTCAGACCCCTATATCAGATCCTCAGACAGCAATATCATACCTCAGATCAGACCCCCTTATTAGATCCTCAGACCCCCATATCATTCCTCAGATCAGACGCCCATATTAGATCCTCAGACCTTCATATCAGACCTCAGATCATACTGCCATATCAGTTCCTCAGACCCCCATATCAGATCCTCAGACTCCCTTATCGAATCCCTATATCAGGCCTAAGATCAAACCCCCATATTAGATCCTCAGACCTCCATATCAGATGTCAGATCTGAGTCAGACCTCAGATCTGAGTTAGACCCACATATTAAACCTCAGATCAGAGTCAGACCCCCATATCAGATCCCCATATCAGATACTCAGATTCCCTTATCAGATCTTCAAACCTCCATATCAGATCCTCAGACCCCCATATCATACCTCAGATCAGACCCCCATATCAGATCCTCAGACCTCCATATCAGACCTCAACTCATACTGTCATATTAGATCCTCAGACCCCCATATCAGATCCTCAGACCCCCTTATCGAATTCCCATATCAGACCTCAGATCAGACTCCCATATCAGATCCTCAGACCTCCATATCGGACCTCAGATCAGAGTCAGACTTCCATATCAGACTCAGACCCCCATGTCAGACCTCAGATCCACGTTAGACCCCCATATCAAACCCCAGATCAGAGTTAGACCCCCATATCATACTGAAGATCAGAGTCAGACTCCTATGTCAGACCTCAGATCAGAGTCAGGCCCCCATATCAGACCTCAGATCACACCCAAAATAAATGAATAAACTTACCTCTCCAGCTCTGCCGCTCCTCTCCAGGTCTGGCAGTCTCTTCTTTAGTCCCCGCGTGCTAATCAGTGACCTGACTGCGTACAGCGTCAGGTCATATTGCGCGCTGTATGTCCTAACGTTGTACGAAATCGGGACACAGCAGCGCGGCCTGGAGAAGACCAGGGAGGAGGGGTGAGTACAGCGCTTGCAGCCCTTCACTACCAGCTCCTCCTGCATACTAGTGAGTGCTTCCATAATGGTACTTGCTTTATAAGAGACACTGCATCTTATAAAGCAAAACATACAGTAATTGACAGTGTGCTGTGGGCCCCCCTGGCCTAGGGGCCCAGTCGCAATTGTGACTGCTGCAACCCCTATAGCTATGCCAATAGATAGATAGATATTCCTTTTCTTCTTGCATATAAATCAGAATTGTATATTTCAGCATATTTTGTTCTAACCAAAAATTTATAATAATAAGTTATGTTACATAGTGGACGGTCCATTGCTATTTATTGCACCCTTTATATATTATGTAATATACCGGAGGAAGTGCCTTATGAGATTATATGTGCACCTTCTGATTGCCGACCAATTTGTACTTTTAAAGTTGTGAATTCTTCAATAAATGATTATCCAAACAGAAGAGAAGTATGTTTTATATTTTTGTTAGGGGGTTCCTATCTTTCACCTACTTTTGGAGTAACATTAGAAGTGCAGGTAAGAGGAGAGGGAGGGGGGCAGATAGAGTGCACTGTATCAGTTCTACATACTATCTGTTGGGACACCTAAATAATTTACTGATCCTTCACCTCCCATCTGGGGAGCAGGAAAGCAGCTGCCAAGGCTGTAGGAAATATGCAGGAGAGAAGAGACAGGTGGAGATCACATTAATCTACAGCGGGCAGCAATCATGCAGCATACTCTATAAGTGTTATCTAAGGAGAGCAAATGGAGAGCAGCAGAAAACCTTAATTGTGCAATTTGGATACCGGTGAACATGAAGTGGTGGTGGGTTGCAGCACATATGAAGTAAATTCAATATGATTAATTCAACATATTAAAGTGTCCCAATTGTCCTGAAAACTCATGTATGACACTCTGAGATCTCCTATAACTGTTTCTATCCCTTTTCAAGCTCTTTACCTCCATGACAGCAAGAGTAATAACAAAGTGATATATATGGCTATAGGTAAAAGGATGGCAGCCGGTGGTAACAAACAGTCCAAAAAATTATCCCTTTTTGGGGCAGATGTCTGTAGATGTTTATACACTTACAGAAGAAGCAATGACTTGTTTTTAACAAGTGGTCCAAATATCCCTTTTTGAGGAGCAAAAACAGGTTTGGTATTATTTCAATGAAAATATTAGTGATGAGCGGCAGTAGTCATATTCGAATTCGCGATATTTCGCGAATATTTTGTAGAATATTCAGCGAATATTCACAAATTCGAATATTCGTTATATTCTACGATTTTTTTTTACTCGAAAAATCGACAAGGTAATGATCGCGTAATAAGCGAATTTTCGTAATGCTAATTTTTATCGCAAATTTTTCAATTGCCGAGCAAAAACATGATTCCTCCCTGCTTCTTGCTTGTGGGCCAATGAGTCATAGCACTATATCGAATATATTAGTTTTTTCAAATATTCGTAATATTCTAAAACAAGAATATATAGCAATACAGCCAATATTCGAAAAAAAAAATAATGTAGAGCAATTTAGCTAATATAGTGCTATAATCTTTTTTTTTTTAATAGATGTAATTTTTTTCCAATCTGAACTTCAGATGAGAAAAAAATTACAACTATTAGACAAAGAAGATTATAGCACTATATTAGCTAAATTGCTCTATATTAGTTTTTTTTTTCGAATATTCACTATATTGCTATATATTCTTGTTTTCGAATATTACCAATATTCGAAAAAACAAATATATTTGTTTTTTCGAATATTCGTAATATTCTAAAACAAGAATATATAGCAATATAGTGAATATTCGAAAAAAAATAAACGAATATAGAGCAATTTAGCTAATATAGTGCTATAATCTTTTCGTGCTATATATTAGTTTTTTTAGAATATTCATTATTTTTCCCATTTAACCACTTGCCATCTGGGCCATTTGCCCCCTTCCTGACCAGGCCTTATTTTGCAAAACTGACATATCTCACTTTATGTGGTAATAACTTTGGAACGCCTTTATTTATCCAAGTCATTCAGAGATGGTTTTCTCGTGACACATTGTACTTCATGATAGTCATAAATTTGAGTCAAAATATTTCACCTTTATTTATGAAAAAATCCCAAATTTACCAAAAAATTAGAAAAATTCGCAATTTTCTAAATTTCAATTTCTCTGCTTTTAAAACAGAAAGTGATACCTCATAAAATATTTATTACTTAACATTCCCCATATGTCTACTTTAAGTTGGCATCACTTTGGAAATGTCATTTTATTTTTTTAAGACGTTAGAAGGCTTAGAAGTTTAGAAGTAATTCTTAAAAATTTTTAGAAAATTGCCAAAACCCACTTTTTAAGGACCAGTTCAGGTCTGAAGTCACTTTGTGGGGCCTACGTAGTGGATACCCCCATAAATGACCCCATTGTAGAAACTACACCCCTCAAGGTATTCAAAACCAATTTTAAAAACTTTGTTAACCCTTTAGGCGTTCCACAAGAATTAAAGGAAAATGGAGATCAAATTTTTAAATTTCACTTTTTTGGCAGATTTTCCATTTTAATCAAATTTTTTTCTTTTAACACATCGATGGTTAACAGCCAAACAAAACTCAATATTTATTACCCAGATTCTGAGGTTTACAGAAACACCCCACATGTGGTCATAAACTGCTGTATGGGCACACGGCAGGGCGCAGAAGCAAAGGAACTCCACATGGTTTTTAGATGCCATGTCCCATTTGAAGCCCCCTGATGCACCCTTACAGTAGAAACTCCCAAGAAGTGACCCCATTTTGGAAACTAGGGGATAAGGTGCCAGTTTTATTAGTACTATTTTTGGGTACATATGATTTTTTGATCATTCATTATAACACTTTATGGGGCAAGGTGACCAAAAAATTGGTTGTTTTTTACAGCGTTCACCTGAGGAGTTCAGTCAAGTGACATTTTTATAGAGCAGATTGTTACGGACGTGGCGATACCTAATATGTATACTTTTTCTCATTTATTAAAGTTTTACACAATAATAGCATTTTTGAAACAAAAAAATTATGTTTTAATGTGTCCATGTTCTGAGAGCTATAGTTTTTTTTATTTTTTGAGAGATTTTCTTATGTAGGGGCTCATTTTTTGCGGGATGAGGTGACTGTTTTATTGGTACCATTTTGTGGGACATACGGTTTTTGATCACTTGGTGTTGCACCTTTTGTGATGCAAGGTGACAAAAATTGCTTGTTTTGACACTTTTTTTTTTTTTTTTTACGGTGTTCACCCGAGGGGTTAGGTCATGTGATATTTTTATAGAGCTGGTTTTTACGGACGCAGCAATACCAAATATGTCTATTTTATTTTATTTTTTCTATTTTTTTTTTTTTTTTTAATTATTCCTTACTTGGGGACTTTTTTTTTTTTACATGTGAAACTTTTTTTATTTTATTTTTTCAACCCTTTATTTATTTATTTATTTATTTATTTATTTACACTTTTCGTCCCCCATAAGGTCATACAAGACCTCTGGGGGACATTTACTTCACTTTTTTCATTTTTTTTTTCACTGTTGATTTCTCCTGTAACTGGGGCTGACATAGAAGCCCCAGTTACAGAAGAAATGCACTCCCCAGAGAGGCTGTACAGCGCAATACAGCGCTGTACAGCCTCAGTGCAGGGCTGATCGAGGTCTCTGAAAGACCTCACACAGCTCCTGCACTCTCCGGTCCCGGCAGTCACATGACCGCGCTCGGTGAGCGCTGTGTATGCAGCGATCTAGAAGGCAGGGACACCTGAGCACTGTCCCTGCCTTCTCTCTGGGTTGCCCTGCTGTCACTGACAGCGGGCAACCCGATCAGCAGCTGCACGATTAGCGTGCAGCTGCAGTTTCTGAACGGACGTTCTGGAACGTCCATTCAGAAATAGAGATCCACCCATAGGACGTTTATATCCTATGGGCGGACGGAAAGTGGTTAAAGTCATGATTCCTCCCTGCTTCTTGCTTGTGGGCCAATGAGTCATTGGCCCACAAGCAAGAAGCAGGGAGGAATCATGTTTTTACTCGGCAATTGAAAAATTTGAGATAAAAATTCGCATTGAATCGCGAATATTCAAAATTACATATATATATCACTATATTCTAAATATTCGCGAATTTTCGAATTACTTATATTCGCGCTAAGAATTCAAAATTCGAATATTCGTGATCAACACTAGAAAATATATTTAATTGTGGAAAGTGAAAAAGCAAAAGTTCCCAGCAGTAGCATTACAGTATGGAACATGATGGACAAGGCAGGAGATGTCAAGTTGTGTAGGGGTAGAAGTAATAGCAGCAGCAGCAGCAGCAGCAGCACAGTATGAACCATGATGGACAGGCAGACAGCAGCAATGGTATCATTGAGCTGCTGATAAATAGCCAGTTCCCACTATCAGCAACAGCAGATCTATTCATAGGCATCAGACGGAGTTATGTGAAAATCCTCGTGGATCTATGCCTGATTCATTTTCACAAATGTAATGTTTTCCACACTTGTGGAGAACAACTTTGTCCTCAGCTGCCGTGCTGAGTACCCTTTATCACAGTACACTGGACAGTGGACTAGACAGTACATTGATGGCACACTGTTCCAGTTTCTGCCACTGGTTCATTCGGCTGATCCAGAAGTCCATGGGGTCATGGGTCAGGTTACAGTTGTGTAGGCGGGTCCTCACCAGCCACAGGTTGGCAAGCAAGATATGGAAGCTCTTCTTCTTCCACCATCCCTTGTTGCATGAGTGTGACCATTTGCTCCAACATAAATATCAGGGGGATGACATCATGGCCAACTTCATAGGGAATGCGTTCCCACCCCCTTCTCTTATTGCAACTCTGTTGTGCACAATGACTTTGTCCCCGACTTTAGTTTCCAATTAGCCATAAGTGTGGGAGGACCTAAGCAATTAGGCCCTTTGCAGACGAGCTTGTCCGGATTAGGTCCGGATGCGTTCAGTCTGCGATGAGGGAAAATTGTGCGAGTAGGTACGCAATTGCAGTCAGTTTTGACTGCGATTGCGTTCCGATGTTCAGTTTTTATTGCGCGGGTGCAATGCGTTTTGCACGCGCGTAATAAAAAACTGACTGTGGTACTCATACCCGAACCCGGACTTCTTCACTGAAGTTTGGGTTTGGGTTAGGTGTTCTGTATATTTTAATATTTTCCCTTATAACATGGTTATAAGGGAAAATAATAGCATTCTTAATACAGAATGCTTACTAAAATGTGGCTTTAGGGGTTAAAAAAATAATAATTAACTCTCCTCATCCTGTTGTTCACGCAGCCGGCATCATCTTCGTTATTCTTTTTTTAGGACCTGCCAAAGGACCTTTGATGATGTAACCAAGTGGTGAGCAAGGTGACGTCAGCGCAGGTCCTGCTGAATGAAGATAGAAATTATCATATTACTTACATCATCTCCTAGCAACCATGCGTGAAAATCGCACCGCATCCGCACTGGCTTGCGGATGCTTGCGATTTTCACGCAGACCCATTCATTTCTATGCGGCCTGTGTTGCATGAAAAATGCAGAATATAAAACATGCTGCGATTTTCACGCAACGCATAAGTGATGCATGAAAATCACAGCTCATCTGAACAGCCCCATTGAAGTGAATGGGCCCGGATTCAGTGCGGGTGCAATGCGTTCACCTCACGCATTGCACCCGCACGGAATTCTCGCCCGTGTGAAAGGGGCCTTAGATCATACATCTCCTGGAGTTTATTCCGATGACCTTCAGTCCTGGTCTGTGGTGTTCACCTTTCACTTTCATTGTAGACTGGCATCATCATGTTAAGGGGGCACCATCCATTTTTGCAGCTCATTCATAAAATGGGAAAGTAAATAGTAATGGAATGCACTGTGTTGTTATACACTCATACAAGCTCAGCAACTTAATCAAGCTATCTCTTCTTTTTCTGGTCTTCCAGACTTCAGAGGACCTGTACCAGGGTCCAGTTTAGGTGCCTTGGAGCAAGAGTATATTGGACTATGTATGTTTGTTGACATTTGCCCTAGTGCTACCAAGCAAAGCCATCAACTCACTACTTTAGTGCACTTGGAAAAACTAACTTGCACTGTGATTTATGCCATTGTTTATAGCTATACTGTTTTTTATTGCTGGACTGCATTTTATATGTTTATTATAATATATACTGTGTATTTGCACAGTTATTGCATTATATCTATCTGCACTGCACTTTGGAAAGGGTTAATGCACAGCCAGCTAATACTAAAATACTTTGATATTTTTATCTATGCACTGAGAAATTATAAATCTTCCGAAGTTACTATAAGGGACTATGCAAAGTTATAGACACTGACCTTTTTACAGATTTTTTTTTAGCTCTGTTGTATATGTCTGAAGAAAAACTGCTTAGTACCTGTGTATAAGGAGAGCAGTTAGAGCCCCTAGTTATCTGCAGATAGGGACCAGTGTTTAGTAGAACAGACTCTGCCAGACTGCATGAGTGACCATAAGAAGAAGCTGAGACGGTGCTAATCCGCTACTCTGGGTCACCAGCCCTTTGACCAGAGGGCAGGCTGGGTGACTGATTCACAGACCCTGGGCCACCAGCCCTTTGGCCAGGGTACCAAGTGATGAAACTGGAGAAGCCAGTTCAGTGCCTTGCCTATATTGTTTTGCACTTGCATTCCTCCAGCAAAGAAGCACACTGGTTTACTGTAAACCCTGACTCGAAACTTATATTCCAATTGGGTGCACCACTCCTTACCATCCCCTCTGGAGATTAGCAACACGTACTGAAACCTCAACATTATCTGGGGGACCCAGAGCAGCACTGGGAAAACCCCAAACCTGGCCACTACATAGGCACTCAAATACACCATTCCTTTGCAGATGATAAGGCATGGTACAAGTCTTCTGGATCTATTCTAAAGAAATTAGCCTTTGGATCAAGCCCCTTGATCTGAATGCAGCTGGGTGGCACAGCCGTATGGCAACATCAAGTTCTTCCACAGGGCTTGCCCTGCTGACACCACCATCTGATCTAGTGTGAGACCTGCCACTACCAACTTAGAGAAATTATCCACAATAACCAATAAGTATTTGTAAACTCACAAGGATTCTTCCACCATCAGATAGCTCATCATCACCAGCTGTAAGAGGTAAATGGTTTGTATGCTGCTTATCTGGGCCTACTGGTTCACAGCCTGGGCCAGGCTGCAACTGCGGCAGCTTCTGCAGAATTCTAAGGCTGCTCCCTGGAGATTGGGGTGATAGAATCGTTGTGGCCAGGAAAAAGTCTCCACAAGCCTAAAGTGTCCCTTTTCTCATGTATCCATTCAGCCACAAGTCTCACTTCACTCTCTGGAAGTAGAATCTGTAAGGTGAAGCAAATCTCAATCTCTCAAACGGGTAACTTGACCCATCAGTACAACACGCCTTTGCTGAGGACCAGGCGATCTGTAGCAATCACCATCCTGAGGGCCTCGGTTTCTCTTTGTCTCTGTGACTGGGTCAGTACCCATCCATGTACCACCTTCTTACACTATCTACTTTTTTATCTTGCTGCTTGACCATCCATTCTTCACTGGTCCGGGCTACCACTGGGTCAGCTGAAGGCTCAACACCTTGATTGGGGGCACCACCATCTCGTTAATTAAAATAAAGTAGGGGCTCTATATTTCTTACATCTCCTCATCCAACGCCGCTATAAGACCCGAGTTTAGTGTTGTCCAGTGCGCCAGAGCATTGTTGTCAGTCCATAACACAAATTCTGGCTCCATCAGCATGTCAGCAAACTTTTGCATAACTGTGTACTCTACTGCCAACAGCTCTAGCTTGAATGAGCTAAAGTTCTAAGGGTTCTTTTCTCCATCCTCGCACTCGCACCCTACCATCTTGGTTTTGAGTCAGCACTACTCCCAGGCCTTTCAAGCTTCGATCTGTGTGCATTGGAAAGGGCTTTAGAGTAATCTACATACACTAGATGTCAGCAGCCTCTTCAGTTCTTTAAAAGCTTGATCTGCTTCAGCTCCTTATACTGTGACCCTCTGCTTTGTGGCTCCAGTGAAGGTCCAATTCAGGACAGCATCTTAAGGTGGCAAAATCTTTTATGAATCATCTGTAGTACTCAACCAGTCATTGATGTTACTTGTATGGGCCACTGCCTCACTGCTCGTATCTTTGAATCCATAGGCTGAATGGGTACTCAATGCTCTCTCTAAACTGGTGACCTTTACTGGGCTTTGGTTTCAACTCATGTCCTTCCAGGCGAGAGAGCACCAGGTCCAGTCTCTCCAGATATTCAGAGAAGGGTACTCAAAATTTAGCTCTTCTAGGCAAAGCTCCTTCAAGGTTGTTTGGGCATTAGCAAGACTAAAAGGCGGCCACTGAAACTCAAATAGGTCTATTGGTGTCATGAAGGTTGTCTTCTCTTTATTCCTCTCAACAACAGGTACCTGCTGTTACGACCAGAGGATGTGGATCCTCTGGGTCAGCGGATAGAGGACTTTAGCCCTGTATTGCTGACTCTCAGAGTCAGGATACTGATGTTTGCACCAGTCACCCAGGACGCTGCTAACTGCAGCAGTGTAAACAGAGTCTAGCATAGGCAGGTAAGCGAAACAGAAGAACTTTACTAGTAAACGGAAAACAACAGTCACTTGCAGTAGAGCCAAAGACAGTTCAGAATAATGCAGTGTGCAGATTAAAGCGATCTCGTTGTCAGGCGGTGCAGGGTCAGGAATCTAGGCAGACTTATAGGAGGCGATGGGCAGATGCGTAGTCAGACTGTGCAAAGGTCGGTAATCCAGGTGATCCAATGAACAGACGCAGGCAGATTCGTAGTCAAACAGAGCAGAGGTCAATAGAGATGGCCCGAATAGTTCGGCGGGCGAACATATGCGATGCTCGGTTCGCCCCCTATACATCATCATTGAGTAAACTTTGACCCTGTACCTCACAACAGACACATTCCAGCCAATCAGCAGCAGACCCTCCCTCCCAGACCCTCCCACCTCCTGGACAGCATCCATTTTAGATTCATTCGGAATCTGCATTCTCAGTGAGAGGAGGGACAGTGCTGCTGCTGCTGATTCAATAGGGAAAGTGTTAGCTAGGCAGTGTTCTGTGTCCACAGACTCATCTGCTGTAAGGACAGCATCCTGACAGCACCCCAAAAAGCCCTTTTCAGGGCTGGTACATCAGTCTTCTTTTTTATTTATTTATATATTGCAGTTGCCTGCCCGTGTGTGAGAGGCTGCAGGCTCAGTCACAGACAGTACTGTGTGCACACCATTCATACAGGGTGTGACAGAAAATACCTCGCAGATAAAGAAAATTTCTATTTAATATTTTTCTGTGATCTAATCACAGTTGCAAGCCAGTGTGTGTCACAGTGTCACCACAGCCACCACAGCTGCTTCACTTGATCCCTCAGAAGAGTTATTTACACATCAGTTGGATGAAATTAGTGATGCACAACCATTATTGCCAAAGGATGGAGATAACAGGGATATGTCTCAGTCAGGCAGCATTACACACATGGATGTACAGTGTGATGATGATGATGATGTTGTACCCACTGCCATGGGTGTAGGAACCCCCAAAAATCTGGGGGGGACAGCATTTTTGCTCGCCGGGTATAATCTTACAGTTCTGAAGACTCAGGGGTGCTGGCTTGGCCGGGCAGAAGGAGTGTGGGAGACTGTGAGGCCTTTTTCTCCAAGCTGCTCCGGATCAGTGCTCTGGGCTCCGGGCTGGAAGTGGGCACAATAAGAAAAATATATTTTTCATTACACCTCAGGTCAGACCACCAATCAGACCCCCAATGTTAATCAGACCTCAGCTAACAGCCCTAATAAGATCCCCAATGTTAATAAGACCTCAGATCACACCTCAGCTCAGACCCCAATGTGAATGACCCCCAATCAGACCTCAGATAAGAGCCCCATGCCTCAAAGCAGCCCCCAGTGCCTCTCCAGCAGCCCCCAGTGCCTCTCATCAGCCCCCCAGCGCCTCTCATCAGCCCCCCAGCACCTCTCATCAGCCAGTAATAACAGCCCCCCCTCAATCATGTGCCAGTAATAACAGGGCCCCCCCAATCATGTGCCAGTAATAACAGCCCCCCCCCCAATCATGTGCCAGTAATAACAGGACCCCCCCAATCATGTGCCAGTAATAACAGGACCCCCCCAATCATGTGCCAGTAATAACAGCCCCCCCCCAATCATGTGCCAGTAATAACAGGGCCCCCCCAATCATGTGCCAGTAATAACAGCCCCCCCCAATCATGTGCCAGTAATAACAGCCCCCCCATCATGTGCCAGTAATAACAGGCCCCCCCAATCATGTGCCAGTAATAACAGCCCCCCCCCAATCATGTGCCAGTAATAACAGCCCCCCCCCAATCATGTGCCAGCAATAACAGGGCCCCCCCCATTATGTGCCAGTAATAACAGGGCCCCCCCCCAATCATGTGCCAGCAATAACAGGGCCCCCCCCCCCCATTATGTGCCAGTAATAACCAGGCCCACCCATTATGTGCCAGTAATAACCAGGCCCCCCATTATGTGCCAGTAATAACCAGGCCCCCCCCATTATGTGCCAGTAATAACCAGGCCCCCCCATTATGTGCCAGTAATAACCAGGCCCCCCCATTATGTGCCAGTAATAACCAGGCCCCCCCATTATGTGCCAGTAAGAACAGGCCGCCCCCCCCAATCATGTGCCAGTAATAGGGCCCCCCCATTATGTGCCAGTAAAAAAATAATTGACACTTATACTTACCTCTTTGGAGTGATGCGATGCAGGACTCTTCCGGCCTGTGTCCCGACTCCAGCGCTGTACGGCTCAGGCGGCGCGATGACGTCATCGCACCGCCTGCGCCGGCCTCTGATAGGGTGCCGGCCTAGTAGTGCCGGCAGCCTATCAGGAACAGGAAAGGGACACACCTCCCTGCCCTGCTCCTCCGCAGCCTTATGTTTGTATCGCTGTCCTGAGGACGGCGATACAAACAGTCAGATCACTATGGAGATGAGCGCTTCGCTTCCACAATTCAAGCGCTCATCTCAGTGCCTGCCCCGCCGCCGCCGCACACACTGCCGCTGGGGGGGATTTGACCAAACCTGTCCCCCCCGCATTATTTCCTGGGGGGGATCCGACCCCCCAGGGGAGTAACTAGAAGTGACTGGGCCCCACAGCAAATATTTGTAAGGGCCCCTCCAGCGCGCTTCGCACCTCCCTCCTCCTGTGTAAACCCCACTCCTTTGGCACAGTGTAGCGGTATACTGTATATTGTGTGGCACAGTGTAGCGGTATACTGTATATTGTGTGGCACAGTGGATGCTATATGTGTATAACATAAACATATTTCATATGAAAACTTAGTTACTTGACCCTTGGGGATCTCGGACACCACTTCAACACTTGGCCAGGGGCTCTGCGGAGCTGATGTTGTGCTTTATCCTAATGAGAAAGATTTCATAATAAGGATTTGGAGAAGGGGCAGAGGGATAGCAGAGCAGGGAGAGGCTGGTGCTGCTACTAGGGGGTCATACCATGGGGGAGTAATAAAGCCCACTATAATGCCCCCCCAGTAGTAATAATTCTCCTTATAATGTGACAGTGCAAAAATACCCCCTTGTAATGCCCCCAGTTGAGCTAATGTCCCCATAGTGCCCGCATAATGTCCCAGTATAAAATACCCCTATATAGTGCTCCCAGTAAATTCCCCCATAGTGCTCCTCTCCCCCCTTCCTGCTAGTGCCCCCCATAATGTACCAGTATAAAATGCCCCATATATAGTGCCCCAGTAGATGCCCCTCAGTGTCCAGCCTCTGATAGGCTGCCGGCCTAGTGTCCCCCATAATGCCCCCCAATAATGTGCCAGTAAGTGTCCCCATAGATGCCCCCCCATCATGTGCCAGTATCAAGTGCCTCTCCCCCCCCCCCACATGTCCCAGTATCATAGTACCATCTCCCCCCCAATGTGCCAGTATCAAGTGCCTCTCTCCTTCCCACCCCCCATGTGCCAGTATCATAGTGCCAAACCCCCCCATGTGCCAGTATCAAGTGCCTCTCTCTTCCCCCCCATGTCCCAGTATCATAGTACCATCTCCCCCCCCCATGTGCCAGTATCATAGTGCCAAACCCCCCCATGTGCCAGTATCAAGTGCCTCCCCCCATGTGCCAGTATCATAGTGCCAAACCCACCCATGTGCCAGTATCAAGTGCCAACCCCCCCCCCTACATGCCAGTATCAAGTGCCTCTCTCCTCCCCCCATGTCCAAGTATCTCTCCTCCCCCCCATGTCCCAGTATCTCTCCTCCCCCCATGTCCCTTTACGGTCGAAACGTCGCATTTTTTTTATTTATTTTTTTTGCTGGTGAAATAAATTCCACTGAATTGAAGACAGGAGAGTGCTGCGGTTTCTTCTATATGACGCATCCAAGGGGGAACTTCTGACTGGCTCCCAACACGGCTGGCACCACCACAAGATAAGACTTTAATTTTTCGATGCGCTGCTATACGCATTTTTTCCAGTATCATAGTGCCATCCCCCCACCCCAATGTGCCAGTATCAAGTGCCTCTCTCCTTCCCACCCCCATGTGCCAGTATCATAGTGCCAACCCCCCCATGTGCCAGTTTCAAGTGCCTCTCTCTTCCCCCCCATGTCCCAATATCATAGTGCCATCTCCCCCCCAAAAAAGTGCCAGTATCAAGTGACTCTCCCACCCCATGTGCCAGTATCATAGTGCCAAACCCACCCATGTGCCAGTATCAAGTGCCAACCCCCCCCACATGCCAGTATCAAGTGCCTCTCTCCTCCCCCCCATGTCCCAGTATCATAGTGCAATCTCCCCCATAACCCCCCCCCCAGGTGCCAGTATCAGGTGCCAACCCCCCTCCCCCCATGTGCCAGTATCAAGTGCCTCCCGCTCCCCCCATGGCAGTAACAGTCGGGTATTAAAAAAAAAAAAAATAAACACTTCTACTTACCTCCATGTCAGCGATGCGATGCAGCCTCTTCCTGTGTCCCGCCCTGTATGTCCATATATGGAGTCAGTGCTTGTATTTCAGAAAAGTTTCTGCTGGGATTCGAACCCACGACCTTCTGTATCAGAGGCAAAGCACTTAACCACAAGACCATAAAACCTGCCTTGCTGCTGACTGAAAAAATATGAGACTTCTACTGTTATAGCTGGCTAAGTGTACATCTATACACATGACAGCTGCTCATATATAGCGATATAGCAGAGCTGAGTGTGCTGGGACAGCTGTCATGTGTATAGATGTACACTTAGCCAGCTATAACAGTAGAAGTCTCATATTTTTTCAATCAGTTCTAATGCAGCCTTTATGGCTGTGTGAGTAAAAGCTTTGCCACTGATACATTGGAGGTTGTGGGTTCGAATCCCAGACACATCAGGAGACAGTAAGGTTAGATCACATTAGCGAGGGTGCCTGGTCAGCCGCTGCTGCTGTGAAGGGGCCCTGAACATTAAGACATCGATATTTAACTAACTTGATATTTAACTAAACTGTCACACACGCTGCCGGGGCGCCGGGCCCCGAAGCATCTACTTCCCCTGCTTCCCTGGTAGTTACGCCACTGGTCCCCCCCCCCGTCCCCCCCGCTTCCTACGCCCATGCCCGCTGCTGCTTCCTTTGCTGAGGTGTCAGATACAAGTGAAGTGGTTTATGATGACGATGTGTCCGTGGGTGCCTGCTCGAAGGGAAGAAGAAGAGGGGGAAAGTTCAGAAGGAGGAGACTAGTTGGAAGCAGGGGGAGGTCGTCGCAAGGAGCTAGTGGCACAGTCAGACAGCATGTATCATGCACCCGGGGTCAGCCAAACAGCACGCCAATCAACACATGCTTTTGCCACCACCAGAATGCCGTCATTGCAAAGCTCAGCAGTGTGGCATTTTTTTTGTGTGTCTGCCTCTGACAACAGTGATGCCATTTGCAACCTGTGCCAAAAGAAACTGAGTTGTGGGAAATCCAACACCCACCTAGGTACAACTGCTTTGCGAAGGCACATGATCGCACATCACAAACGCCTATGGGATCAACACATGATGATGAGTAGAAGCAGCACACAAGCTCAAAGCCACCATCCTCCTCCTGGTCCAGCATCTTCAGCCACGTCAACCACTGATGTCCTCCTTGCCCCCTCTCAACCACCCGCCACTCCGCCTCTCACCTTCAGCAGTTCCATCTCATCTGCCCACAGTCAGGTGTCTGTAAAGGAAATGTTTGAGTGTAGGAAGCCAATGTCACAGAGTCACCCCCTTGCCCGGTGTCTGACAGCTGGCTTGACGGAACTCTTAGCCCACCAGCTTTTACCATACCAGCTGGTGGAGTCTGAGGCCTTCAAAAAATTTGTCGCTATTGGGACACCACAGTGGAAGGTACCGGGACGAAATTATTTTTCAAAAAAGGCAATCCCAAACCTCTACTCAGTGATTGAAAAGGAAGTCATGGCATCTCTGGCATACAGTGTTGGGGCAAGGGTCCATCTGACCACTGATACCTGGTCTGCAAAGCACGGTCAGGGCAGGTATATCACCTACACTGCGCATTGGGTCAACCTGCTGACGGCTGACAAGCATGGAATGCGTGGCTCTGCAGCGGAGTTGGTGACACCGCCATGACTTGCAGGCAGGCCTACTGCCACCTCCTCTACTCCTCCTACTCCATCCTCTTCCATAACCTCCTCGGCTGAGTCCTCTTCTGCTGCGGTGTCTGGCTGCACATCAACTGAATCCCCCCAGCTATTCCACATCCTGGATACGACAGTGTCACGCTGTCTTGGGGTTGACTTGCCTGAAAGCAGAGAGCCACACCGGACCAGCACTCCTGTCCGCCCTGAACGCACAGGTGGATCAGTGACTGACCCCGCACCAACTGGAGATCGGCAAAGTGGTGTGTGACAATGGAAGCAATTTGTTGGCGGCATTGAATTTGGGCAAGTTGTCACATGTGCCGTGCATGGCACATGTGTTGAATCTCATCGTATAACGCTTTGTGTCTCAGTACCCAGGCTTACAGGACGTCCTCAAGCAGGCCAGGAAGGTGTGTGGCCATTTCAGGCATTCCTACACGGCCATGGCGCACTTTTCAGACATTCAGCGCCGAAACAACATGCCAGTGAGGCGCTTGATTTGCGACAGCTTGGAATTCAACACTCACAATGTTCGACCGCCTGCTCCAACAAGAAAAAGCTGTCAACGAGTATTTGTATGACCGGGGTGCTAGGACAGCCTCTACGGAGCTGGGAATTTTTTTGCTATGTTACTGGACGCTCATGCGCAATGCCTGTAGGCTCATGCGTCCTTTTGAGGAGGTGACAAACCTAGTCAGTCGCACCGAAGGCACCATCAGCGACCTCATCCCATTTGTTTTCTTCCTGGAGCGTGCCCTGCGAAGAGTGCTGGATCAGGCTGTAGATGAGCGTGAAGAGGAAGAGGAAGAGTTGTGGTCACCATCACCACCAGAAACGGCCTTGTCATCATCGCTTGCCGGACCTGCGGCAACGCTGCAAGAGGAGTATGAGGAAGAGGAGTCAGAGGAGGAATGTGGCTTTGAGGAGGAGGAAGACCAACCACAGCAGGCATCCCAGGGTGCTCGTTGTTGTCACCTATCTGGGACCCGTGGTGTTGTACGTGGCTGGGGTGAAGAACAGACCATCAATGACATCAGTGAGGACGAGGAACGGGAAATGAGTAGCTCGGCATCCAACCTTGTGCAAATGGGGTCTTTCATGCTGTCATGTCTGTTGAGGGACCCTCGTATAAAAAGGATGAAGGAGAGCGACCTGTACTGGGTGGTCACGCTACTAGACCCCCGGTATGAGCAGAAAGTGGCGGAAATGTTACCAACTTACCGAAAGTCAGAAAGGATGCAGCAGTTCAAAACAAAACTAAAAAATATGTTTTACACAGCTTATAAGGGGGATGTCACAGCACAACGGGAATCTAACAGGGGAAGAGGTGAAAGTAATCCTCCTCCTACCACGACCACGGCGGCAAGGACAGGATGCTTTACAGATGTGTTGTTGATGGAGGACATGCAGAGCTTTTTCAGTCCTACACATCGCCATAGCCCTTTGGGATCCAGCCTTAGAGAACGACTCGACCGACAGGTAGCAGACTACCTCGCCTTAACTGCAGATATCGACACTCTGAGGAGCAATGAACCCCTTGACTACTGGGTGTGCAGGCTTGACCTGTGGCCTGAGCTATCCCAGTTTGCGATAGAACTTCTGGCCTGCCCCGCTTCAAGTGTCCTGTCAGAAAGGACCTTCAGTGCAGCAGGAGGCATTGTCACTGACAAAAGAAGTCGCCTCGGTCAAAAAAGTGTTGATTACCTCACCTTCATTAAGATGAATGAGGCATGGATCCCGAAGGGACTGACAGTGGGGGATACGTTTGACTAACAAAAGGCCTGATGACATGCCTTGGCCTCAAAATGGTCCCAACGCTGCTGTATTTAATGTCTGCATACCGGATGACTTTCGTGAATTCTTTGCCACCAACTAGGGTTCAAGCCACAATGTTTTAGTCACCTTTCTGCCTTGAAAGCATACATTTTTCCGGCCGCTGCTACAACAGCGGCTGCAACAATAACATTATTTTTCAGGCATGTGTACATGCCTAATTTTTCTGGCGTCTGGTGCTGCACTATGGCTGCAAAAACAAACAAAAAAAAGGCACATACAAGTGTCAATTCCCCTTCGTGATCGTTACCTTGTTGTGGTGAAGGGGCTTGCGTATCACAATGAAGTGATCATCACCTCTGAGTGTGTTGGCAATGTTGCCACATCCCAAATGATAAGGCCGTTGCTTCATTATGATCAGACCAAAAGCGATCGGCTGGATAATTTTTCATAGAAAAAACTTACATTTTTTTTTTTTTTTTTTTAAGTTGTATGGGTGGGTTTTTAATACATAAAATAAAAAAATCATAATAAAGTCTCTTAATAGTTAGAAATAATGCAGACAATTTTAAAAATCCCCATCAATTCCAATACAAAGCAAGTACAAAGCTCAGAACTAAATTATTCCAGGACGTCGTAATGGTTCGTTAATTCGACAATGGTTAATCAATTCGTCACACGTCCCCGGATAGGGGACGTAACAGGGATTAAACTGATAGGAATAGTACTAGTTAAGACACCACTCATATAGGGTGTCACAGCACATTGCTCCGTGCACGCGCAGTGCCCCAACTTGGGAGTAAGAGGACCGACCAAGCTGCTTTTTCCATCTCCCGGTTCCTAAAATCAATTCAGTTTGGTGTATCAGAGTTTGGTCTGTCACTGTGAAGGCAGTCGAAGGTACCCAGCCTAAATTTTTTTTCACAAAAGGCAATCCCACCCTGATATGGGATGTAACAGGGATTAAACTGATGAGAATAGTACTACAGAAAATACCACTCATATCGGGTGTGAGAGTAAATTGCACGGCGCAGACGCAGTGACCGTGGCGTGGATTCAAACAAAGGGGAGGGAGACAGCGTTTTTTTAACCATCTCCCCGTTCGAAAAATTTATTTAATAAATGGACCTCAGATTGGGGACGTAACAGGGATTAAACTGATGAGAAGAGAGAACTACAGAAAATAGCACTCATATCGGGTGGGACAGTAAATTGCACGGCGCAGACGCAGTGACCGTGGCTTGGATTCAAACAAAGGGGAGGGAGCCAGCGTTTTTTTAACCATCTCCCCGTTCGAAAAATTTATTTAATAAATGGACCTCAGATTGGGGACGTAACAGGGATTAAACTGATGAGAAGAGAGAACTACAGAAAATACCACTCACATCGGGTGTGACAGTAAATTGCACGGCGCAGACGCAGTGACAATGGCGTGGATTCAAACAAAGGGGAGGGAGACAGCGTTTTTTTAACCATCTCCCCGTCCGAAAAATCTATTTAATAAATGGACCCCAGATTGGGGATGTAACAGGGATTAAATTGATGAGAAGAGAGAACTACAGAAAAT
This sequence comes from Bufo bufo, assembly GCF_905171765.1. NCBI lineage: Eukaryota > Metazoa > Chordata > Amphibia > Anura > Bufonidae > Bufo > Bufo bufo. The sequence continues at coordinate 439,576,287 of NC_053390.1, read as the reverse complement.
ACCACTCATATCGGGTGTGACAGTAAATTGCACGGTGCAGACGCAGTGACCGTGGTGTGGATTCAAATAAAGGGGAGGGAGACCTACAGAAAATACCACTCATATCGGGTGGGACAGTAAATTGCATGGCACAGACGCAGTGACAGTGGATTCAAACAAAGGGGAGGGAGCCAGTGTTTTTTTTTACCATCCCCCCGTTCGAAAAATCTATTCAATTCACCTTTCCGGGACCCTTGGTGTTGTACGTGGCTGGGTGGAGGAACAAACCTTCAATGACATCAATGGGACATGGCTAGCTTGGTATCCAACCTTGTACAAATGGGGAGTTTGCGGTTGGGCAAATGGACTGTTTGCGGTTGTTTGCGGTGCATTAAAAGGGGAGTTTGGTCTGTCAATGTCTGTGAAGCGGGCGTAATCCTTACACTACCTGATCGATACAACATCATACCTGATCGTATACACACACTGGATGTTTTAAACCACGTTGTTCAAAAAAAATTTGGATTGTTAGGTGATTTATGCCCTTTATGGATTAAAATCCAACTCTGCGTCAACTATGTCATTTTCCATGAGAGTTTTGCCATGGATCCCCCTCCGGCATGCCACAGTCCAGGTGTTAGTCCACTTGAAACAATTTTTCCATCACTACTGTGGCTAGAAAGAGTCCCTGTGGGTTTTAAAATTCGCCTGCCTATTGAAGTCTATGGCGGTTCACCCGGTTCGCCCGTTCGCAAACATTTGCAGAAATTCGCGTTCGCCGTTCGTGAACGGAAAATTTTATGTTCGCGACATCTCTAGAGGTCAATAGTCCAGGCAATCCAGCAAGCAGACAGTAAGGAGAGTCGGGGTCAAACAAGGCAGAGGTCGGAATCCAGGAAATCTAATAAACAGACAGTCCAGAACACAGTAGGAAAGTTCAGCGGGAGTCAAGAGGTACAACAACCACGCTTGGGAACTTCCTCCTAAGTGAAGCTGCCTTAAATACTCAAAGCCCCGCCTCTGGGTGGGGACGATAATCAGAACCCAGCTGTCTACTCCCATAAGACAGGGAGAGGGGCGCGCGTCTTATAGAACAGCCTCCCTTTAAAAAACTCTGAATTTTTTTTTAAATGGTCATTTAGACAGACTTCACTACAATATACATTTGGTAACAACAACTTTGAGGCACAACAAAACGTCATGGACCACCATTCTCTGACCCACACCAATACATTAGGCAGTGGATTAATACTGTAAAAGATTTGTTGTGATTGTGAATTATGAGATAAAGATTGGGGTGATTAAGGCTACTTTCACACTCGCGTTTAGGCTTTCTGTTTGTGAGATCCGTCATGGGCTCTCACAAGCGGTCCAAAACGGACCAGTTTTGCCCTAATGTATTCTGAATGGAAAAGGATCCGCTCAGAATGCATCAGTTTGCCTCCGATCAGTCGCCATTCCGCTCTGGAGGCGGACACCAAAACGCTGCCTGCAGCGTTTTGCTGTCCGCTTGACAAAACTGAGCCAAACCGTTTTTTCAGGCACAATAGAAAACAGATCCTATTGACTCAATAGAGTTCATAACGGATCCGTCTTGGCTATGTTACAGATAATACAAATGGATCAGTTCATCACGGATCCGTTTTTGCAGATCCATGACAGATCCGCCCAAAACGCGAGTGTGAAAGTAGCCTGATTTAAAAATACATTCAGTTGCTGTGGGTGAGATTAATATGTAAAGAATTACAGTGCACATTATTCTTTTACCCTCTTACAGATCATATCTCAAATTACAGTGGTAAGATAGTGCTAACATTTTTCCCTGTCTGCTCTGTGATTCTTTTGCTCACTAAGGGTGCTTTCACACATAGGGGGGCATTTATCACACTGGTGTAAAGTAGAACTGGCTTAGTTGCCCATAACAGCCAATCAGATTCCACCTTTCATTTTCCAAAGGAGCTGTAAAAAATGAAAGGTGGAATCTGATTGGTTGCTATGGGCAACTAAGCCAGTTCTACTTTACACCAGTTTGATATCTTCCCGATAGTTTTTAGTTTTTTTGCACTTAGATTTTTTGTGTATTTTGTGCCTGCAGTTTTTTGGTCAGTTTTTTTTAGGTAAAAACGGCAGCTCCAAATCTTAGCCAAAGTTCTGTGGGAAATTTGAAATGCAGAACACGCAAATGTTTTGTTTTAGTTTTTTTTGCTATTGGCATTTTTGTCAATTAGGTGATTTTTTTTGTCTTTCTTGCTTCTTTCCAAAAATGTAGCATACTGCCAATATCTTTTGTATAGTTAGTGGTAAAACACATGGAAAAAAAAATACCAGAAAAAAAGCACAAAAAACATAGGTGCAAAAAAACCTGAGGTGTAGTAGCCCAGAACTGGGGTTTCTACAATATGTGCATTGTTTATATTGCTGTGCATAATGTTATTTAATTTTTTTACTTCTGGCCGTAGCTACCAGCAGGGAATGGATGGTAAAGATTGGCAAGGAAGAGGGCTAATCATCAGGACTGGTTGTCCTGCTCCATGCCCAGAGAGGGAGTTCCAGTGAGGCTGGACAAATTGAGGGAGGCCGACATAATGGGTTTTGGGTGCAGGGCCGGGAGATAAGGGGTTAGTGGGGAGCTAGAGGGGCGGGCTGAGAGAAGGGGTGGGGTGTTGGTAATAAAATGGGGCGGTCGCGTGCAGGGAGGCGCCATTTTAGGAGAAGTTAGGAGGAACAGGCATCTAACAGGATCTCACCATGTCCGACGTGGAAGAAGTGCTGGCGAGGCTGAGGGCGGCAGCGGAGGCCCGAGGTTCGGGTTGGCTACAGGACCAGGTAGCCAGCTTGTTGCAGGGGGAGGCGGTGGGTACTGTCAGCCCACCGCCGAGCGAAAGACGGCCGCGGCGGGCTGGGCCGCCGGCGCGCCTTATCATGGAGGACACCCCCAGAGTCCAGCGCTGGGTAAGGAGCCCCTCCGGGGACCCTCCGCGCCGGGGGGGACATTCTCAGCCCCTTCCTAAGTCCTCCCGGTTCGGGAGGAATCCAGGTGTGTGGCGGGACTCAGCGAGAGGCACGGGGGGGCCCCCCCAGCGTGTGGCAGCGGACAGCAGGGCTGAAGAACTGGGTACTGCAGGCTCCTCCCCTTCTGCGGGGAGGGGGAGGCCTGCTCGGCGGGGGAGAGCCTGCAACATCAAGAAGCACGGGGCTGTGCACCAGAAGGTGGCGTCTGTGCACAGGCCCCTCCAAGATGGTGGACAGCCCCTGGCTGGTCCTTCTGGTGTATCAAGTGGAGCGGGATCCAGGTCAGCGCAGAGTGCGTCCAGCGCAGAGGAAGCTGGGACGCCGGGAGACAGAGAAGTGTCATCACCATCAAGAGGGTCCGTGTCAGTGCGGTCCAAAGTAGAGCTGCGGGAGTCCGGATCAATGGCTGCGGGGTTCACAGCACCCGGGCAGCCAGGTGAGACAACGTTGGGGACGCTACTTGCTTTAATTCAGGGTGTTGGTGTGGGGGGGGGGTGTGGGGGTGGTCAGTCTGAAGTGATTGGTGGGTTGGGCCGGTTGTTATGTGGTTTGGCGGGCGTTGGGTCGGGGTCCGGGGGGGCAGGGCCTTTGCAAGTGTGGGGGGTTGGGACAGGGATTGGGGGAGAGACGGCGGTTGGTGGTGGGGTATTGGTGCAGGTGGGGGCGGGGGTTGGGGGGGCGACGTGCGGCGCGGGTTGGGGGGGTATCAGTGCAAACATAGGTGGGGTGAAGAGGATAGGCCCAGGGTGGATGACGCGGCTAGGGGGGAGGTGTACGTGTGCTTTGAGGGCCCCTTGGGGGCGCACTTAAAGCAGGAGATGAGGGACAGGATATGGAAGGGGGAATACGTGGATATTTTCTCGCTTCTTCCTCTAGAACAGTTTAATTTGGATGTTATTAGGAAGGATGTGGGGAAAAGGGAGGAGGAGGAGAAGAGGCGGTATCGGCAAATTCCACGGACATTTGGGAATTGGCTTCAGGCTTTTGCTATTTTGGCAAGTGTGATTGGCGAAAGGGCGCCGGACAGTTGTTCTCCGCTTTTTTGCTACCTGGATGCTATAGGGGAAGCTTATAGGGTATACGGGGGTTCAGGATGGTTGCGGTATGACAAACAGTTTCGTCAGAGAAAAGCGGTCCGCCCCAACATGCGGTGGGATCATAAGGACATATTGTTGTGGATGAAGGTGATGGCGCCGGTGCGGCAGGGGCAGCTTTTTCAGGGGGAGCAGTACGGATTTGCGGCAGCTTCGGCCAAGGGTTTGTGTTTCTTATTCAATAAAGGGAGTTGCAAGTTTGGACAAAAATGCAAGTTCAAGCACGAGTGCTCTGTTTGCGGGGGAAGTCACGGGGCCAGTCGTTGTTTCCGGGGCCCCAGGCCAAGCGGTGGGGAGGCGGTTGGAAAAGGGGCAGCCGCCGGTGCGAGTGGACGTGATGGGGCGGTATTTATTCCTTCTTCCCCTTTGAAAACAGTGGTCGGGAAGCTTAGAAATCTGCGTTCTGCTTTGGTGCACCCGGAGGTAGTAACGCAAAAATTGGCTAAGGAAGTTGCTTTGGGGAGAATGGATGGGCCTTTTGAGGATTTGCCTATGGTGGACTTATGAGTTTCTCCACTGGGGGTGGTTCCAAAAAAGGAGCCGAACGCTTTTCGTTTGATTCACTAATCACCATTTGTCGTTCCCAAAGGGGGCTTCGGTGAATGATAGGATTGATCCGGAGCTGTGTTCAGTGGTGTATACGTCCTTTGACACAGCGGTCGGTTGGGTGCGGAAGTTGGGGCCGGGTACCCTGTTGGCAAAGACAGACATTGAGGCAGCGTTTCGTCTGTTACCAGTTCATCCGGATAGTTTGCATTTGTTGGGTTGTTTTTGGAATGGGGGTTATTTTGTTGACAGGTGTTTACCAATGGGGTGTTCTGTCTCTTGCGCGTATTTAGAAAAATTTTGCTCCTTTTTGGAATGGGTGGTGAAGGACGTGTCAGGGTGCACTTCACTTATTCATTATTTGGACGATTTCCTGTGTTTGCGTCCTGCGGATTCCAGGGTATGCGGGTTGTTGTTGGCGTCGTTGCAGTCGGTGTTTGAGTCGTTTGGGGTGCCGTTGTCGGCGGAGAAGACGGTTGGGCCTACTACGGAATTGTGTTTTTTGGGTATAGTGCTAGACACGGTGCGGATGGAGTGTAGGCTGCCTGAGGACAAGTTGGACGACCTAAGGGATGCAGTGCGGACGGCGAGGGGCGGGCCAAAGATTCGTTTGAGGGAGTTGCAATCTTTGTTGGGAAATTCGAATTTTGCTTGTCGGTTTATTCCGATGGGCCGAACTTTTTGTAGGTGGCTGGCGGCTGCCATGGGAGGCGTGGTTTCAGGGCATCATTTTATTCGGCTGGGTAAGGAGTTGAGAAGGGATTTGGAGGTTTGGGACAGGTTTTTGGAGCAGTTTAATAGTAGGGCGTTAGTCATGGGGGACACGGTCGAGAGTTTTGAGTTGTTCTCGGATGCAGCTGGCGGGGTGGGTTTTGGTGTCTATTGTGAAGGACAGTGGTGTGCAGGAAAGTGGCCTGAGTCGTGGGTTTTGAAGGGCTGGGTGAAGAATGTTGCTTTACTTAAATTGTTCCCCATAGTGCTGGCTGTTGTACTCTGGGGTGACAAATTCAGGAACAAAAGGGTGCGGTGTCATTGTGACAACTTGGGTGTTGTGCAGGCGGTCAACAGTCGGACGGCATCTTCCCCTCCCATTGTCAGGTTGTTGCAGCATTTGGTGCTAATGTGTTTGCCTTTGAATTCTTGGGTTTTGGCGGTTCATGTGCCGGGAGTTGCTAATGGAGTGGCTGATTCTCTTTCTCGTCTACAGTTGGAGCGGTTTCGTCAGCTGGCGCCAGAGGCGGAGGGGTTGGAGTGTCCAGTTTGGCTCTGGGATCTCTTGGAGGTACCATAGCGGGTTTGTTTAGACAGTCGTTGAGTGCGGGTACATGGTTGGATTATGGTAAGGCTTGGCGTTGTTGGGAGCAATGGTGTGTTGGTTTGGGAGTGGGGGTGGATGGGGGGAGGCTCCGTTGGTATTGTTTTTGGGTTATATTGTTGAAGAGGGTTGGTCGTGGCAAGGGTGAATAGGTGTTTGGCTGGTTTGGTTTTTGGCTTTAAATTGTGGGGCCTTCCGGACGTTACGAAGACGTTTTTAGTGAGGCAGGTGTTAAAGGGTTTTAGGCGGGGTGGGCGATTGGCTGACAGTAGGAGGCCGGTCTCTTTTGATTTGTTGTTGCGGATGGGGGTTTGTGTTGATTCGGTGTGTAGGTCAGCAAGTGAGGTGCGTTTATTTAGGTTGGCGTTTTCGTTAGCCTTTTTTGGGGCGTTTCGCTTGGGGGAATTAGTGAGCGGGAGTGTGGGCAGTCCGGGGGGTTTGGGGTGGGAGGATGTAGATTTGTTTGGGGATAGGGTGGTGGTACGACGGACAGGGAAGGGAGGGGTTGTAGTGTGTCATTGTATGCGGTGCCGGGTTGCTTGGTATGCCCAGTCAGTTGTTTGAGGTATTATAGGGCGGGGGCTGACTGGGTCGGTGTGGGTCCTCTATTGAGGCACGAGGACGGGTCGTTTTTGTCAAGGTTTCAGTTTGTGGCAGTTTTCAAAAAATGTTTAGCAACGTTGGGAATGGACTCTAAAGGCTTCACGGGTCATTCCTTCCGGATTGGGGCAGCGACTGAGGCAGCACGACTGGGTTTGGGTGATGAGGTGATCAAGAAGATTGGGAGATAGAAATCTGATCATTTTAAGTTATACGTGCGTTTGGGGGGTTTGTAAGGCGTTGTTGTTTATTAATGCTGTGTCTTGTTTACCCTTTTTCTTTCTCTCCTCTATGTGTTTCAGGTGGTGCGGCTGCTTTAGTGTGGATTCTGGGGCACTCGTTCGTTTTTTGGGGGGCTCTTCAGGCAGACGTAAGGCCGAACGGGCGACAGTTGGGGATTGGGAGGGATGCGGCGATCATAAGATGGATCGGGCATAGAGGTATGTTGTGGGGGAATGTGATGGGGGAGGTGCATCGTCATGCTCTTCTAGATCGTTCCCCTGATATTCTGGTGCTGCATGTCGGGGGCAATGATCTAGGAGTTCGGTCATGTAGGGAGTTGATCAAGGACATAAAATTTGATCTTTTACGGTTGTGGTCATTGTTCCCGGGTTTAATAACCGTTTGGTCGGACATTGTGTATCGGAAGTTGTGGCGGGACGCGCTGTCGGTGGAGCATTTGAATAAGGCGCGGATAAAAGTGAATAGGGCGGTTGGTAAGTTTGTGACCAGGAATGGGGCGGTGGTGGTTCAGCATACTGATTTGGAGGCGGGTACCGGAGGTTTTTGGAGGGCTGATGCAGTGCTTCAGACTAAAAAAAATACCTAGTAGCCATTGGCTCCTGAACTGAAAAATTTAGGAGCCAAATAAAATTTTTAGTCGCCAAATCGAAACCGAATCAAAATTTAGGTATCGGCGTAGGGTTGTTTTGATACCAAAATTTTGATTCGCTTTCGTCACCATAAAAAAGTATTGCGATACTCAATACCGCGCAAAAAAAAAAAAAAAAAAACACCAAAAAAAGCAGCGTGCATGTCGCATTTTATGAAACATTCGGCCCATAATAGAACAGTCCTATCCTATTTTTTGGGGTGACAAGGTGACTAAAAAATGGCGAATGCTCACCGCATAGGAGATATTTTTTAATAATTTAATAGTTTGGACAGCGCTATGTAATATGTTTATTTATTTATTGTTTATATATTTTATATGTAAAATTGGGAAAGGGGGGATTTAAACGTAATATTTTAGGGTACTTTCACACAAGCGTTTTTCTTTTCCGGCATAGAGTTCCGTCACAGGGGCTCTATACCAGAAAAGAACTGATCAGGCATATCCCCATGCATTCTGAATGGAGAGCAATCCGTTCAGGATGCATCAGGATGTCTTCAGTTCAGTCATTTTGACTGATCAGGCAAAAGATAAAACCGCAGCATGCTATGGTTTTATCTCCGGCGAAAAAAACTGAAGATTTGCCTGAATGCCGGATCCAGCATTTTTCCCCATAGGAATGTATTAGTGCCAGATCTGGCATTCAAAATACGGGAATGCACCCACACTAAATCCGGGCCCATTCACTTCTATGGGGCTGTGCACATGAGCGGTGATTTTCACACATCACTTGTGCGTTGCGTGAAAATCGCAGCATGCTCTATGTTGTGCGTTTTTCACGCAACGCAGGCCCCATAGAAGTTAATGGGGCTGCGTGAAAATCGCAAGCAAGTGCGGATGCGGTGCGATTTTCACGCATGGTTGCTAGGATGAAAGTCTATTCACTGTATTATTTTCCCTTATGACATGGTTATAAGGGAAAATAATAGCACTCTTTAATACAGAATGCATAGTAGAAGGTCAATATAATAAACATTGGTGGCGCAGTGCGCCCCCTCAACACCCCAGTATGATAAACATTGGTGGCGCAGTGCGCCCCCCAACACCCCAGTATAATAAACATTGGTGGCGCAGTGCGCCCCCCCAATATAATAAACATTGGTGGCGCAGTGCACCCCCCCAACACCCCAGTATAATAAACATTGGTGGCGCAGTGCGCCCCCCCAATATAATAAACATTGGTGGCGCAGTGCGCCCCCCCAACACCCCAGTATAATAAACATTGGTGGCGCAGTGCGCCCCCCAATATAATAAACATTGGCGCAGTGCACCCCCCAACACCCCAGTATAATAAACATTGGTGGCGCAGTGCACCCCCTCCAATATAATAAACATTGGTGGCGCAGTGCGCCCCCCCCTCAATATAATAAACATTGGTGGCGCAGTGGGCAGTGCCAATGAGGGTTAAAAAATAAAAAAATAATTAACTCACCTCCTCCAATTGAGAGTCTCCTGTTCTTTCTTCAGGACCTGTCAAAGGACCTGTGGTGACATCACTGTGCTCATCACATGATACATCACATGATCCATCACCATGGTAAGGGACCATGTGATGAGCTCAGTGACGTCACCACAGGTCCTGAAGAAAGAACAGGAGACCGGCAGCTACGCGATCAACTGGAGGAGGTGAGTTAATTTTTTTATTAGTGGGAAGTGCCCTCATTGGCACTTCCCACTGAGCCACCAATGTTTCTTATACTGGGGTGTTGGGGGGGGGGCGCACTGTGCCACCAATGTTTCTTATACAAATACGGGAGGCGGGTGCCGGAATCAAATAGCCGGCACCCGACCTTTGTGACAGGAAGCTCCGATCAGCGGCAGTTAACCCCTCAGGTACCGCACCTGAAGGGTGAACTCAACTGCAGCTCATCGCAGCTCCCTGTCACAAAGGTCGGGTGCCGGCGTTTTGATTCCGGCACCCGCCTCCTGTATTTGTATTACAGGTCAGTTTTCTTCATTGGTGGCGCAGTGGCCACAGCCCCTCCTCCTCCTCCTCCTGTCTCTCTTCTTACTGGCAGCGGCAGCACAGGGGGGAGGGAGAGACTCCTCCTCCTCTGCGCTATTGAATAGAACATCGGCGGTGGGGCAGAGAACTATCATCTCCTGTGCCCGCCGCTGTATTCAACTGCAAGTAATGGAACAGAATAATAATCATACATCAAATTTTCACTTTTTAATACTTGGTTGCAAATCCTTTGCAGTCAATTACAGCCTAAAGTCTGGAACGCATAGACATCACAAGATGCTGGGTTTCATCCCTGGTGATGCTCTGCCAGGCCTCTACTGCAATTGTCTACAGTTCCTGCTTGTTCTTGGGGCATTTTCCCTTCAGTTTTGTCTTCAGCAAGTAATATGCATGCTCAATCGGATTCAGGTCAGGTGATTGACTTGGCCATTGCATAACATTCCACTTCTTTCCCTTAAAAAACTATTTGGTTGCTTTTGTAGTATGCTTTGGGTCATTGTCCATCTGCACTGTGAAGCACCGTCCAATGAGTTCTGAAGCATTTGGCTGAATATGAGCAGATAATATTGCCCAAAACACTTCAGAATTCATCCTGCTGCTTTTGTCAGCAGTCACATCATCAATAAATACAAGAGAACCAGTTCCATTAGCAGCCATACATGCCCACGCCATGACACTACCACCACCATGCTTCACTGATGAGGTGGTATGCTTAGGATCATGAGCAGTTCCTTTCCTTTTCCATACTCTTCTCTTCCCATTACTCTGGTACAAGTTGATCTTGGTCTCATCTGTCCATAGGATGTTGTTCCAGAACTGTGAAGACTTTTTAGATGTCGTTTGGCAAACTCTAATCCGGCCTTCCTGTTTTTGAGGCTCACCAATGGTTTACATCTTGTAGGGAACCCTCTGTATTCACTCTGGTGAAGTCTTCTCTTGATTGTTGACTTTGACACACATACACCTACCTCCTGGAGAGTGTTCTTGATCTGGCCAACTGTTGTGAAGGGTGTTTTCTTCACCAGGGAAAGAATTCTTCGGTCATCCACCACAGTTGTTTTCTGTGGTCTTCTGGGTCTTTTGGTGTTGCTGAGCTCATCGGTGCGTTCCTTCTTTTTAAGAATGTTCCAAACAGTTGTTTTGGCCACGCCTAATGTTTTTGCTATCTCTCTGATGGGTTTGTTTTGTTTTTTCAGCCTAATGATGGCTTGCTTCACTGATAGTGACAGCTTTTTGGATCTCATCTTGAGAGTTGACAGCAACAGATTCCAAATGCAAATAGCACACTTGAAATGAACTCTGGACCTTTTATCTGTTCATTGTAATTGGGATAATGAGGGTAAAAAGAACACACACCTGGCCATGGAACAGCTGAGAAGCCAATTGTCCCATTACTTTTGGTCCCGCAACAAGTGGGAGGCACATATGCAAACTGTTGTAATTCCTACACCGTTCACCTGATTTGGATCTAAATACTCTCAAATGAAAGCTGACCATCTGCAGTTAAAGCACATCTTGTTAGTTTCATTTCAAAACCATTGTGGGGGTGTATAGAGCCAAAAATGTTAGAATTGTGTCGATGTCCCAATATTTATGGACCTGACTGTATATATGATTAGGAATTTGGGGCTTCTATGACCTCCCTCGTCAGGGGGTATGTTACTGTCATTTATATATACATGTTATGTATTTATTTATTTTATTAATAAAACGGCTGCTGTGGCTGATTTAATCCAACCCTGGCTGTGAGTGTTCTTTGGGTAGGAGGGTTGGGGTCAGGATATCTTGCTTAGTGATGGGAGAGGCCCTGGGGAATAGCCAATAACCCAATCAAGTGAGGCTGGACGAATTGAGGGAGGCCGACATGATGGGTTTTGGGTGCAGGGCCGGGAGGTAAGGGGTTAGTGGCGAGCTAGAGGGGCGGTCTGAGAGAAGGGGTGGGGTGTTGGTAATAAAAGGGGGCAGTCGCGTGCAGAAAGGCGCCATTTTAGGAGAAGTTAGGAGGAACAGGCATCTCCCGCCCACCCTCCCCCTTTTTTGGTTACAGATTAGTGGGTTAATAAAAAAATCAAAAAAAAAAGAAGGATAAAAGGGGAGAAGTTAACAGGTCAGGTAATTGGGGTGATATGGGATGTCGAGGCGGTGGAAGGTCATAGAAGCTGGTGGTATTGGATGGTATGGAAAATGGGAGGGCCTCCAGGTTGGGGGCTGGATTTTCATAGTTGAGGCATTTGGTTGGTTCAGAGAGGGGTCCATGAGTTGGTGTCTCCGAGCTGGAGTTTTGCGGCTGGAGGCAAGATGGAATTGCCGTGTTGGGGTGTTTTTATATATATATATATATATATATATATATATATGATTAGGAATTTGGGGCTTCTATGACCTCCCTCATAAGGGGGTATGTTACTGTCATTTATATATACATGTTATGTATTTATTTATTTTATTAATAAAACGGCTGCTGTGGCCGATTTAATCCAACCCTGGCTGTGAGTGTTCTTTGGGTAGGAGGGTTGTGGTCAGGATATCTTGCTTAGTGATGGGAGAGGTCCTGGGGATTAGCCAATAACCCAATCATGAGTAACCTCTGAGAGGAGAGAAGCAACCTGCAAAGCTCCTGCTCCTGTTACAGATCCACTATAGTTATAATGTATTCAACAGCAGAGTCAATGGCTATAACCAGCATCTACAGACACTGCTGTAAGTTGAGGGACTACAGCTAAGATACCTAACACCCAGAATGTTACTAGGCCAGTATGAACTAAGTGCTAAACTGCAGCCTTCCAACCTGCCTCCAGATTCCTTGTTGGTGCCAAAGAGAATTGCTCTTGGAAATTGCAGCTATTCAATGGACTTGAAGTTCTACGTTGCGCTTAGTAAAAAAGTCTTTGTTACGTTTAACTCTGGCCTCCACAGATCCCCAGAGAGCAATGGCCTAAGGAAGTACACTGTGACACAACAGTTCATCAGGGCCACTGCCACTCCGATACTCTACAGAGGGTCGCTGCAGAGACATTTCAGCTACGGACACTTTTACATGGGTTGATTTTCTGTCCATAACAAGCCCCAATTAATTATATACAAAATGATCGGCACTCATGATTACTTTGATTTGCATTGCATTTAGTATGAATTTTATTCTGACAGAATCTGTCTATTATGGGCATGGGTTACAGTACATGGCATCCGTACCTGCCTGAGGGAGCAGGACAGCAACGGGCATGGGATGCCATTGCAACACTGTCCCTTGCAAGTGCCCAGGGCAGGGTTTCTTTTTGAAATGCTCTCCACTCTGAGTGGCAGCTGCAGTGGTCTCTTCATGTTACAGCTAACAGTAATAGCAGTGGGAAGAGCCTGTTAAGCACCTCAATGCAAAGAGCAGTAAATGCTGCCCTGGAACTTGCAAGAGCAGGGAATAGCAGAATAAAATTTTACACTACTCTTGATGAGAAAAGCTCCACAAAAGATACATTTGTACTGCTCTCCCCAGGCCCTGTCTAGTGCTGTCAACAGTTGAGCAGGGTCAAAACTACTGACAGACTCCCTTTAAACATTTAATCATAAATTAGATAATAGAACTGTATCAAGTGCAGTCAACATATTAACTCTTTCCCTGCCAAGGATGTATCTCCTAAGGTGGCACTTCAGTAGTCAAGGACGTATGTCACATGTCTTTGTTACTGATGGCTACAGAACTTTAAAGCTGGCAATCTTGCGTTGTAAAGCTAGAGAAATATCAGCTTTTCAAACTCTTTTATCTAGCTGCTAAGCAGCCTGAGATATATCAGGTTCCCCTTCAGCTAGCTGTAATCTCTGTCAACATGATGATGGAGAGAGAGACCGATGGTGACATGCTGACAGATTGCAGGTTGAAGAGGAGAGAATTAGATCTGCAATGTGATTGGCACATTCCTGCTGTTTTTGCATTTGACACATGCAGCATTGAATGTAGATGGTATGAACCACTCATATCTTACAGTTTTTTACTAAGATTATATTTTATTTGCATAAAGACTCTGCTAGAGTATGCATTTTAGTGGCAAATTAAAATTTTTATCCAATTATTGTTTGCTGCAAAGTTGTGTGAAGGGGGTTGTGTGTGTATTAAGTTGTATCTTTGTACACAATATGTTGTTTGCTTTCAGAAAATGTAGATTTTGGTAATATGGCAGCTGTTTGCTGTGTAAGTGTAAGCCGTGTAACGGGGTGGGCTCCCCAGGATACAGCGAAGTCACAGACAAGGAAAGCGACACTGACACCAGCTTAATATGCAAGAACAGAAACTTTACTTATGCAAAAATGTAATATCACAAACATAACCAAAACAATGCAAACATACATAGAAAAACGCTATATCCCGGACCCACAGTACCCACTGGACATGATCTGTTTTGCATATTCAAATCCCAGAGTGTGCTGGCTGTAGCTGCAAAACAGTGGCCTCTAGTGCCCGGAATGCCAAATGACAGTTTCAGTACAAACATTTTGCAGAAATAGCTGTTTCACAATCTCACATGCCACCCCACTAGAAGTTGTCGTACTCAGCAACTCTCCCCATACAAACTCCTCCTGGGCATAACGCTGTGGAGGCACACCAGCATTGGGCCTCGCTGACCTTCTCAGATTGGGGGTTTCAGAAATACTGGGGACATCAGGCATAGTTGACAAGAGAGGAGCTGTGGATTGCTCAGCATTGCATCTGGGTGGCAAACCTGCCACAGCCGGAACCTCTGTGGACACTTGAGCACGGACGACCCACCATTCCTCCTCTTCCTCATCTGAGGGACTTTCCTCCATACCCTGAGCGTGAGGAGGCACCTCCTCTACGCACACCGGCTCATCAAAATTGCAACGTCTCAACATATTACGGTGTAAGTTCCGTGAGGGTGCCCCTACTGTCTCTACCTCATAGACCGGAATAGCGGGGTCTACCCTTCTCTTCACCGTGTATGGAACTGCCTCCCACCGTCCATCCAACTTCCCTGACGGCCGTTTGGCTTTGACCATCACCCGATCACCAGGGACATACCCATCTTTGTGCACTGGTCTTGGGTTAGGGAGTACCACCTGTCCCAGGCACTCCCCCACAACCTTGTGGACTGCTCTCAGCCGGCGGCGGTGCTCCTGCACCCATGCGGTGATACTTCTCGATGGGGGCTCCATCGGGTTAGGCATGTGGAGATCTTCAATCTCCCGTCCGGCTCGTCCAAACATGAGCATATGTGGAGAGTATCCGGTGGTACGGTGTACTCTGTTATCATAGGCCCACATCAACTCAGGTAGGTATGCGGGTTACTGGACTTTTTGACTGTCTTCCAGAGTCCGCAGCATCTGAAGCAAGGTGCGATTGAAGCGTTCGCACGCCCCGTTTCCTTGTGGGTGATATGGAGTGGTTTGGGAGCATTCAATCCCATACAGTTGGTACAGTTCATTCATTAGAGTACCCTGAAAGCATGCTCCCTGGTCAGAATGTATCCTCGGTGGACACCCGAACACCTGTATAAAGTGTTTACAGACAGCTTCGGCGGCCGACTCTGCGGTTTGGTCTCTGGTGGGCACAGCCACCGCATACTTGGTAAAGTGATCTTTCATAACTACGCAGTACGATTGTCCCGAGGTAGAATATCCGATCTGTACATAATCGATCATCAGAAGTTCTAGGGGAGCTGAGGTGCGGATGGTCTGCACAGGAGCCCGCTGTTCAGTACTCTTACTCAACTCACAGGAACGACACTTAAGACATGCCGCGGCCACCATGTCGGCCAGATCTGGACAGTATACCAGCCGTTGAAGCCACTTGAACATTTTGTCGCTCCCAAAATGAGCTCCCTTTTCATGAGCTTCCCTGGCGGCCTCCGGTCCCATCGACATGGGAATGACAATCTGTTGTCGGTACTGCAGCTCTGACTGTAAGTATATGATCTGGCACAAGAGGCCCTGGGTAATTGTCAGCTTGTCCCACTGCCTTAACAACTTCTGACCCTCTGGGGTCAGGAGGGCTCGTTCTTCTGGCCGAGGCCAGATCTTGCTCTGAACCCATTCTTTCACTTTCCACAAATCCCGGCAGCTATCCTGGACTCTCTCCCAATCAGTCAACGTTTTCCCTAGCACCAGCGTCATTCCAGATGCCACCCCACTTGAATGTGCCACATCCGGGAACAGAGGTAAGCGACCAGGGTCAGGAGTTTCATTATACTCTAACTCCTCATCGGCTCTCTGAGTCGACTGTCCTACTGGAACTCGAGAGAGTGCATCGGCGTTGTCGTTCTCCCTACCGGACCGGAACTTGATGCGGTCTTGGTACTCAGAGAGGCGGGCCAACCATCTTTGCTCGAGTGCGCCGAGCTTGGCATTCTCCAGGTGTGCCAATGGGTTGTTGTCCATCATCACGGTCACTTCTGCACCAGTCAGGTATTCTGCAAACATTTCGGTCATGGCCCACACCAGTGCCAGTAGTTCCAGTTTAAAGGAGCTATAGTTATCAGGGTTGCATTCTGACTCTCTTAGGGACCGGCTCCCATAGGCGATGACTCTCTCCCGTCCATCCTGGACTTGGGACAATACGGCCCCCAGACCATGTAGGCTTCCATCAGTATACAGCAGGAATGGGGTATCAAACCGTGCGTAAGCCAGGATCGGGGCATTGGTCAGCGCCTCTTTCACTGCTTCAAAGGCCTCTTGTTGTCGGGGCCCCCAGTTGACGGGGCATTTCTTTGGGCCTCCAGCCATGCCTCTTAGCAACTCGTTTAACGTGCCCACCAGATGAGCGAATTTGGGTATAAACCTCCTGTAGTAGCCGGCCAGTCCCATGAATGCCCGTACCTCCCGTAGCGTACTTGGCCGGGGCCACTTCTGAACGGCCTCCACCTTGCTGGGGGCCGGTTTTACCCCATCCTGGGTGACCACATGTCCTAAGAACTCTATCTTCTGTCGGAACAGTTGGCATTTCTTTGGCTTGATCTTGAGCCCATGGTCTCGTAGCCGTCCCAAGACTTGTCACAGCTCTGGAGGTGATCTTCATAGGTAGCCCCGAACACTACTATGTCATCCAGGTATATCAATACTGATTCGAAGTTGAGGTCCCCCAGACAGTGTTCCATCAATCGCTGGAATGTCCCCGGAGCATTGGAGAGGCCGAAGGGCATCCGGTTGAACTCGTAGAGTCCCATAGGTAGAATGAAGGCCGTCTTGGCTTTGTCCTTCTTGGCCACCGGCACCTGTCAGTATCCACTAGCCAGGTCAAGAGTTGAGAAGAACTTTGCTTGGCTTAGGGCTGATAATGACTCTTCAATCCGCGGAAGGGGGTAGGCATCCCGGACGGTCTGAGCATTCAGCTTCCGATAATCCACGCAGAACCGGAGACTCCCGTCTTTCTTCCGCACCAAGACTACCGGAGCAGCCCACGGACTTTGACTCTCCTGGATCACCCAGTTCTCCAACATGCTGGCCACCATATCTTTCACCTCCTGATACATCTTAGGTGGGATCTGCTGGTAGCGTTCCTTGATCAGCGCAGCATCGCCGGTTGGGATTTCATGTTCGATGGCAGTAGCACACCCAAAGTCCTCATCATGTCTTGAGAAGGCCTCCTGAAATTCCCAGAGGGTGTCTTCCAGCAGCTTTTGTTCCCCCGGGGTCAGGGTTCTGCAGTCCACCCCCATACGGGCCATGATCACTCGACCGTTCCACTCTGCTGTCGGGGTTTCCTTTGAATGGGTCTCCACAGCATAGGTCCAGGCTGATCTCCTATCCGGCTGCAGCGTAAAGCCACTTCGTCGAGCGATACCCCCTTCGGACATATAAACTTTGGCCAGCAGGGTGTTTGCGGGGACGGTTAACTCGTAGTCCTCAACATTACAGCAGCGTATAGGCACACATCCGTCTTTCACAACAGCAAGGGCCTGGTCTACCAGTGGGCGAATCTGTGTCTCTTCTTGATAAGCGGGCTCGATCAGGACCTCCAGTCCATTCAGTCGTCGTCCAGCCCCCACTGGCAGCATCAATATTCGCTCCTGTCGAGGTGGGATCTTCAACGGAGTCCTCCGTAGCACCCTCACGTCTCCAATGGCCCGTCCGGATAGGTTACTCTTTTGCAGGCTACAGCTCCTCACCATTTGTTGCAAGACCTTCTGGGTAGACCGGTGTGCAGTGGCCCGTTGCCAGTACTTCGGCCCTTCCTTGGCATAGAGTTGATGATCTAGGTCTCTCAGTATATTCATGCCCAGGGTCACGTCCATTCCTTTTCGGGACAAATGGTCCACCAGTACGACCCCTTTCTTGCCGATGTCTTGCCCAAACAGTCGGACCCGCATCCAAACTATCCCTCGAACATCCATCTCTCTATTATCGGCAGCCGTCAGCCTGATGACGCTGCCGTCTTCGGGCTTCATCATATGCCCGAAGTGCCTTTCGAAGAACTCCAAAGGCATTAGAGTGCATTCTGACCCTGTATCAACTAGGCAGCAAACCTTTCGGCCTTCCAACTCGGCTTCTAATACGGGGCTGCTGGCATACAGATCACGTTCTTCACGCAGAGGGCTTAACTTCTGGTGTACTGCCTCAGGACACCCAGCTACTGCAGCGGTCGGAAGTTTAACGTCGGCTCAGACGCTACCTGTTCTGGGCACTCTCTGGCCATATGGCCGTACTTTCGGCAAACCCAACAGAGGGGCCCTCTTCTGCCCGGCCCCCTCACCAGGGTTGTTCTGGGTGGAGTGGCACGAGGTGCGGGGACAGTTTCTGGAGGCCACATCCTTTAAGGACTCCGATTCTTCAGATCCCGACCGGTCCCTTGTCACATGCGTGCTATTCACTACTCTCGCTGCCGTAGGTATGGGCTCTTCCTCTCTCTCTACGGCGGCTAAGTAAACGCTGTAGAATGTCATATCGGCCATTGTTCGGGTCATCTCTTGTAATTTATCTTGTAGGAATTTATTGGAGAGCCCCACTATGAACTGATCTCGTATAAGCCGGTCCACCTCCCGGAAGGCGCCCATAGCCTCAGGGTCTCGTCGTTGTATCTCATTCAGTGTCTCCTGTAGAGAATTGGAATATTGCATCAGGGTCTTGCCCTCTCGCTGGGGTCGGTTAAAGAAGTGACTCCGTAACTGTACCACTTTGGCCCGCCCCCCTTGGGCTCTCTCTAGCAGGGAGAATATCTTCTCTAGGGTATATCTCTCAGAGTCAGGTCTTACCATCACTGTCCGCCTGACGTCACCCTCTAGGGCTCCCAATGCAACCTCGGCCTGCAGTTCGGGGGTCAGGTTACACATTTTAACCGCACTTTGCACCCTTTCAGTCCAGTCCTGCAATGTCATGTTGTTACCGTCATACTTTGGCAGATGACGCAGCAGTGCCCCTACAGGGATGTATCCTACTGGGGTAGCCATATTGTTGGGGGCAAGCTGGGCTGGGTCCTGATCCGGCACCACTGGCGCCGGGGGACTATCTCCCGCCGTGTTCCCGTCCATAACGGTCGCTGTATCTTGCCGACTACGCCAAGTTGTAAGCCGTGTACCGGGGTGGGCTCCCCAGGATACAGCGAAGTCACAGACAAGGAAAGCGACACTGACACCAGCTTAATATGCAAGAACAGAAACTTTACTTATGCAAAAAAGTAATATCACAAACATAACCAAAACAATGCAAAAATACATAGAAAAACGCTATATCCTGGACCCACAGTCAATGTCCCTGCCCACTGGACAGGCCTAGCCAATGGCGGACACAGCAGAGCCTGCAAGTCGTGCTGTGCCGCTACAGAGGACACCCCTAGCCGGTGGCAGATGCAGCAGAGCCTGCAAGTCAATAACTGCGCTGCAGTCCAGTACAGAAGAGCCTAGCAAAACGATATAACCCTAACTAACTCACTAATGCGAGGCCTAGGCTAGTCTCTGTTACTTCAGGCGCCACACAATATATTACAATCCGTAACCGGGTGCACTGACCTGCGTCCGTTCTGGGCCCGAGGATGCAGCCTACCAGGGATGGCCACAAACCTCTCAGCAACCGTGCGGCCTTGCTTGATGATGAGGCCTTCTGTCCACATACTGAGCTGGTCTACCTGGGACAACCTCTCTTTCAATAGAGCTGGATTCAGTCAGGGTATAACAGCTACTCTCCTTCTTTTGAGTGTCCATTAACTGCCGGCCATCTGCAAGCCAGGATGGAATCTGATTCAGTCCCTCACAGCACAATCCTTCCACCATGTCAGATCACCACTTCCTGCTCTGTCTGGCACACACAGCATGATTTATCATCTGGCCTCTAGTGCCCGGAATGCCAAATGACAGTTTCAGTACAAACATTATGCAGAAATAGCTGTTTCACAATCTCACATAAGTATTGTATTAACCCCTTAAGGACCTAGGACGTACCGGTACGCCCTATTTCCCGAGTCCTTAAGGACCTAGGACGTACCGGTACGCCCTATTTCCCGAGTCCTTAAGGACCGAGGACGTACCGGTACGTCCTGACTTAAAATCTGTATTCCGGCGCCCCAGGGGTTAATTGGAACGGGATTTCGGCTGAAATCATTCAGCCGGCATCCCGTAACAATGCAGGGGGGGGTCATTTGACCCCCCCGTATCGGCGATCGCAGCAAACCGCAGGTCAATTCAGACCTGCGGTTTGCTGCGCTTTTTGCAGTTTCTGATCGCCGCGGTCCCTGACCGCGGGGATCAGAAACTTTAGAGTGGCTAAAATCATTATTTTTCACCCCCCCCTGCACCCCTGCACGATTTTATGCCGGAGGGTGGTGCGGGGGGGGTGTCGCAGGCGGTGGGGGCGTTGCGGGAGGCGGGCGGTGCGGCAGGCGGGATCGCGATCCCCCGCCCGCCTCCCCATGAACGATCGTTGGCTTCTAGTGGGTATACCAGGGTGCCAGCACATTGCTGGCACCCTGGTATAAACGGCTGACATCTGTGCAGATGTCAGCCGTTTAACCCTTTCCATACCGCGGTCCGTACGGACCGCTGTATGGAAAAAGTTAACTGTCGTCGGTCAGGGAGCTCCCTCCCTCTCCATCGGGGGGCTGCTGTGGCTTTGCAGCCCCCCGATGGAGAGGGAGAGGGCCCCCAGAGAGCCCCCCTCAGCCCCGTGCTTACCCTTCCCCGTCTGCGAAGTTCTGAGCAGACGGGGAGGGTTCCCATGGCAACAGGACGCCTGCTCAGGCGTCCTGCTGTCCATGGTGCTGAACAGATCTATGCTAAAAGCACAGATCTGTTCAGTGTAAGTAAAATACAGTACAGAACAATATATATTGTTCTGTACTGTATTATACAGACACCAGACCCACTGGATCTTCAAGAACCAAGTGGGTCTGGGTCACAAAAATGTAAAAAAAAGTGAAAAAAGTTAAGATAAAAAAAAAAACATTTATCACTGAATAAAAATTAAAAAAATAAAATAAACTACACATATTAGGTATCGCCGCGTCCGTAACGACCTGATCTATAAAATGGTCATGTTACTTTCCCCGCACGGTGAACGCCATAAAAATAAAAAAATAAAAACTATGAGAAAATTGAAATTTTGCCCACCTTACTTCCCAAAAAAAGTAATAAAAGTGATCAAAAAAGTCGCATGTACGCCAAAATAGTACCAATCAAACCGTCATCTCATCCCGCAAAAAATGAGACCCTACTCAAGATAATCGCCCAAAAGCTGAAAAAACTATGGCTCTTAGACTATGGAGACACTAAAACATGATTTTTTTTTTTTCAAAAATGAACTCATTCTGTAAAACTTACATAAATAAAAAAAAAGTATACATATTAGGTATCGCCGCGTCCGTATCGACCGGCTCTATAAAAATATCACATGACCTAACCCCTCAGATGACCACCGTAAAAAAATAAAAATAAAAACAGTGTAAAAAAAGCCATTTTTTGCCATCTTACGTCACAAAAAGTGTAATAGCAAGCGATCAAAAAATCATATGCACCCCAAAATAGTGCCAATCAAACCGTCATCTCATCCCGCAAAAAATGAGACCCTACTCAAGATAATCGCCCAAAAACTGAAAAAACTATGGCTCTTAGAATATGGAGACACTAAAACATTTTTTTGGTTTTAAAAATGAAGTTATTGTATAAAACTTACATAAATAAGAAAAAATGTATACATATTAGGTATCGCCGCGTCCGCGACAACCTGCTCTATAAAAATACCACATAATCTAACCTGTCAGATGAATGTTGTAAATAACAAAAAAAAAAACGTGCCAAAAAAGCTATTTCTTGTTACCTTGCTGCACAAAAAGTGTAATATAGAGCAACCAAAAATCATATGTACCCTAAACTAGTACCAACAAAACTGCCACCCTATCCCGTAGTTTCTAAAATGGGGTCACTTTTTTGGAGTTTCTACTCTAGGGGTGCATCAGGGGGGCTTCAAATGGGACATGGTGTCAAAAAAAACAGTCCAGCAAAACCTGCCTTCCAAAAACCGTATGGAATTCCTTTCCTTCTGCGCCCTGCCGTGTGCCCATACAGCGGTTTACGACCACATATGGGGTGTTTCTGTAAACTACAGAATTAGGGCCATAAATATTGAGTTTTGTTTGGCTGTTAACCCTTGCTTTGTAACTGGAAAAAAAATATTAAAATGGAAAATCTGCCAAAAATGTGAAATTTTGAAATTGTGTCTCTATTTTCCATTAAATCTTGTGCAACACCTAAAGGGTTAACAAAGTTTGTAAAATCAGTTTTGAATAGCTTGAGGGGTGTAGTTTCTTAGATGGGGTCACTTTTATGGAGTTTCTACTCTAGGGGTGCATCAGGGGGGCTTCAAATGGGACATGGTGTCAAAAAACCAGTCCAGCAAAATCTGGCTTCCAAAAACCAAACCGCGCACCTTTCACTCTACGCCCTACTGTGTGCCCGTACAGTAGTTTACGGCCACATATGGGGTGTTTCTGTAAACGGCAGAGTCAGGGCAATAAAGATACAATCTTGTTTGGCTGTTAACCCTTGCTTTGTTAGTGGAAAAAATGGGTTAAAATTGAAAATTAGGCAAAAAAATGAAATTCTCAAATTTCATCCCCATTTGCCAATAACTCTTGTGCAACACCTAAAGGGTTAACGACGTATGTAAAATCTGTTTTGAATACCTTGAGGGGTGTAGTTTCTTAGATGGGGTCACTTTTAGGGAGTTTCTCCTCTTGGGGTGCATCAGGGGGCTTCAAATGGGACATGGTGTCAAAAAACCAGTCCATAAAAATCAGCCTTCCAAAAACCATATGGTGCACCTTTCACTCTACGCCCCGCTGTGTGGCCGTACAGTAGTTTACGGCCACATATGGGGTGTTTCTGTAAACGGCAGAGTCAGGGCAATAAAGATACAATCTTGTTTGGCTGTTAACCCTTGCTTTGTTAGTGGAAAAAATGGGTTAAAATTGAAAATTAGGCAAAAAAATGAAATTCTCAAATTTCATCCCCATTTGCCAATAACTCTTGTGCAACACCTAAAGGGTTAACGACGTATGTAAAATCAGTTTTGAATACCTTGAGGGGTGTAGTTTCTTAGATGGGGTCACTTTTAGGGAGTTTCTCCTCTTGGGGTGCATCAGGGGGCTTCAAATGGGACATGGTGTCAAAAAACCAGTCCATAAAAATCAGCCTTCCAAAAACCATATGGTGCACCTTTCACTCTACGCCCCGCTGTGTGGCCGTACAGTAGTTTACGGCCACATATTGGGTGTTTCTGTAAACGGCAGAGTCAGGGCAATAAAGATACAGTCTTGTTTGGCTGTTAACCCTTGGTTTGTTAGTGGAAAAAATGGGTTAAAATGAAAAATTTGACAAAAATATGAAATTCTCAAATTTCCTCCCCATTTGCCAATAACTCTTGTGCAACACCTAAAGGGTTAACAATGTATGCAAAATCAGTTTTGAATACCTTGAGGGGTGTAGTTTCTTAGATGGGGTCATTTTTGGGTGGTTTCTATTATGTAAGCCTCGCAAAGTGACTTCAGACCTGAACTGGTCGCTAAAAATTGAGTTTTTGTAAATTTCTGAAAAATTTCAAGATTTGCTTCTAAACTTCTAAGCCTTATAACATCCCCAAAAAATAAAATATCATTCCCAAAACAATTCAAGCATGAAGTAGACATATGGGGAATGTAAAGTCATCACAATTTTTGGGGGTATTACTATGTATTACAGAGGTAGAGAAACTGAAAATTTGAAATTTGCTAATTTTTCAAAATTTACGGTAAAAATTGTATTTTTTTATGCAAAAAAATTAACTTTTTTGACCCAATTTTAGCAGTGTCATGAAGTACAATATGTGACGAAAAAACAATCTCAGAACGGCCTGGGTAAGTCAAAGCGTTTTAAAGTTATGAGCACTTAAAGTGACACTGGTCAGATTTGCAAAAAATGGCCTGGTCCTTAAGGTGAAAATGAGCCTGGTCCTTAAGGTGAAAATGAGCCCGGTCCTTAAGGGGTTAAAGTGAATTATGACACCTGGGAATAAAATAAGCTTGACACGGCTTATTAGATGCATGAAAAGTTTACTAAACTATGATAAAATACTTAGAAAAGAGAACATACAGTGTAATGTAAGTTACAATCACCTTGGCCGTCAACAAATGAGCAAGCTCCCCATCAACCAGTTCCCAACATGGCTTCTGACCGACATCCATATGATACAAGGAGAGGTGGTAGTAGTAAAACACATCTTCCCTGATGATGTCCATAGCTAAACTCTTTGTTATTGTTACATGCCTAGATGTTTCTTGCTTTACATGTTACACATGTACAGTTAGTTCAGACCTCAGGAATGCAGCCTGGTACCTGGTACTACTAACCAACTACATTACAAGGAATTAAGGGGAAAGAACCACTAAGAATAAACCTTGCCTCACAGTATATATTTTTAACACATTTGTAGATGATGGCAAATTTAGCATGGCCTCTGTTTCAGTGTTTTTTTTTTAAAGAGGACCTTTCACCACTCCTGGCATGCCTATTTTAATAGCTATATGCTTATGCAGTGACCAGGAACAGGTACGCTGACGCCACTTAGGCAGTGGGTCAGGATACGGGTGGATAGTAGTCTATATCTGTTCGTGACGCCAATTGCAGCGTGCGCAGGGTACTACCCCAGGGTTCTTCCAAGGTGTTATAACGCACGTCCCAGATTAGGAATGCCAGAGTGGTGTAATGGCCTATAATGTCTCTACAGGGTGGTGATAATTGTGTCAACGGTGTCTCCTACCTGGGTACAGCTGGACTCCTGGCTCCTTGCTCACTTGCAATAAATTTGAGTGTAGTGATAATAGGAGTGATAGAGGAATTTTGCAGCAGAAATGATGTCCAGACCTTTAGGTGAAGTTCAAATGTTTCTTTACTGAAGATAACTTGTATCCAAGCAGTATACAGCTTTGGTCCCTGGTCCCAGCAGGTTTTAGCAATCATTGGCAGGAATAAATGCTTCTGCTTGATATGTGGGGAGCTTGCAGGATAGTACGTCTGCTTGGTAGCTCTGTAACTGTGGCAGGAATTAATCTTCTGCACTTTTCTGTACCTTCTGCTTTGTGGGGACAGACTAGCTGAGGAGGAATGGCTTCTCCTAGGTCTCTGGACTTTACTCACAGATAGATTCTCAGGGGATACTTTCTTCCTGGAACTCTGGAGGTTGTCTGTAGTTTTCTGCTTCTTTTCATCTAGTTGAGGCTGAAGGTGCTCAGACTGTGGATGTGATCAGGTCTCAGCCAAGACAAGATCCTTGCTGTCTTCCCTATACAGGGGATCTCCTACACACACACACACACACACACACACACACTACCCCAAGCAGGGGGTGGGCTACACTAACTCTAACTTCCTTTTCCACCCATGCTGCAGGATGTGGGAACAGTCCATACCTCCACAGAGGGGGAGCTAAGCTAGAATAATCCATTCCAGCCTAGATACACTAAACTAGGACTAGTACCTTACCAATTGAGTTTCTGCCACCTGCTGGTGAACCTGGAAAATTACAAGGAACAATTATGTTTAACGGTTTTAAATGCACATTTGTGAAGACATAATATAAATTATATCAGATGACAATATAACGGCTCTTAGAAGATAGTAGCGGGGTAGAGGCGTGTAGTAACACAACTCTGGGGTGTTACATTTTCCCTCACTTTGCGTTAAGCCGCCCTCGGCTTATGCTTAGGATGAGAGGAACGAGCTCTGGGGTACCCAATTTAATACAAAGTGCTGCATGAAATACACATAAAGACATACAAAGACAAACATGAAACAGCTACCCTAAGGTTCCTGCCCACATGAGTAGGGTGTCCTAATTAAAGGTTTCCCTCTTGGCATACCCAGTGAACCAACAGTCTGCACTAAGCAATCACTACTGACTGACTTTGAAGTGTTCTGGCCATGAACACCAAAGAAAGCATGGGGGTGTCTTTACTCTGTAATGCCACTATTGTGTAATGAAATACTTGCAAATGGAAGGGTGGCTTTATCCTGTATTCCCTTCCCTGCACCAAAGTCAAAATATAAGGCTTATAGCACGATCACTATGGTGACTATGGGTAGCTAAAATGTCTCTAAGGCGGTGGCCTACGCCTTAGGCAAAGGCACAGAAGAGGAAGGCATGAGTTTCTCCATGCGCTTCTGGCAATGTCACAGGAGGAGGGTATAATAATCCCATGGAACTCCTGGAAGACACACCAGGATGGGGGGTTTAGTAGTCCCCTTACCAATCCTGGCACATATATCAAACAGGAAGGAGGGGTATATGACTCCCCTAGCCATTCCCGAAGCAGCGGGGTTACCCTTGCTGGACCTGCCTGGGACTTACCACTTGTCTTACTTGTGCACTATGAGAAGGCCATTAGTATTTAGTGTCTGCAGAGGCAGTCCGTATAAAGAGAACAGAGCTGTTAAGCAAAGTGACACAAAAGCAAGGTGCTACTGATCTTGCTAAAGGAAAAAGTTAAGTGCAATATCACAAAAAATGCATAAATTCACATTGCGGCATCTGTAAAAGAGTCCATACAATGGGCACGAGTACTTG
The DNA here is from genome assembly GCF_905171765.1 of Bufo bufo. NCBI lineage: Eukaryota > Metazoa > Chordata > Amphibia > Anura > Bufonidae > Bufo > Bufo bufo. Next base: position 439,549,858 of record NC_053390.1, on the reverse strand, counting down.
AACGTTGCTCAACCTGTAAACATTAGTGCAAAAACATAGTGCAAAAATATAATAATAAAGATCACAAAGAGCTCAGGTACACGTTTAAGTCCTTTCTTTGGGTGCAAGCTTGTAACGTTGCATAACCTGTATATATGTTGGGAAAAAACTGTGCAAATACACTGCTCAAAAAAATAAAGGGAACACTTAAACAACACAATGTAACTCCAAGTCAATCACACTTCTGTGAAATCAAACTGTCCACTTAGGAAGCAACACTGAGTGACAATCAATTTCACATGCTGTTGTGCAAATGGGATAGACAACAGGTGGAAATTATAGGCAATTAGCAAGACACCCCCAATATAGGAGTGGTTCTGCAGGTGGTGACTACAGACCACTTCTCAGTTCCTATGCTTCCTGGCTGATGTTTTGGTCACTTTTGAATGCTGGCGGTGCTTTCACTCTAGTGGTAGCATGAGACGGAGTCTACAACCCACACAAGTGGCTCAGGTAGTGCAGCTTATCCAGGATGGCACATCAATGCGAGCTGTGGCAAGAAGGTTTGCTGTGTCTGTCAGCGTAGTGTCTAGAGCATGGAGGCGCTACCAGGAGACAGGCCAATACATCAGAAGACGTGGAGGAGGCCGGAGGAGGGTAACAACCCAGCAGCAGGACCGCTACCTCCGCCTTTGTGCAAGGAGGAACAGGAGGAGCACTGCCAGAGCCCTGCAAAATGACCTCCAGCAGGCCACAAATGTGCATGTGTCTGCTCAAACGGTCAGAAACAGACTCCATGAGGGTGATATGAGGGCCCGACGTCCACAGGTAGGGGTTGTGATAACAGTCCAACACCGTGCAGGACGTTCGGCATTTGCCAGAGAACACCAAGATTGGCAAATTCGCCACTGGCGCCCTGTGCTCTTCACAGATGAAAGCAGGTTCACACTGAGCACATGTGACAGACGTGACAGATTCTGGAGACGCCGTGGAGAACGTTCTGCTGCCTGCAACATCCTCCAGCATGACCGGTTTGGCATTGGGTCAGTAATGGTGTGGGGTGGCATTTCTTTGGAGGGCCGCACAGCCCTCCATGTGCTCGCCAGAGGTAGCCTGACTGCCATTAGGTACCGAGATGAGATCCTCAGACCCCTTGTGAGACCATATGCTGGTGCGGTTGGCCCTGGGTTCCTCCTAATGCAAGACAATGCTAGACCTCATGTGGCTGGAGTGTGTCAGCAGTTCCTGCAAGACGAAGGCATTGATGCTATGGACTGGCCCGTCCGTTCCCCAGACCTGAATCCAATTGAGCACATCTGGGACATCATGTCTCGCTCTATCCACCAACGTCACATTGCACCACAGACTGTCCAGGATTTGGCAGATGCTTTAGTCCAGGTCTGGGAGGAGACCGTCCGCCACCTCATCAGGAGCATGCACAGGCGTTGTAGGGAGGTCATACAGGCACGTGGAGGCCACACACACTGCTTAGCCTCATTTTGACTTGTTTTAAGGACATTACATCAAAGTTGGATCAGCCTGTAGTGTGTTTTTCCACTTTAATTTTGAGTGTGACTCCAAATCCAGACCTCCATGGGTTGAAAAATTTGATTTCCATTTTTTTATTTTTGTGTGATTTTGTTGTGAGCACATTCAACTATGTAAAGAACAAAGTATTTCAGAAGAATATTTAATTAATTCAGATCTAGGATGTGTTATTTTTGTGTTCCCTTTATTTTTTTTGAGCAGTGTATATTATGCATTTATTAGTGCAATCAATATTAGCATTATACGCTCAAATATGACTTGAGTCCTTTTTCTTAAAGTGCTTTAAAAGTTGGGATCCTCTGGAAACAAATAAAAGTCACTTGTAATCCACGGGAAACAATAGAGTTAATTGTAATCCACACAAGGTAGTGGGTAATTGCCACAGTGGGTAGTTTTCCACACAGGAAAGTCTGGAAATCTTTCTCCTGGGTCCCATATTCGAGGACGCAAAAGTTCTTCTTTGAACTGTGTGCTCTCAGCAGCTGTAACTCTAGCAGAAACTTCATCTGCGGTCCCCTGGTGACTTTCTGTGGCAGGACTTGGAACTGCAGCTTCACCCTCTTCTGGAGGATCCTCTGTAGGCCTTGGCCTTTTCCTTGTAGTTGACAGGTTCTCTGGACAGCATTAAAGGACAGACTCTTGGTCTTTCATAGCAAGGAGCTCCGGATTCGGTGGTGGCTCTGGAGTGCATGAAGCAGTATCAGTGGACTCCTCACTGGTGGGTAGGTCACTTTTAGTGGCTGCCAGATCTGATAGTCATATCAGGTGTGCTGTCTTCAGCAGGCGGCTGAGAAGAAGACTTGGAGGCTTTATACAATTCCCTTTCTCTGTGCTCTTTTTCCTCCACAATTTCTTTATATGTTTTTATGCTTTTCTTCTTTCTGACAAGTCATCTTCTCCACTAAACATCCTCTCTATCTTTTTTCTTTCTTCCGCTCTCTTTAGCTAGTCCTGTAATGTACTCCACCTGCGGGTTTTCCATCGGGCAAGGTCATCCTGCCAGGTGACCTCCTCATCACTGCTGGAACTGTTAAGGAACACAAGAGGGCACTCCTGCATCTTGTAGCTCAGGCTGGCTGCTGTGATGGAGCTCCACTGACCTCTTGTGGCAGTTCCTGGTACTGTCTGGGTAGTGAGGCTGGTCAAAGTTACGGTGAGCTGCTGTACATCGGGAACTCCTGTCGGGGCAGAAGGGCTCAGAACTCCTGGCTGTAGTGGCTCTGGCAAGGGTATCGCCAGTGGTGGTGACGGCAGGGAAGGGGTGCTTTCTCTGGGCAGGGGTGGGGGCCATCTTTCTTGCTTCCTCTGTCATGATGAGTGCAGGAAGTAAGTGTGGAGCCTGAGGGGAGGAGTCTTTACTCCCTGCGCTTGCAGTGCAGAGTTCTTGGTGGGCAGGATTTAGGTTACCCGCTTCTAGAGGGGCGTAGTCAGCATTTTCACGCTCCTGAGAGGGCGTTCCTGTGTTTTATCGTTTCTAAAAGGCATGGAGAAGCAGCGCCATTACAAAAATATGGCGAATTTACCCTTGGAGTGCTGTCGTGCACAGTTTAGTGCCTTTTTGCACCACAATAAAAGCAATAAAGTAAGTTTTCAGGGTTTTCACACAGTTCCTAGGCCTTGTAGCAATGGTAGACACACAATCCGATCCTGTTGTAGTAGTGATAGGCACAAAATCCGATCCTGTTCGTGAAGCCACTTAAATGCACTGACCAGGAACGGGTACGCTGGCGCCACTTAGGCAGTGGGTCAGGATACGGGTGGAAAATAGTCTATATTTGTTCGTGACGCCAATTGCAGCATGCGCTGGATACTACCCCAGGGCCCTTCCAAGGTGTTATAACGCACGTCCTAGATTAGGAATGCCAGAGTGGTGTAATTACCTATAATGTCTCTATAGGGTGGTGATAATTGTGTCAACGGTGTCTCCTACCTGGGTACGGCTGGACTCCTGGCTCCTGGCTCACTTGCAATAAATTTGAGTGTAGTGATAATAGAAGTAATAGAGGAATTTTGCAGCAGAAATGATGTCCAGACCTTTAGGTGAAGTTCAAACGTTTCTTTACTGAAGATAACTTGTATACAAGCAGTATACAGCTTTGGTCTCTGGTCCCAGCAGGTTTTAGCAATCAGCTTGCAGGATAGTACGTCTGCTTGGTAGCTCTGAAACTGTGGCAGGAATTAATCTTCTGCACTTTTCTGTACCTTCTGCTTTGTGGGGAAAGACTAGCTGAGGAGGAATGGCTTCTCCTAGGTCTCTGGACTTTACTCACAGATAGATTCTCAGGGGATGCTTTCTTCCTGGAACTCTGGAGGTTTGTCTGTAGTTTTCTGCTTCTTTTCATCCAGTTGAGGCTGAAGATGATTTACTATTTGAGGAAATAGCTAAAATGACATTGAAAGGGGAAGTTATCATTATGGGAGACTTTAATCTTCCTGATGTAAACTGGAAAACCAAAATGGCTAGTTCTGCCAGGAGTACAGATATTCTAAATTCCCTACTGGGATTATCTCTACAGCAAGTAGTTGAGGAGCCAACCCGGAAGGAGGCCATTTTAAATTTAGTATTCACAAATGGGAATTTGGTATCTGATATCACTGTAGGGGAAAGCTTGGGATCTAGTGATCACCAGTCAATGTGGTTTACTATAAGTACAGTGACTGAGTCACACCACACAAAAACAAAAGTTTTAGATTTTAGAAAAACTGACTTTTCTAAAATTAGATTAGTGGTATACGAGTCCCTATCAGATTGGAACAGTTTTAATGGAGTCCAGGAGAAATGGGACTACTTAAAAGTGGCACTATTCAAGGCAACAGATAATTTCATTAGGCTTGTCAGTAAAAGCAAAAAAGGAAGAGACCACTGTGGTACTCAGCAGAAGTGGCCAAAATCATTAAAAACAAAAAGATAGCATTTAGTAATTATAAAAAAAAAAAACGAGGATGACAGGCAAATTTATAAGATTAGGCAGAGAGAGGCCAAGCAAGTTATAAGAGCTTCTAAAGCACAGGCAGAAGAGAAATTAGCGCAGTCAGTGAAAAAAGGCGATAAGACATTCTTCAGATACATAAATGAAAAAAGGAAACTAAAACAAGGAATTACCAAATTAAAAACAAAAGAAGGAAAGTATATGGAAGAAGATAAAGAACTAGCTGACTGCCTCAATGAATACTTCTGTTAAGTTTTTACAAAGGAAAATGAAGGAAAATGACCTCAGTTAGGAAGGAAGACTAATGAATCTTTTGATCCATGTGTCTTTACAGAGGAAGAGGTTCTAAGTCAGCTGTCTAAGATTAATACAAATAAATCACAGGGGCCTGATGGGATACACCCAAAGCTATTAAAATAGCTTAGCGGTGAACTAGCAAAACCATTAACAGATTTATTTAACCAATCACTGGTAACAGGAGTCGTCCCAGAAGATTGGAAATGAGCAAATGTTGTGCCCATATACAAGAAATCTAGTAGGGAGGAATCAGGCAACTATTGGCCAGTAAGCCTGAGATCAATAGTGGGGAAATTAATGGAAACCATACTTAAGGAGAGGATTGTGGAACATCTAAAATCCCATGAATTGAAAGATGATAAACAGCATGGGTTTACTTCAGGGAGATCATGTCAAACTAATCTTATTGATTTTTTTGATTGGGTGACTAAAATAATAGATGGCGGAGGTGCAGTAGACATCGCTTATCTAGACTTTAGTAAGGCTTTTGATACTGTCCCACATAGAAGGCTTATCAATAAATTGCAGTCTTTGTGCTTGGACTCCCATATTGTTGAATGGATTAGGCAGTGGCTGAGGGACAGACAACAGAGGGTTGTAGTCAATGGAGTATATTCAGACCATAGTCTTGTTACCAGTGGGGTACCTCAGGGATCTGTTCTGGGACCCATATTGTTTAATATCTTTATCAGCGAAATTGCAGACGGCCTCGATGGTAAGGTGTGTCTTTTTGCTGATAACACAAAAATTTGTAACAGGGTTGAAAAGGATTTAGGAAAACTAGAGGAATGGTCCAAATTCTGGCAACTAAAATTTAATGTTGATAAGTGCAAGATGTCATATATCTTCATATAAAAGAGATACGACAAAGATAATGCACCTGGGGCGTAAAAACCCAAGAGCAGAATATAAAATCAGTGATACAGTCCTAACCTCAGTATCTGAGGAAAGGGATTTAGGGGTAATTATTTCAGAAGACTTAAAGGTAGGCAGACAATGTCATAGAGCAGCAGGAAATGCTAGCAGAATGCTTGGGTGTATAGAGAGAGGCATTACCAGTAGAAAGAGGGAGGTGCTCATGCCGCTCTACAGAGCACTAGTGAGACCTCATTTGGAGTATTGTGCGCAGTACTGGAGACCATATCTCCAGAAGGATATTGATACTTTGGAGAGAGTTCAGAGAAGAGCTACTAAACTGGTACATGGATTGCAGGATAAAACTTATCAGGAAAGAATAAAGGACCTTAACATGTATAGCTTGGAAGAAAGACGAGACAGAGGGGATATGATAGAAACGTTTAAATACATAAAGGGAATCAACACGATAAAAGAGGAGAGAATATTTAGAAGAAGAAAAACTGCTACAAGAGGACATAGTTTTAGATTAGAGGGGCAAAGGTTTAAAAGTAATATCAGGAAGTATTACTTTACTGAGAGAGTAGTGGATGCATGGAATATCCTTCCTGCAGAAGTGGTAGCTGCAAATACAGTGGAGGAGTTTAAGCATGCATGGGATAGGCATAAGGCCATCCTTCATATAAGATAAGGCCAGCGGCTATCCATAGTATTCAGTATATTGGGCAGTCTAGATGGGCCAAATGGTTCTTATCTGCCGACACATTCTATGTTTCTATGTTTCTAGTTCAGGCATGCTCAACCTGCGGCCTTCCAGCTATTGCAAAACTACAACTCCCAGCATGCCTGGACAGCCTACAGTTATCAGCCTTCAGAAGGGCATGCTGGGAGTTGTAGTTTTGCAACAGCTGGAGGGCTGCAGGTTGTGCATCTCTGCTCTAATAAAATGGGTGTAAGAATATTGCGATGCAAAGAAAAAAGTTTCATTTATGAATTAGCCCCACCACATCAAAGGGGGGATATTTTGAGTTGTAAAGGTAGCAATTCTGAAAATTAGATATTAGGGAATTGCTACTCATGTAACCAATGTAATTGAAGCAGCTCCAAACCAGAGCTCTAACTAATTGATTCTACAAGTTTGCAATTGTAGTTGTAATGCATTGATGTGCTTTCCTTACTGATCTGGTTCAGATTTGTTGAGAAGTAATTAGAGTTATTAAGCAAGGATAACTTGTTTTGCTGCAGTACTCATCAAATGTTTTGTTGTTGGGGGGGATTAAAAAATACATTCTACCTAGACATTTTTATTTAGAGAGGATTTGACACCATATTTATGCAGTTGCTACTGCTGCAATTTCAGGAGTCTGATGAATTCTGTAACCCTTGCCTAGGGATCTTTTCCTGCCCTGTAAAATTACGGTACATTAAAGGGGTTGCCTCACCATAGATACTTACTTACCTACATAAATATCATAGGGCCCCATAGAAAAACTTAAAACTGTTTAACTACCTTCTACTAAATCTTCCCAATATGCCTGCCTCCCTTCTCATAGTGTATAAAAAATGGCTGCCTGCAGTCACCACAAGAAGCAACTCAGAATTCATGTAGCTACCATTGAACTCAATAGAAGCTTTAAAATCTCCTTGCACTCTGAGCCTCCCCTAGAGGTGGTGGAAGTAAAATGTTTTGAATCTGTGTCACAAAGCAGATAAAAAAGTTCAGCACCATGCCTTCCACAGCAGTGGCATGATCTGCCACCATGGTCATTATACTATTAGGAACATATCACCTATCCATGGGATTGTTTGGGGTCCAACAATCCTTGTTTGAATGGAGCAGTGGCTGAACACTACTGCATCCTTCAATGTATGGACTGTCGGAGATGTCAGTGCCATAGCCAGTGAATAAAGTGGTCACACACATGTGTGACCTCCACTCTATTCAAACAGGGAACTCTGGACTGCCAGTCTAGTGTATCAGTGGGTGTTTCCAGATATAGGATCCCCAGTGACACTTATCACCTGCCCTGTGAATAGGCGATACATTGCTGTGATGGGACAACACATACTTCTGTAATTTCAGGGGTAAGATGAGTGCTTCCCTTTATGGAATATTAATAATGAATGACTGTCCAATGATGCTCCAAGGGTAAAGAGGTACATTCTAAGCAATAGTGCTTGTTGTGCCCCAGTTTCCGGTGATCAGACACTTATTACCTATGTTATGGTGGTACAACCCCTTTAAACAATCAAGTGGTTAAAGGGGTTGCCTGGGATTAGTAAATAAGAACATTATAATAAGTTTCATTTCCAGAAGCAGTGTTACTCTTGTCTATGGACAGTATTACATACTTGAAAAAAGACATAAGTTCATTGAGTTCAACCAAGGGATAGGTGGGGAGTGGGACGTGAATCCCAGAAAGAAGTGAGACTCAGATTTTAAGCATTAGCATATGTCACTTACTTTTAAGAATTCATCTAAACCCTTTTTAAAGAGGACCTTTCATGGGTCCAAACATTATAAACTAAGTAGTGATGAGCAGCAGGGGCAATATTCGAATTCGCAATATTTCGCGAATATTTTGTAGAATATTTGCCATATATTCACGAATTCGAGATTATATTCTTGATTGTGAAAATCGGCAATGTATTATTCGCGTAATGCGCGCAAAATACTGGCGTGGGTCACTTATGCTACATTTTTTTAAGCTGGTATAAGTTTCCTGAGACTGGAGAAAATGATTGACACGGCAGAACATTAGAATAGCTTTATATGCAGATAGAGTGCTCCAATATATTTGCGCTTGCTAATTTTTGGCAATTAATGATGCGCATATTTTTTCGCAATACATGCAACTTATATAGTAAGGGGCAGGCAACTTTTCTATTGGTTGCTAGGGATGTTGCTAAGCTGACAAATCCTTCTCATTGGCCCACAAGCTAGAAGAAGGGAGAGATGATCACCTAATGTGTACTTTGTTAAAAAAAAACTAACAAAAGAAACCTAATATTCGTCATTACGAATATATACCACTATACTCTAAATATTCGCAAATTCTCGAAGTGCTGATATTCACGATAAAAATGTGCTTTTAGAATATTCGCGCTCAACACTAAAACTAAGTATCAGGATACGTAGGGCATAGTACAGGGATCTAACTGCACTTACTATTTTTCCTGGGCGCCGCTCCGTTCGCCTGCTGTGGCCCCCCGTTGTATTCTCCCACCTGGTATGCTAATTTTAGCATCGGAGCAATGAGGAGGAGACTGAGTATTTCTCCATGGGTGTCTCCTTCTCCCTGGCTGTAGCGCTGTCCAATCGCAGCGGAGAGTGTCACAGCCAGGGAGAAGGTGAGTTGTTGTTTTTCTCCCTTACTGTGACGTTCTCCGCTGCAATTGGACAGCGCTACAGCCAGGGAGAAGGAGACGCCCATGGAGAAATATTCAGTCTCCTCCTCATTGCTCCGATGCTAAAATTAGCATACCAGATGGGAGAATACAACAGGGGGCCACAGCAGGCGAACGGAGCGGCGCCCAGGAAAAATAGTAAGTGCAGTTAGATCCCTTCACTATCCCCTACATATCCTGATACTTAGTTTATAATGTCTGGACCCATAAAAGGTCCTCTTTAAAACTGTCCGCTGTTCCTGGTGTAACCACATCCTGAGGAAGTCTATTGCACAGATTCACAATTCTTACAGTAAAGAAACTTTGACGCTTCTGGAAACTGGACTTTTTCTTCTCCAGACGGAGGCGGGGCCCCCTCGTTTTTTTAGGGGGTTTTATATGGAACAGCTTTTCAGTCCATTTATGTATTTGTATAGGTTAATCATGTCCCCTCTTAGACGCCTCCTTCTGAAGACTAAAATCTTTTTCTATTTCCTCATAACTAACACCCTCCATGCCCCTTATCAGTTTAGTTGCTCTCTTTTGAAGTTTTTACAGCTCCAGGGCATCCTTTCTATGGACTGATCCATAGAGGTGAACTGCATATTTCAGATGAGGCCACACCATCTTCAATGCAACTCCACTCATAGTAGCACTCTTTAACCCCTTAACAGTCACATTAAAATTGGAAAAAACACTCCTGAAAAGGTCACTTTTTATTGTAGAGTTTGAATAATTACAGTTGGCGTACAACTTCGTGAACCACTACCACTCCTATAAGTGACACAACTACCACTCTCCTCCTCCTGTCTTTCCCCCAGCGGGTCACTGCAAATGGTAACATTAAGGTACCAAATTATGCTCCAGTTTTACATTTACTTACACCTCTCAAGAAAGCTGACAGGTCCTTTTTCACAGAGGCAGCTTCCCTGATATGAGTTTTAGAGCATTTCATGCTCCGATGCTCTCCCTTGCCCTGCATTGTTTCGCGCAGGGCAAGTGCTGTTTATATTTTTTACACTGCTAGGTGGAGGCTTCTGCCTAGCAGTGTTGCCAGTGACATCGCCAGCAGTGATTGGTGGGCTTTAGCGCTGCCCTACCACTTTACAGTCTAGGACAGAACTAAAGCCTGTCCATTAGTGCTGGTGACATCACTGGGCTCACTGCTAGGTGGAAGCCTCCACCTAGCTTTACCCATGGAGAGCCCAGTATGTCACCGGATCTCTAAAAAATCCTTTGCCCCATGAGATGCTCTGATGCTTATATCAGCAAGGCTGCTTGGGGAAAATGGGGATACGTCCGGGTTCAGAGCTGAGCCCGGACAATCACTTTAAGTAAGGGCTCATATACACGGCCATTGCCCGGCCGTGGACGTATTGCGGCCCAAAAACAGCGGGTCTACAATACACGGGCACCGACAGTTTAGGGTGCGGACTGTCGGATGCAGATCGCAGACCCCATTCAAGTGAAAGCCATTCAAGCCTAAAAGCAATCTAGTAACAACTGACAGTTTTTAAGGGAACCTGTCAGAGAATTTCTGATGCTCTTAAAGCAGTATATGAGAGAGGGAAAGACGCTGATGTCTGTGATGTATAGGTTTATATGATTTGAGAAGGATTCCTGTGTAAAAAGCAGAGTAAATCTTGACAGGGCTCACAGGAAAGACAGTGAGTGTCCTGATTACTCTGCCCACCAGTGTCAGGCTGGGGTACCTATGGCCCACCAGTGTAACGGATTCTGGGGGCCCACCTTAGGGCTCCTGCACAGAAACCATTTTTTTATTTTTTTATGTGGCCTGTATGTGAAACCATTCACTTCAATGGAGCCGCAAAAAAAGGAAATGACTCCATGTGCAGCATCCCACTAGTGAACGTGGGCACTGCAAAGTTATCATATTGTGTTTTGTGTCATACTTCATATTATGTCCTGCTGTATTTCACTTTATGTAAGATCCCTGTTAGCAGGCTGTTGGGTGCAGTACCTCACATCCACCACTAGATAGGGATAGCACTAGGATATATACCTCAGTTCAGGTCTAGTTAGAGGAGTTGGTAAAATGTAGGAGTTGAGTTCAGAGTGTGTGTGGAGGAGATGGAGTAGCTGGAGTGAGGAGCTGCGGGAAAGAGAGGACCCCCTCCTCTCAGCTCTCTCTCTGAGGCCCCACGGTCCAGAGGAGCCAAGTGATCTTTTCCCAAGTTTGAAGCCAAGAAGCAAGGCTAAGGTGAGACCTCCTTCTGCAGTCTATCCCTCCGGGAGGACAAGTAAAAATTGTGCTTTGACTTCAAAAAAGACAAAGGAAGATAACAGCCATCTTATTAGGCTTATAGGCGTAGGACAATTTAGCTACAGGCAGCCTCACCGGTATATAGAAGACAGAAAGGCCAATCTGTTATGTCACATAAGTGGAAGGAAGGATCAAAAACCACCATTACTGGGATTAGAATAAGGCCTCTTTCACACGGGCGGAGCGTGTGAGGGCCGGATACGATGTGGGTGCATCGCGGGAAAATCGTGCGATTTTGCCTGCGAGTGGGGTGAGTTTTGTATGCGATTGCAATGCATTTTGCACGCGCGTGAGAAAAAAACTGAATGTGGTACCCAGACCCAAACCCAGACTTCTTCACTGAAGTTCAGGTTTGGGTTAGGTATTCTGTAGATTTTTATATTTTCCCTTATAACATGGTTATAAGGGAAAATAATAGCATTCTTAATACAGAATGCTAAGTAAATTAGGGATGGAGGGCTTAAAAAAAAATATATAAAAAATTAAACTCACCTCATCCACTTGTTCGCGCAGCCCGGCTTGTCTTCTTTCTTCTTCTTTGAGGACCTGGGAGAAAAGGACCTTTGGTGACGTCACTGCGCTCATCACATGGTCCATCACCATGGTGATGGGCCATGTAATGAGCGCAGTGACGTCACCAAAGGTCCTTTTCTCCCAGGTCCTCAAAGAAGAAGAAAGAAGACAAGCCGGGCTGCGCGAACAAGTGGATGAGGTGAGTTTAATTTTTATTTATTTTTTAACCCCTCCATCCATAATTTACTTAGCATTCTGTATTAAAATGCTATTATTTTCCCTTATAACTATGTTATAAGGGAAAATAATAAAGATCGGGTCCCCATCCCGATCGTCACCTAGCAACCATGCGTGAAAATCGCACAGCATCCGCACTTGCTTGCGGATGCTTGAGATTTTCACGCAGCCCCATTCACTTCTATGGGGCCTGCGTTGCGTGAAAAACGCACAATATAGAGCTTGCTGCGATTTTCACGCAACGCACAAGTGATACGTGAAAATCACCGCTCATGTGCACAGCCCCATTGAAGTGAATGGGTCCGGATTCAGTGCGGGTGCAATGCGTTCACCTAACGCATTGCATCTGCGCGGAATTCTTGCCCATGTAAAAGGGGCCTAAGGCAGTTCTCCCCTTCACTGCACTGCTGGCCCAGGGAGGCATCTGCTAACCGTGAGTACCCAATGAATTGTTGTTACCCTTTTGGCCCACCGTGAACCTCACGTGTTCTCCCCTGCGGACCAGCATGTTGCATATAAAAATTGGTGTCACTACGAACAGGATCTATATCCTCTGTGCCTTATAGAACAGGACTCAGTAACAAAATTGTGTGCCATAGGTAACTGCCTTATGTGAATGAGCCCCATCTATTTTGCTGTTTTATTGGGCTAAGGAACTGTTCAAACTACTTGAAAAGTGCATAAATGTGCTCTATCAATTGTCTACTTTGAAATCGCACTGTTAAAACTGGCAAAGTCGCAGATTTTTGTGTCACTAAAACTGCTTGCTGTGACTGAATTGACTTTGACCATAATGCTAAAATGGCCGCCAGAGTGCCTTCTTTTCTAATTTATGGCGCCATCACTCTGCAAAACACCCTGTTCGGCGGGAGAAAAATTGAGTGCCGCCCCTTGAAAAGTGCAGGAAAACTATTTCTACTGCGCCACCACCACTTCATTACCATGGATTACAATATGAGCGCCGCCTCCCCTGTGCTGCCGAACCTAGGGGGCGTGCCAAAGGAATGGTGGAGTCTATGCGATCAGTGAATGACTCTGCTAGATGTATTCCTGCCTCCAGACATGCAAGGAGACGATGTGCCTACTGATAGGGCAAGACAGCCAGAGCATGAGATGGGTGAGCCGCCAGCATATACACCGGGATCGGAGCTGCTGCCCTGCCCGTGGCCATAGCCAGGACCCTGTCATTTTCATCGCCCACGTGAGGGTTTCCTAAAACCAGACCCCCTATGGCCTGTCCTAATGGCTGAAATACATGAGGCTGCCATCCAGAAAACCACCCAGAAATAGAAATATTTTGAAGAAGACGCCAAGACGATCCTTGAGGATCCCCGGGATTGTCAGCCCGCCTGGAAAGGAGGACGGGAGTTGTTGTGACGTTTGACAAGGACTGAGGCTTCGGCTTTATTAAAGAGAGTGGCACCGGCCGGGATTATTATCTTAACCGCTGGTCAGTAAAGCAGAGCTACCTACCGGGATATTTACACAACCTCCGGGAGGGAGAAAAAGTAGAGTTCACTCCCGCAGAGAGCCTGAGAGGCCCCTACGCCGCCGCAGTGTCCCGTTCGCGGCCTAAGCCAGAGGACTGGGAGTGTATCGCTGATGTCACTGAAACAGGGACAGAGTCAAAGACCCCACCGGGGCCTGCCCGGTCCACATATCAAGAAAGATCATCATTCATAGGGCTGGTGTGAGAAGGAGGTCATGTTTGCTGACACGATGGAGCAGTATACATCCTGTATCCAACTGTGGATCAGATATATAGATGATGTGCTGGTACTGTGGAATGGCACAAGAGCAAGCTTCACTCAGTTTGTGGCATCCTTGAACATTCATCAACTGGGCCTATTTTTTACATCAGAGGTGCAGGAGAGCCAGATTGCCTTTCTGGATCTTACTATCTCGATAGGTATGGACGGGAGAATTACCACTAAACTTTTCAGAAAGCAAACATTCACAAATAGCCTCCTGCATTGGGACAGTGGACACCCAGTGTCCCTGAAAAGTGGTATCCCAAAAGGGCAGTACCTCAGGGACAGGACGAATTTCTCTGAGGTAAGTGAGTTCAAGGCAGCTGCATCTGACTTAAGATCAAGATTCGTAAGTCGGGGGTACCCACAGCAGACATTGAAAAAGGCATATCAACATGCAATGAGTGCCAATCGTAGTCAACTATAGGTCGCAAACATCAGGACCAAAGTTGACTCTGCCCCTCGGATTATAGCCACATTTGATAAAGCTCTTCAACAGTTCCGTGAGATCCTGCAGAATCACTGATCTATTCTTCAGTCTGATCCAGATATTGGGTCATCTATATCAGATCGTCCCTCCATCACGTATCGGCGCAGCTCCAATTTGCGTGACCGTTTGGTGCACAGCTTGTATACACGTACCACGTCTGGTACATGGTTAAAAAATACACAAAAATGAACTTTCCCCTGTGGCTCCTGCATTATATGCGGTAGCATCATGAAAGGAGATTCCTTCACCAGTCATTCTACCGGTGATAGGTTCAGTATTCGTTCCTTTATTAGGTGTACCTCAGTGCCAAGTATATCTTATTACCTGCAAGTGTGGCCTGCAGTATGTAGGCAAGACTAAACGTGAGTTAAGGAGGAGAGTAGGGGAACATCTATCCGATATTCGTAATTTGCGGGACACAACTGTGGCATGTCATGTGCAGGATGTGTATGATGGGAACCCTGATGTTCTGCGGGTTCAAGGGATGGTATTGATTAATAGATCCATTTGCGGCGGAGATATTGACACACTCTTACTCCGCAAGGAAGCAATGTGGATCTTTAAGTTGCAAACTGTCCATCCGAAGGATTGAATGAAGCCATCTCATATGCCTGCTTCATTTAATATGTAATCTATGCAGAAATGTGCGGGTTTAATACCCCAATAGCCACTTTTTCTAACTATGGTCTATATGCACATACAGAAGTGATCTAAAATATGACTGTTGCCACCTCCCCTTCCCCCTCCCTCCCTGTGACTTAATATCAACCACAGGGAGGTAAAATCGGCGCTTTATATATATTTTGTTAGATGACATCTAGGGAGTGTGGTTGGATAACTATTAGAGCTGTCCTCGGTACAGTGGTTCGATATATGTTGTAATATTTCTGATTTATTTCCCCTGATGGGTCGATACCTGTATCCACATTGGCATTAGGCGAGTGACATATCGCTGCAGTTCTCGATTCTCCCAATACAGTAGCGCTTTGTGCGCAATCTTTAGGGAGTGTCTTGGCTTACCTGGGTGCTTGACGGGTCAGTGGGCGGATGTCAGATTCGCAGTGGCACCAGCACACACCTCCCCCAAGGCGGGGCTTTTGTGATATCTTGTCGGCGTTCATGAGGCCACGCACGGCCGTCATAGCGCCGGAGCCTTAACACGCAATAGTGTGGGCCACTTTTCCCTTTACAAGTTACTGAGTGTAAAGGAGTTCTAGTGCTGAGTGTGATTTTGTGGGAGTGATTGCAGGTGGCTGAGTGTGTCTTGAAGCAGAGATCCTTGAAAGTTAAGTTTTTGCATTTTAGTACTGCCATTTAAAACTTTTTTTTTTTCTCTGCTGGGTGTTGCCATTTAAACCCATTTTTTTTTTCTCTGCTTGATTAAGGGGAGTGGCCTGGGCAACCAGGTGCTATAAATTAAACCACTAAACTCCCTGAGGCTTGCTCTACTAAGTGGGCTTCTTATTAAGTGGAGTTAAAAAAAAGAAATTTAACCACTTCCCGCCACACTAACGCTGAAAGGCGTCATTGCTGCGGCGCTCTCAGGCTACACTAACGCCCATCTCGCGTGAGCCGAGATTTCCTGTGAACGCGCGCACACAGGCGCGCGCGTTCACAGGATCAGAAGGTAAGCGAGTGGATCTTCAGCCTGCCAGCGGCGATCGTTCGCTGGCAGGCTGTAGATGCGATTTTTTTAACCCCTAACAGGTATATTAGACGCTGTTTTGATAACAGCGTCTAATATACCTGCTACCTGGTCCCTTTTGCTTGGATCGACCACCAGAGGACACAGGCAGCACTGTAATAAGTAGCCTTAAACACCACTACACTACACCCCCCCCCGTCACTTATTAACCCCTGATCACCCCATATAGACTCCCTGATCACCCCCCTGTCATTGATCACCCTCCTGTAAGGCTCCATTCAGACGTCCATATGTTTTTTACGGATCCACGGATACATGGATCGGATCCGCAAAACACATACGGACGTCTGAATGAAGCCTTACAGGGGGGTGATCAATGACAGGGGGGTGATCACCCCATATAGACTCCCTGATCACCCCCCTGTCATTGATCACCCCCCTGTAAGGCTCCATTCAGACATTTTTTGGGCCCAAGTTAGCGGAAATTGTTTTTTTTTTCTTACAAAGTCTCCTATTCCACTAACTTGTGTCAAAAAATTAAATCTCACATGAACTCACCATACCCCTCACGGAATCCAAATGCGTAAAATTTTTTAGACATTTATATTCCAGACTTATTCTCACGCTTTAGGGCCCCTAAAATGCCAGGGCAGTATAAATACCCCACATGTGACCCCATTTCGGAAAGAAGACACCCCAAGGTATTCCGTGAGGGGCATATTGAGTCCGTGAAAGATTGACATTTTTGTCCCAAGTTAGCGGAAAGGGAGACTTTGTGAGAAAAAACTAAAAAAAATCAATTTCCGCTAACTTGTGGCAAAATTTTTTTTTTTATATGAACTCGCCATGCCCCTCATTGAATACCTTGGGGTGTCTTCTTTCCAAAATGGGGTCACATGTGGGGTATTTATACTGCCCTGGCATTTTAGGGGCCCTAAAGCGTGAGAAGAAGTCTGGGATCCAAATGTCTAAAAATGCCCTCCTAAAAGGAATTTGGGCCCCTTTGCGCATCTAGGCTGCAAAAAAGTGTCACACATCTGGTATCGCCGTACTCAGGAGAAGTTGGGCAATGTGTTTTGGGGTGTCATTTTACATATACCCATGCTGGGTGAGATAAATATCTTGGTCAAATTCCAACTTTGTATAAAAAAATGGGAAAAGTTGTCTTTTGCCGAGATATTTCTCTCACCCAGCACGGGTATATGTAAAATTACACCCCAAAACACATTGCCCTACTTCTCCTGAGTACGGCGATACCAGATGTGTGACACTTTTTTGCAGCCTACGTGGGCAAAGGGGCCCACATTCCAAAGAGCACCTTTAGGATTTCACAGGTCATTTTTTACACATTTTGATTTCAAACTACTTACCACACATTAGGGCCCCTAGAATGCCAGGGCAGTATAACTACCCCACAAGTGACCCCATTTTGGAAAGAAGACACCCCAAGGTATTTCATGATGGGCATAGTGAGTTCATGGAAGTTTTTATTTTTTGTCACAAGTTAGTGGAATATGAGACTTTGTAAGGAAAAAAAAATAAAAAATCATCATTTTCCGCTAACTTGTGACAAAAAATAAAAAGTTCTATGAACTCACTATGCCCATCAGCGAATACCTTAGGGTGTCTACTTTCCGAAATGGGGTCATTTGTGGGGTTTTTCTACTGTCTGGGCATCGTAGAACCTCAGGAAACATGACAGGTGCTCAGAAAGTCAGAGCTGCTTCAAAAAGCGGAAATTCACATTTTTGTACCATAGTTTGTAAACGCTATACCTTTTACCCAAACCATTTTTTTTTACCTAAACATTTTTTTTTTATCAAAGACATGTAGAACAATAAATTTTGAGAAAAATGTATATATGGATGTCGTTTTTTTTTTTTAATTTTGCAACTGAAAGTGAAAAATTTCATTTTTTTGCAAAAAAAATTGGTAAATTTCGATTAATAACAAAAAAAAGTAAAAATGTCAGCAGCAATGAAATACCACCAAATGAAAGCTCTATTAGTGAGAAGAAAAGGAGGTGAAATTCATTTGGGTGGTAAGTTGCATGACCGAGCAATAAACCGCTAAAATTGTGGAGTGCCGATTTGTAAAAAAGGGCCTGGTCACTAGGGGGGTATAAACCTGTGGTCCTTAAGTGGTTAAGAAAAGGAGTTGGAAACTAAGGTTGGATATATTTTCCTTGTGTGTTGTTGGCTTAATTCTAGGTAGTCCTTCAACTACAGCAGACAGGGTCTAATTCTAAATCATATTTACTGTTTTACTTTTTTACTATTGTAATCCCCATTTAGTATGTGTTGCACAATTGACAACGCAGTCCAGTGCACATCTTGCATGATGTATGCAGTCCTGGAACAGCCGTTCGAGGGTTTATATCTTTGTTCAAGATGTGAGCAAATTACCCATCTGGAATCGCTAATCGAGTCTCTAAACGTGCAAGTTGCAACACTGAGAGGCATTGACAATTTGCAAAAGAGTTTGCTTCTCACCGAGCAAGCACTCTTTGGGGTAGATGAGGGGGAGGGTGACAGAGAGGAGGCTGAGGAAAGTGAGGTAGCTAGCTGGGTAACAGTTAGAAAGCGGGGTAGAGGGAAGAGTGCCAGGGAGGCTAGCCCTGATCTGACACACCCCAACAAGTTTGCACATTTGGCAGATGAGAGGGATGTCAGTCCAGGGACGGCACTGCTGCAGCCGGATACTTCCTCTGCCAGTCAGGGGAATGTCAGCTCCAGTAAGCAGGGAACCAGGAGAGCAGGGCAGACCAGACAGGTGCTGGTAGTGGGAGACTCCATTATTAGGGGAACAGATAGGGAAATCTGTTACAAAGACCGTGATCGCCGAACAGTGTGCTGTCTTCCTGGCGCTAGAGTTTGACACATCGTGGATCGGGTTGACAGATTACTGGGAGGGGCTGGAGAAGATCCAGCGGTCATGGTCCATATCGGAACCAATGACAAAGTTAGAGGTAGGTGGAGAGTCCTTAAAAATGATTTCAGGGATTTAGGTCAAAAGCTTAGGGCAAGGACCTCAAAGGTAGTATTTTCTGAAATACTGCTGTAGTGTACGGGGACTGTAATACCCGTCACTACCAAAGTGTCACTTGGTGTGCTGTCGTCCCTCCTTAGTTATGGAGAAGTTGGTATATGTCAGTTTTATAAATTGTCATGTAATGTAATGTTATGTATTTCCCTGTTACTGTGAAACTTGCATGTACAGGCCTGCAGGGGTGTCATTCCAGCTTCTAGTCAATAGAGGGAGCTAGGGAGCCCTAGTTTATATAAGGCCCAGTCAGGGAAGTGCAAGGGAGACGGAGTCTAGTGTCTGTAATCTACAGTTGGAGATTAGACAATGTCTGAGACAAGTCCAGGCCTGAAGCCTGCTGTCCAGGAGAAGATTCCCTCCTGAATTCCCATATGCAGAAACAGGAATATGTTAGATCAAGAGCCTGAGGAAGTTTCCAGAAGCTGAGAGAGACAGAGGCAAAGATCAGGAAAGCAAGAGGTACTCAGAAAGACAGAGGAGGTACTTATTAAAGCTATAGCCAAGGATATAAAGCCAGACTTAGGTTAATGGGCCTTGGTGAAGATATGCTATATTCCAGGATCAGACAGAATTAGAGTGCAAGCTCCTGTGCTGCAAGTCCTGTGTTCAACACTCTGTAATTACCCTGCTATAACTGAATTGCCTGCATCGACCGAATTGCAAAATCGACTGTATGCTTAGGAACTGCATTTCCTATATTGTCTCTGCTTGCAAAACTACTAAAGTTGGAGTTCTGTTTTAAGACTACGTTTCCTCAATTTATTCCTGCATCCGCAAACGGCGTGCCACCGTTTACTTGGCACTGGCGTCACGAACTATCCTTACCTATACCTGCCCTTGCAGAGAGTCAGCTGTACCAGGTTAGTGTATATTGCACTACATCACCCAGAAACACCTACTACACACAACTTGAGTACGCTGCACTGCCTGTACCACGAGCCACACAAGAAAGGCAGTGGGAGATTAGGGAGATTAACAAGTGGCTCAAGAACTGGTGTTGGAAGGAGGGGTTTGGGTTCCTGGAGAACTGGGCCGACTTCTCTATCGGCTACAAGCTCTATCGTAGGGACGGGCTGCACCTCAATGGGGAAGGGGCAGCTGTGCTGGGGAGAAAGATGGCTAGAAGGTTGGAGGAGTGTTTAAACTAGGGACTGGGGGGGAGGGAAATTACACTATAGGAGGGGAAGATAGTGCAGATAGAGACCGGGGGCAAGGTAGTGGGACTGTGGGAGGAATGGAAGGAGGGACTAGAACAGTTCAGAAGGAAAGGTGTAGGGTAAAAAAATATACATAAACCTCTCAAATGTATGTATACTAATGCCAGAAGCCTGACTAATAAAACTGGAGAGCTGGAATTAGTGATGTGTGAGGAGGACTATGACATAGTGGGAATAACTGAGACATAGCTGGATGATAGCTATGACTGGGCAGTTAATGTACAAGGTTACAGTCTGTTTAGAAAGGATCGTCAAAACCGGAGAGGGGGAGGGGTTTGCCTTTATGTAAAGTCCTGTCTAAAGCCCACACTCCGGGAATATATAAGTGAGGGACATGAACATGTGGAGTCTAAAGCCCACACTCCGGGAATATATAAGTGAGGGACATGAACATGTGGAGTCACTGTGGGTAGAGATACATGGAGCTAAAAACAACAATAAATTACTAATAGGAGTTTACTATAAACCACCTAATATACCAGAGTCCACAGAAAATCTACTACTAAACGAGATAGACCAGGCGGCAAATCATAATGAGGTGGTTATTATGGGGGACTTCAACTACCCAGATATAGACTGGGAAACTGAAACTTGTATATCTCATAAGGGAAACAGGTTCTTGGCAATAACCAAAGACAATTACCTCTCCCAACTGGTTCAGGACCCGACTAGAGGGACGGCCATACTGGACTTAGTATTAACCAATAGGCCTGACAGAACAACAGACGTGCAGGTTAATGGACACCTGGGAAATAGTGACCATAAAGTAATAACCTTCCAATTATCATTTAGAAGAGCGTTTCTACAGGGAGGAACAAAAATACCAAACTTCAAAAAAGCTAAATTTAGCCAACTAAGAGAGGCCATAGGCCTAACTAACTGGGACAAAGTCCTCAAAAATAAAAATACAGCCACAAAATGGGATATCTTTAAAAACATCTTAAAATCTCATTGTGAGAGGTACATACCGTATGGGAATAAAAGGTTAAGGAACAAAAAGAAACCAATGGGGATAAATAGAACTGTAAAGAAAGCAATAAATGACAAAAAGAAAGCATATAAATCACTAAAACTGGAGGTAGCACGGAAGCACTGAAAAACTATAAGGAAAAAAATAGAACATGTAAAAAACAAATAAAAGCGGCCAAACTAGAGACCGAGAGATTAATTGCCAAAGAGAGTAAAACTAACCCTAAAATGTTCTTCAATTATATAAATGTTAAAAAGTATAAATCTGAAGGTGTCGGCCCTTTAAAGAGTAATGAGGGGGGAGTCGCAGAGAGCGACGAGGAGAAAGCAAAGCTGTTAAATATTTTTTTCTCCAATGTATTTACTGAGGAAAATTAACTGTCAGATGACATGCAGAATGTAAAAATAAATTCCCCATTAAAAGTGTCCTGTCTGACCCAGGAAGAAGTACATCAACGACTTAAAAAGATTAAAATAGACAAATCGCCAGGACCGGATGGCATACACCCCCGTATCCTAAGGGAATTAAGTAATGTCATAGCCAGTCCCACAGGATTGGCGCATGGCAAATGTGGTGCCAATATTCAAAAAGGGTCCAAAAACAGAGCCTGGAAACTATAGGCCGGTAAGTTTAACATCTGTTGTGGGTAAACTGTTTGAAGGTTTTCTGAGAGATGCTATCTTAGAGCATCTAAACGGAAATAAGCAAATAACGCCATATCAGCATGGCTTCGTGAGGGATCGGTCATGCCAAACTAATTTAATCAGTTTCTATGAGGAGGTAAGTTCTAGACTTGACAGTGGCGAATCAATGGATGTTGTATATCTGGACTTCTCCAAAGCATTTGACACTGTACCACATAAAAGGTTAGTATATAAAATGAGAATGCTCGGACTGGGAGAAAACGTCTGTATGTGGGTAAGTAACTGGCTCAATGATAGAAAACAGAGGGTGGTTATTAACGGTACACAATCAGATTAGGTCACTGTCACTAGTGGGGTACCTCAGGGGTCAGTATTGGGCCTTATTCTCTTCAATATATTTATTAATGATCTTGTAGAAGGCTTGCATAGTAAAGTATTTACACTGAAGAGGACAGTATACTACTACAGAGGGATTTGGATAGATTGGAGGCTTGGGCAGATAAGTGGCAGATGAGGTTTAACACTGACAAATGTAAAGTTATGCACATGGGAAGGAATAATGCAAGTCACCCGTACATACTAAATGGTAAAACACTCGGTAACACTGACATGGAAAAGGATCTAGGAATTTTAATAAACAGCAAACTAAGCTGCTAAAACCAGTGTCAGGCAGCTGCTGCCAAGGCCAATAAGATAATGGGTTGCATCAAAAGGGGCATAGATGCCCGTGATGAGAACATAGTCCTACTACTTTACAAATCGCTAGTCAGACCACACATGGAGTACTGTGTACAGTTCTGGGCTCCTGTAAACAAGGCAGACATAGCAGAGCTGGAGAAGGTCCAGAGGAGGGCAACTAAAGTAATAACTGGAATGGGGCAACTACAGTACCCTGAAAGATTATCAAAATTAGGGTTATTCACTTTAGAAAAAAGACGACTGAGAGGAGATCTAATTAATATGTATAAGTATATCAGGGGTCAGTACAGAGATCTATCCCATCATCTATTTATCCCCAGGACTGTGACTGTGACGAGGGGACATCCTCTGCGTCTGGAGGAAAGAAGGTTTGTACACAAACATAGAAAAGGATTCTTTACGGTAAGAGCAGTGAGACTATGGAACTCTCTGCCTGAGTAGGTGGTGATGGTGAGTACAATACAGGAATTCAAGAGAAGCCTGGATGTATTTCTGGAGCGTAATAATATTACAGGCTATAGCTACTAGAGAGGGATCGTTGATCCAGGGAGTTATTCTGATTGCCTGATTGGAGTCAGGAAGGAATTTTTTATTCCCCTAAAGTGGGGAAAATTGGCTTCCACCTCAGTTTTTTTTTTTTTTGCCTTCCTCTTGATCAACTTGCAGGATAACAGGCCGAACTGGATGGACAAATGTCTTTTTTCGGCCTTATGTACTATGTTACTATGTTACCTAATAGAGAGACCTTTGCTCCTGATGACACAGGGCATAACATGTCACGTAGAAACGCGTTGAGCCGTTGATCTTTTTTTAGGACACGGTTCTACAGGCAGGGTGCATGTATGTTTAAGGCAGCTCAATAGCTGGTCCGAATACAAGTGTGAATGCGGTCTGAAACCTAGTCCCAGTGCAGTTACGCATAAGTGGTGGTGCAGATTGAGGCAGCTTAGCGTGCACTTGAACGTGTAGTGGTTATGCTGTATGGATGTCCTGATGTCCTCTATGCCAATCACACCCAGTGGGTGTGTCTTCTTCCCCCCTTTCCACCATAAAACCTGACTGGTGTAGTCATCTAGTGACTCTATGATTAAGGGTGCTACAAGCGTGTACCCGAAACGCGTCAGAGAGATGTGAGGCCTGTTTCGTATTTATTTTTTGTAACTGCTTTTAATGGAGAAAAAATAAAGTTGAATGGATTTTACCAATACCGGTGGCTGGAAATCGCTTACATTTATTGTGTGTGAACTACACCACATATAGCAGACTGTGAGATTTGATGTCGATACAGACTAAGCCTCTAAACAGGCGATCCACCTCTAATACATTATAAGCTGTTAGGCTGCACAGAGATAGGTAGGACTGCAATTAAGCGCACCTGTGCCTACCCTTAACACATGGACAGTGTCCTCATTCCTTTTCCTGCGGGTTATTAGTATCAACGTGCTAGCAGGATTAGGATCTAGTCCAGACTGTTTTAGATGTAGCGGGTCAATACTTATCCTTGACTACATCAGTCCAGTCTGGTGCCTGAAAGTCACGAAAGTGATAAACAGAATCTTTCCCTTTTTAGCCAGTTATTAACCGACAGTCCTGGAAGGAGGAGCCAGTCCTTATCCATCGCCTAACCTCAGTCGTCAGACGAAAGAGAGAGCTGATATGGAGGAGCAAGAGAGAATAGAGACTTACTTAGAGGGACAGCGTCAAGCAGCTGACCACCGGAGTCCCTATGATCCCACAACCGCTGCTGCACAAGAGCCAGATGACAGCCCGCTTGCACGTGCCTCAACGTCGGCGCACGTCTACTTGCCCAAGAGACTGACTTATGCCCGGTCTAGGGTTCGCACTCAAGAAGAGATCCTGGCGGACGTCCTCAAGCCTACACCAAGTGAGATACCAGTCCGCATCTTGCATCCTGATGATACCGTTTTGTGGCCTGCTGTTCCTTAAAGCCGGACAAGTGGAGGAGCTTACCATCTAATACATTTTGTGGGCGAGGGCCTTCTGCCGAGCTGACCATCTAATACATTTTGTAGGCGAGGGCCTGCTGCCGAGCTGACCATCTAAAAAATGTTGTGGGCGAGGGCCTGCTGCCGAGATGACCATCTAAAATGTTTTATGGGCGAGTGCCTGCTGCCGAGCTGACCATCTAAAATATTTTGTGGGCGAGGGCCTGCTGCCAAGCTGACCATCTAATACATTTTGTGTGCGAGGGCCTGCTGCCGAGATGACCATCTAAAACATTTTGTGGGTGAGGGCCTGCTGCCGAGCTGACCATCTAAAAAATTTTGTGGGCGAGGGCCTGCTGCCAAGCTGACCATCTAAAACATTTTGTGGGCGAGGGCCTGCTGCCAAGCTGACCATCTAAAACATTTTGTGGGTGAGGGCCTGCTGCCGAGCTGATCATCTAAAACATTTTGTGGGCGAGGGCCTGCTGCCAAGCTGACCATCTAAAACATTTTGTGGGTGAGGGCCTGCTGCCGAGCTGACCATCTAAAACATTTTGTGGGCGAGAACCTGCTGCTGAGCTGACCATCTAAAACATTTTGTGGGCGAGAGCCTGCTGCTGAGCTGACCCTCTAAAACATTATATTTGAGGGCCTGCTGCTTTATGTTCAGCCGCTTTTCTCTGGTAGAGTAGAGAAGTCAGGGGCAATCCAGGCCTTGTTCATTTTCATAAGAGTTAACCGGTCAGCATTTTCAGTTGACAGGCGGATGCGCTTATCAGTTATTATGCCCACAGCAGCACTAAATACACGCTCTGACAAAACGCTGGCGGGGGGGCAGGCCAGCACCTCCAAGGCCAGTTCATGCCACGTGTCCAGCTTGGACACCCAATAGTTGTAAGGCACCCAGGGATCACTGAGGATGCTGACATGGTCTGCTATATACTCCTTCACCATCTTCCAAACGTTTTCCCTCCTTGTGACCCTAGGCTGCGCATCAGGTTGATGGAGCTGGCGGGGTGTCATAAAACTGTCCCAGGCCTTGGAGAGTGTTGCCCTGCCTCTGTTGGAACTGCTGTGTGTTTCCCTAGTCTCCCCTCCTCGGTTGGCCAAGGAACTACGTGCTCTTGGAGCAATTTTTCCACAAGGACCTTCTAGTATTGCATCATTTTGCTCGTCCTCTCCACCACAGGATTGAGAGATGAGTAGTTCTCTTTGTAGTGGGGGTCAAGAAGGGTGAAAAACCAGTAATCGGTGTTGGCCAAAATGAGTACAACGCGAGTGTCACGGGAAAGGCAGCCTAACATAAAGTCAGCCATGTGTGCCAGAGTCCCAACAGACAAGACTTCGCTGTCCTCATCAGGAGGATGACTGTCAATCTCCTCATCCTCTTCCTCCTCTTCTACCATTCCACGCTGAACAAATGGAATAAAACTTCCATGGGTACTACCCTCTGTAGCGGAGGCAACCGTCTCCTGCTCCTCCTCCTCCTCATCTTCTAATTTGTGCTGAGAAGACGAACTGAGGGTGGTCTGGCTATCACCCGGTGTACTTTCTTCCCCCATTTCCCCCTCTTCCACATGCAAAGCGTCCACCTTAATTGTGAGCAGCGAGAGTTTGAGTAGACACAGAAGTGGGATAGTTACGCTGATAAAAGCGGCATCGCCGCTCACCATCTGTGCTGATTCCTCAAAGTTTCGTAAAACTCTCACAGAGATCAGACATCGGAAGCTGACTGGAAAGGCAACGACAATGTTGCAGCTGGTATTCCACTTCTGCCCTCTGCTGCTCACAATGCCTGGCCAACATGTGGAATGTGGAGTTGCAGCGCAGGCTCACGTCGCACAACAGTCGGTGAGCTGGCAATTGCAAGCGATGCTACAGTATTGCCAGACTGGCGGAAGCTGTCGATGACTTGCTGAAATGGGCACACATGCGGCGTACCTTCACCAATAGCTCAGGCAAATTGGGGTAGGATTTGAGAAACCGCTGAACCACTAGGTTGAACACGTGGGCTAGGCATGGTATGTGTGTGAGCTTGCCGAGCTCCAAAGCCGCCACCAAGTTACGGTCATTGTCAGACACAACCATGCCTGGTTGTAGGTTGACTGGCGAGAGCCACAGCTCAGTCTGGTCCCTTATTCCCTGCCACAGCTCTGCAGCGGTGTGCTGTTTGTCACCAAAGCAGATCAGTTTAAGCATGACCTGTTGCCGCTTCCCAACTGCAGTGCTACACTGCTTCCAGCTACTGACTGATGGGTGACTGGTGCTGCAAGATGATAATTCAGAAGTGGAAGTGGAGAAGGGGGGGTTGCAGCCACTAATGTAGGTGGCAGCAGAAACCCTGATGGAAGTAAGGCCCGCAATTCTTGGCATCGGTAGCACCTCTGCCATCCCAGGGTACGACTCGCTCCCAGCCTTAACAACGTTCACCTAGTGTGCCATCAGGGAAATGTGGCGTCCCTGGCGAAAAGCGCATGCCATTGTGTCAATCGTTAAGTGGACCTTCCCAATAACTGCGTTGGTCAGGGCATGGGTGATGTTACGGACACATGCTGGTATAAGGCTGGGACTGCACACCGTGAAAAATATTGGCAGCTGGGGACAGAGTACCATGGGACTGCTGCCCCCATCAGGCTGCGGAAAGCCTCAGTGTCCACAAGCCTAAATGGCAACATTTACAGAACCAGCAATTTGGAAAGGTGCGCATTTAGTGCTATGGTCTGTGGGTGGGTGGCTGGGTATTTGCTCTTTCGTTCAAAGGCCTATCTATACGCTGCGTTGGGACACAGAAGTGGTTGTGCTAACTGATGGTGCCTGCGCAGGTCCAGGTGCATGGCGGGAGGCATCCGGGCCTGCGTCTTGGACAGGGGAAGAGGAGGCAGTGGTGTGACCCGCAGACACTGGTTGTGGACCAAGGCGTTCGGCCCACCTATTAGGGTGCTTTGATGCCATGTGGTGGATCATGCTGGTGGTGGTGAGGTTGCTAATGTTCACACCCCTGCTCATTTTGGTACGGCACAGGTTGCAAATGACAATTCTTTTACCGTCCGCACTTTCCTTAAAAAAGCGCCAGACTGCGGAACACCTAGCCCTTGGCAAGGAAGATTGCAGCAAGGGGGTGCTCTGGGGAACAGTTGCAGGCCTGTTTGGCCTCCCTTTTGCCACCCCTCTGCCTCTTCCAGCCTGTTGCGGTGCTGCGGATCCCTCCCCCTCTGTACTGCTGTCCTCGCTCGTCTTGCCACCTTTCCAGGTTGGGTCAGTGACTTCATCGTCCAGCACCTCCCCTTCCACTTCCTCACTCTGGTCATCCTCCTGACTTGTTGACCTAACAACAATCTCAGTTATTGACAACTGTGTCTCATCCTCATCATAAACCTCTTGAGATACTAATTGCAGTTGACTTATTGGCAACTGTGTCTCATCATCATCATCCACCTCGTGAAACACTAATTGCCATTCCCCACCATCATCTTCTGACTGTGGATGCTCCAGAGTTTGGGAATCAAGGCACAAGATCTCCTCATGTCCCTCTTCAAGCAGGCTTGGCGAGAGGCCCAAATTAAGGAATGGCGATGAAAACAGCTCCTCGGAATATCCGAGTGTGGGATCACTTGTTTGCCAAGACTCTCCATGGTGGGTGGAAGGAGTATCAGGGTGAGGATTCTGTTGACCAGACTCTTGGCTACTGAGACTGGACTTTGTGGAAGACAGGGTGGTGCTTAACCAACTGGAAGCATTATCTGCTGCAATCCAACCGACCACCTGGTCGCACTGGTCTGACTTCGAGAGTGATGTCCTGCACCGCCCTGCAAACTGAGACATCAAGCTAGGTATCGTGGATGAGTGTGCTTCTTGTGCTCTGGCAGCAGGCACAGTTTCATGGCGCCCAGGGCCACTTAACCTCCCTCCCACTTCCTTCTCCCCCAGGTCTTGCCCTCAGGTCAATCCATCCCATACAGGCCCTACACATAATCCAGCAGGTCCATCATCACCAGCCTCTCCTATAGACCTAGAAGCGGACTCTCTCCTAACCATCCACAATGTTTCATCCTCCCATTCCCCACCTCCACTCATCAGCAGTCCCCCAGGTTCACCAGTACAAGTTAATATATTACAGACTGTTCTAGGGCATATTGATCCGCTAGACAATACTGCCCTGTCCACTATTGGCCCTTCCTCTTCTTCTTCTTTTTTATCCCTACCTCCCATCCTGAACCCTGTCATGGTCTACCCGATTTTAAAAAGCCTGAATACAGTAGTGATCCTCAATTATTTCCACCCCTTGGGCCCAAGACCTTCCAAATGAAAAAATATAGGAGAGGATGTAGAGGGGGCAAAGGCAAAAAGGAAAACAGCTCGAGGAGGTAAAAATCTTCAACCTGTCCAAGCATAATTTGGCCTTGGAAGAGATATCCCTTCTATCCAAGGGCCTCTCCTTCCGCCCCTCTATGTCTCTTAAGGGCTTTGATTTGTTTTTAGATTTACATAACTTCACTAGGAAGCTCACTTTAAAAAGACATTTTGGAATCTTGGAAAAATCCGTAAAATCGAAGGACGGTCTGGACTCGAAGATGTTTCAGAAATCCAGGGCCATCCATATATGCATACAGGGCTTAAACCACCATCTAAATATTACCCTATACAACACAAGGGCAATTTTATCAACACATTTTATAATGTAGTAATGGATGACTTAGGAATGGAAGAAGGAGAAGGCAACAGTCAAACATATTGTCATGGGGTAGAGTCGCGGGTATAAAGATAGAGCGGAGGTGCACCCCCTGAGCTGCCACCTGGTCCCCTGTCCCTGCCTACTTGCACCACCCGCACTGGGTGACGGGGTGCAACTGGGCGACAGTCCCTGACCTGAGTAAGTGTAAGGAGAGAGATAGAGACAGCAGGGAAGCAGACAGCCAATGAGAGGTAGCACCAGAGCGGACAGAGAGGTGGAACAAGCAAGGTACCACCAAAAACGGAAGGGCGAGGCGGGTCAACTAGCCGGGGTCAGTTCAGGAGGTCACGTCAGTACAAGAGAAGAGGCAAAGACAAAATCCAAAAGCAAGCCGAGGTCAAAATCCGAGAGGTAGCGTCAAGGTTCAGGGAGCAGGCAGAAGAGGTGTCAGGAAGCAGATCAAGGGTCAAATCCAAAGGTAAGCTAAATAACAATAATAATACACAGCCTAAGGAACCAAAATCACAGGCAACCTGTAGCCAGCAGGTTGCCTGTATTTATAGTGGGGAGTGAGGGTCATGTGACGTGGCCAGCGTCACATGACCGACAGACAAACAAGTCAAGCACCGAGAGATCAGCTCGGCGCTCAAGGCAGACCTAGGAGCAGGGAGCCTCCCAGCTAGTAAAAGCCGCCCTGGGAGCGAGGCTGAACACAGATCCTCGCTCCTGAAGCTAAGCAGCAGGTCTGCGGCTGATGGAAGACCGAGTGCGCCTTCGTAAAAAGTACCCCCCTTTTACGAGGGGCCACTGGACCCAAGCCCTTGGGTACAAATCTCCCAGGATGCTCATCATGAAACTTCTTGATGAGCCTCGGGGCATGGATCTTAGTAGCTGGGACCCAAGACCTCTCCTCCGGTCCATAGCCTTCCCAGTGGACCAGGTATTGAAAGGAGTTCCTAACCTTTCTAACATCAATAATTCTAGAGATGATGAATTCCTCCTGACCTTCAACCTCCACAGGTGGAGGAGTTTTTTTTAACCGGAACCACTGGTGACACATATCTCTTAAGCAACGACTTATGAAACACATCATGAATACGAAAGGAGTCGGGTAGCTTAAGTCTAAAGGACACTGGGTTAACAACTTCAATAATATTGTATGGTCCAATCAAACGCGGACAGAATTTCAAAGCAAGATTTTTAGTTGACAACCACACCTTATCGCCGAGAACAAAATTTACCCCCTTGGAACGTCTCTTATTGGCATGTTTACACTGGGTTTCCTGGGTCTTTTCCAGGTTCGTTTGAACCTGTGCCCAGACTGTGCACAATCTAGAGGTAAAAGAATCTGCCTGCGGGTTGAGTGAGGATACAGAGGGACTAGAACAAAAGCGAGGATGCAAACCACTGTTACAAAAAAAAGGAGACACCCCCGTGGAAGAATTAATTTGATTGTTAATAGCGAATCCTGCCAACGGGAGGTATCTCACCCATAAGAGTTGGTTATGTGATACATAGCACCTTAGAAAAAGCTCCACTGCCTTATTTAACCGTTCTGTCTGCCCATTGGTCTGTGGATGGAAAGCAGACGAAAAGGATAAAGAAATATCGCATCTTCGACAAAAAGCCCTCCAGAAACCAGAAACAAACTGAACGCCTCTATCAGAGACGATATTCTCAGGGACACCATGCAGACGTACCACATGTTCAATGAACAAGGATGCTAAGTTCTTCGCATCAGGGAGCTTACTTAAAGGAACAAAGTGCACCATCTTGCTAAAACGGTCAACCACTACCCACACCACTGATTTCCCCTCAGAAGGGGGAAGATCAGAAATAAAATCCATGGAAATGTGAGACCATGGCTTGCAGGGAATGGGTAGTGGTTGTAGTTCACCAGCGGGAAGTGTTCTTGGGGTCTTAGACCTGGCACAAACATCGCAAGCCAAAACATAAGACTGTACATCCTTAGACAAAGTGGGCCACCAGAAAGACCTCAGCAGCAATTCCTTAGTGGCAGCAATACCTGGATGACCAGAGAGCACGGAGTCATGACATTCACCCAATAATTGAAAACGAAAGCACTCAGGAACAAATAACTTATCTGCCGGTGTTTGTGGAGGAGCAAGTTGCTGAGCCCGTTGAATCTCAGAGGAAAGATCCGCAGAAATTGGTGCCACAAAGATGGGTTTGGGGGGGGGGGGGGGGGGGCAGGAGGTTGGACGGCATTAAAACTCCGGGATAAGGCATCTGCCTTAATATTTTTGCTACCTGGTCTGAAAGTAACTGAAAAATTAAAACGAGTAAAAAACAGGGCCCCTCTGGCTTGTCTAGGATTAAGGCGTTTGGCCGCCTCAAGAAACACTAAGTTCTTATGATCGGTGAGGACAGTAATACGGTGTCTAGCCCATTCTAAAAAATGCCTCCATTCCTCAAATGCCCATTTTATGGCCAGTAATTCGCGGTTTCCAATATCGCAATTTCTCTCCGAAGGAGAGAACTTACGAGAGAAGAAGGCGCATGGCCTTAAATTAGTGAGGTTAGAAGACCCCTGAGAAAGGATGGCCCCCACACCATCCTCTGAGGCATCAACCTCCACCACAAAAGGTTCCTCGGTATCGGGCTGAACCAAGACTGGAGCCATCTGAAAACAATTTTTATGGGTATCAAAGATCCGACAGGCCTCCAACGACCAATTAACCAGATCAGAACCTTTTTTAGTTAAGTCAGTAAGGGGCTTGGCAATAACAGAAAAATTCTTTATGAATTTACGGTAAAAATTGGCGAATCCTAAAAAGCGTTGGAGTGCCTTTAAGGAGGATGGTCTTACCCAGTCTTGGATAGCCTGAACCTTACTGGGATCCATTTTAAATGAATGAGGAGTAAGAATATAGCCGAGATAAGGAATCTCTTGAACTCCAAACAAACATTTCTCTAATTTAACGGACAGATTATTCTCCCTGAGGATTTTAAAAACCAATCTGATGTGAGACACATGAGAATCCCAGTCAGGTGAAAAGACAAGAATATCAACGAGATAAACAATCATAACTTTGCCGATGAGTTCTCTAAAAATGCCGTTCATGAAATTCTGAAACACAGCTGGGGCATTGCAAAGACCGAATGGCATAACAAGATACTCAAAGTGTCGCTCTGGAGTCTTAAAAGCAGTTTTCCACTCACCTCCCTCCTTAATATGAACTAGGTTATACGCTCCTCTCAAATCTAATTTAGAAAACCACGAAGCACCCAAAATCTGGTTAAACAAATCAGGAATCAACGGGATGGAATACTGATTCCTAATAGTGATTTTATTCAAATTTCTATAGTCAATGCAGGGCCTGAGACCACCGTCCTTCTTTTTAACGAAAAAGAATCCTGCTCCCAGGGGAGAGGTGGAGGGCCTAATATGTTCCTTCTTGAGACTCTCCTGGATATAGTCTTTCATGGCCCTGCGCTCAGGACCGGAAAGATTATAAATCCATCCTTTAGGAAATTTGGACTCGGGTACCAAGTCAATAACACAGTCATAAGACCTATGGGGAGGGAGAGTATCTGTCTCAGTGGTGGAAAAAACATCTGAATAATCAGAAATAAAATGAGGAATAATATCTGATGAAACCCTAGCTTGAACTACGGTTAAGCAAGAACTACAGTTAGGCCCCCATCTCTCTAACTCGCCCGAACTCCAGTTAATGACCGGATTGTGTTGCTGAAGCCAGGGCATACCAAGGACTACCTGAACAGGAAGATTCTCTAAAACAAAGAGCATTTCTCTGAGTGGCAGACCCCCACAGACAGGGTAACCTCCAGAGTACGGAGTTTTACCGTGCCCCCTAGCAGGGGGGTAGAATCGATGGTGACAACCTGGATCGGGGTGGACAATTCTAGTATAGCAATTCCCATTTGTTCAACAAATTTGTAATCAATAAAACGAAAAGCTGACCCTAAATCCTCAAAGGCATTTCCTGACCCCTTTAAGACTCCAAAGGCAATAGAAACTGGCAACAATAATTTACTTCTTACCATCTCCTGGAGTACCTTGTCCTTGGATACTTCAGACTTGAATGACTTTCCAGAAGGCAAAGCTTTAGGACACTGACGGATCCAGTGGTCGGGACCCAACAATAAAAACAAGAGCCCCGACGACGGCGTAGCTCTCTTCGCGTCATCCCGAGTTGCATGGGCTCGTCCGAGTGGGCCTCCATCTTGGGTTCAATGGGGGAAACCTCAGGTTGAAGAAGGGTATAAGGAGAAAACAAATGCTCTCGCTGTCTCTCTCTGATCCGTCTATCTAGTCTGATGGCTAGCGTCATGGTCTCCTCTAAAGAGTCAGGACAGGGATAACAAACCAGCATGTCTTTTAACTTCTCATTCAAGCCTGCCCTAAATTGACATTTGAGCGCTGGTTCGTTCCAACCCGAAGGAATGCACCACTTGCGGAACTGCATACAATAATCCTCCACGGGACGATTCCCCTGAGTAAGGGCCTAAAGATTGGATTCTGCCACAGAGGCTCCGTCTGGTTCATCAAAAAGAACCCCTAACGCCTGGAAAAAGAGGTCCACAGAATTAAGACAAGGGGAATCCGGAGACAAAGAAAAGGCCCATTCCTGGGGGTCCCCTTGAAGCAGGGAGATGATCAGGCCCGTCGCTAACAGACAGGCAAAACAAGCAATTGCTTGGGGCCCCAAGCTGGCCCGGGGCCAAGCAGAGCCGGTGCTTGTTTTGCTTCCTTTAAGGCTGAGTAACTCAGAAGATCCGATGGTATATTCTAACCCCCAGGCGTTCCCATGGTGACAGGGATGCTTGCCTGGGGGTTAGAATATACAGGGCCACGCCGCTCACAGCAGTATATTTATAAACTAATCAGTAACTACTTTAACTTTAATCATTGCTCATTGCTGAGCTCTTTACTTGGATTATTTGGATATCTTATCTTACTTTGTCTTAGCTCCGGTAATAGCAGGCAGTGCGGGCGGCGGAACTCACTCACTGACGTCACGCGCCTGCTCCTCCCACTAGGCGGCGCAGGCGCATGACGTCAGTGAGTGAGCGCCGCCCCCCGCACTGCCTGCTATTACCGGAGCTAAGACAAAGTAAGATATCCAAATAATCCAAGTAAAGAGCTCAGCAATGAGCAATGATTAAAGTTAAAGTAGTTACTGATTAGTTTATAAATATACTGCTGTGAGTGGCGGGGAGGGGGATCTGTGAATGGCACTGTAGGGGGATCTGTGGATGGCAGTGCCATCCACAGATCCCCCTACAGTGCCATCCACAGATCCCCCCTCCCCTAAACAGTGCCATCATGGCACTGTTTAGGGGAGGGGGGGATCTGTGGATGGCACTGTTTAGGGGGGATCTGTGGATGGCACTGTTTAGGGGGGATCTGTGGATGGCACTGTTTAGGGGGGAGATCTGTGGATGGCACTGTTATGGGGCATCTGTGGATGGCACTGTTTAGGGGAGGGGGGATCTGTGGATGGCACTGTTTAGGGGGGATCTGTGGATGGCACTGTTTAGGGGGGGATCTGTGGATGGCACTGTTTAGGGGGGGATCTGTGGATGGCACTGTTTAGGGGGGATCTGTGGATGGCACTGTTTAGGGGGGGATCTGTGGATGGCACTGTTTAGGGGGGGATCTCCAGGGCCCCCAAATTCCTTCAAACGGCCCTGGAGATGATAATACCAACCCTCTGTGGATCAGGACCAGAGAAGTGAGGACGTAGTCGAAAATAAAGTTTACAGCTTTCCTTGAAAGCTAAAAAACTTCGGCGGTCACCCGAAAACCGATCGGGAAATTTAATGTGTGGTTCTACCTGAACGGTGGCGAGAGCAAAAATGGGGGGAGTCCGGACGGTCTCCTGAACCTGTAGTCTCTCCCCAAGTTCCTGTACTATTTGAGCAAGACCCTGCACATGTTCGGTGAGGCTCTGTAGAGGGTCCATGCTAAATTAAGGCCTGTGATTCTGTCACGGAGTAAAGTCACTGGTATAAAGATAGAGCGGAGGTGCACCCCCTGAGCTGCCACCCGGTCCCCTGTCCCTGCCTACTTGCACCACCCGCCCTAGGTGACGGGGTGCAACTGGGCGACAGTCCCTGACCTGAGTAAGTGCAAGCAGAGAGATAGAGACAGCAGGGAAGCAGACAGCCAATGAGAGGTAGCACTAGAGTGGACAGAGAGGTGGAACAAGCAAGGTACCACAAAAAACGGAAGGGCGAGGCGGGTCAACTAGCCGGGGTCAGTTCAGGAGGTCACGTCAGTACAAGAGAAGAGGCAAAGACAAAATCCAAAAGCAAGCCGAGGTCAAAATCCGAGAGGTAGCGTCAAGGTTCAGGGAGCAGACAGAAGAGGTATCAGGAAGCAGATCAAGGGTCAAATCCAAAGGTAAGCTAAATAACAATAATAATACACAGCCTAAGGGACCAAAATCACAGGCAACCTGTAGCCAGCAGGTTGCCTGTATTTATAGTGGGGAGTGAGGGTCATGTGACGTGGCCAGCGTCACATGACCGACAGACCGACCAGTAGAGCACCGAGTGATCAGCTTGGCGCTCAAGGCAGACCAAGGAGCAGGGAGCCTCCCAGCTAGCAAAAGCCGCCCTGGTAACGAGGCTGAACACAGATCCTCGCTCCCGAAGCTAAGCAGCAGGTCTGCAGCTGACGGGGGACCGAGTGCGCCTTTGGCGCCCCCGTTACACATCTCCAAAACAATTCAGACATTGTTATCCATAGTGCTGATAAAGGAGGGGGAGTGGTGATCCAGGATAGGGAGGTTTATATCAATGAGGCACTCTGCATTCTGTCAGACACTGGATACTATTCACCTTTAGATACAGATCCTACTGAACAGCACATTTCTGAGTTCAAGGGTCTCATTGAATCAGCATCGC
Source organism: Bufo bufo (assembly GCF_905171765.1). Classification (NCBI taxonomy): domain Eukaryota; kingdom Metazoa; phylum Chordata; class Amphibia; order Anura; family Bufonidae; genus Bufo; species Bufo bufo. Next base: position 439,513,852 of record NC_053390.1, on the reverse strand, counting down.
ATATACTTGACAAAAAGGAGAAAGAATTCATTCTAGTATCCAATCCGGTGACAGCATTGTTCTATCATTTGCCAAAGATCCACAAGGATACAAAAAATCCACCGGGTCGACCGATTATATCAGGGGTCTCCTCCCTTACTTGTAATCTTTCGCAATATGTGGATGTTCTGTTACAAAAATATGTTATTAAGTTACCCTCATATCTTAGGGATTCCACAGCCCTATTACAGTCTCTAAAGGGTATAGAATGGAGAAATGCATATCATTGGGTCACCCTGGATGTGACAGCCCTGCATTCTAATATTTCACATGCAAAAGGAATCAAATGTATTAAATGGTATCTAGAGAATGATCCCCAAATGTTTTTGTACAGGACTGTTTATATTAACACATATTGTATTTACGTTCGAGGGTACCCTCTACTTACAGAAGAAGGAGACCGCGATGGGGACGAAATTTGCGCCCAGTTTTCGCAAATTTATTTATGGGGCGTTTTGAGGATCAATGCATCTATGGATCTAGGTATTGGATTGACAACATCATCTTTTACCGTAGATACATAGATGATTTGATTCTCATTTGGAATCCCTCCATCACCTCGTTTTTGGAAGAGTTGAAATGTACTGATTGGGGCATCAACCTATTGGGGATGCACAACCGCTTCAAGATTGAGTACCTTGACTTTGAATTAGAATCTGTGGGAAAGGAAATTATTACATGCACCTTTTTGAAAAAGGTGGATTGTAATAGTTATTTGGATTATTCCAGCACACACTATACAAAATGGAAGGTTAATATCCCTTTCAGCCAATTTAAAAGAGTGAGATGGAATTGCTCCCTTGATAAGGACTTTATTCGCCAAAGCAAAACTATTCGTGCTAGATTCCTACAGAAGGAATATCCTCCCAAGATCATAGAAGCCGTGTATGAAAGGGTCAGAGGCCTATCCCAAGATATATGCCTCACCAAGAGCAAGTTAACGGAAACTAATAATGAACGTTCCAGTATGAATTTTTTGATGACATTTGGTAATAATTATAATACCATCAGAAATATATTGTCCCAACATTGGTATATATTAAAAAGGGATCCTTATCTGAAGAAAATATTACCAGCACAACCCCTATTAACCTCTAGGAGGGCCAAAACCCTTAAGAATATTTTGGCACCTAGTAGACTTAGACCTACACTTTCACAGAAATTGAAACCGACTGTAAGTGGCCTAGTCTCATGACCCACAGGGAGCTATAAATGTAATCTGTCTAGATGTTTGTGTTGCGCTACCATCAGTACCTCATCTTCCTTTCGCAGCTCCAATTCCACTGGAGATTCTTTCTCCATAAAAAAAAACATTTAAGCTGCGGGTCCAAGAACATTATTTATATGCTGGAAGGTCCATGCGGCCTGCAATATGTAGACCGCACTACCCAGACGCTACGAAATAGGCTGAATAAGCATAGGTTTAACGTGAAAAGGAAAATTTTACAGCATAGTGTTTCACGTCATGCGTCAGAGCAACACGATGCTGTTTTTTTTGGCTTTAAGATTACACCCATTGAACAGATAAATAATGACTGCCGTAATGTTATTCAGATCCTTAGGAAACGAGAAATGTTTTGGATTTTTAAGCTTAATTGTCTCAGCCCGAATGGCTTGAATGAAGCGTTCGAAATTAATTTATAGGCCTATGGTATAAGATTGTTTATATATATAATATATATAATTTATTATATTATATTTAATTTAATTCATTTTTTTATTTTTTTTCTCCTTATGATAATTTTAATTATTTATTTTTAATCATTTACTTTGATACCGATAGATAGATAGATAGATAGATAGATAGATAGATAGATAGATAGATAGATATATATATATATACAGTCAGGTCCATAAATATTGGGATATCGACACAATTCTATCATTTTTGGCTCTATACACCACCACAATGGATTTTAAATGAAATGAACTAGATGTACTTTAACTGCAGACTGTTAGCTTTAATTTGAGGGTATTTACATCCAAATCAGGTGAACGGTGTAGGAACTACAACAGTTTGCATATGTGCCTCACACTTGTTAAGGAACCAAAAGTAATGGGACATAATAATAATCATAAATCAAACTTTCACTTTTTAATACTTGGTTGCAAATCCTTTGCAGTCAATTACAGCCTGAAGTCTGGAACGCATAGACATCACCAGACGCTGGGTTTCATCCCTCGTGATGCTCTGCCAGGCCTCTACTGCAACTGCCTTCAGTTCCTGCTTGTTCTTGGGGCATTTTCCCTTCAGTTTTGTCTTCAGCAAGTGAAATGCATGCTCAATCGGATTCAGGTCAGGTGATTGACTTGACCATTGCATAACATTCCACTTCTTTCCCTTAAAAAACTCTTTGGTTGCTTTCGCAGCATGCTTTGGGTCATTGTCCATCTGCACTGTGAAGCGCCGTCCAATGAGTTCTGAAGCATTTGGCGGAATATGAGCAGATAATATTGCCCGAAACACTTCAGAATTCATCCTGCTGCTTTTGTCAGCAGTCACATCATCAATAAATACAAGAGAACCAGTTCAATTGGCAGCCATACATGCCCACGCCATGACACTACCACCACCATGCTTCACTGATGAGATGGTATGCTTAGGGTCATGAGCAGTTCCTTTCCTTCTCCATACTCTTCTCTTCCCATCACTCTGGTACAAGTTGATCTTGGTCTCATCTGTCCATAGGATGTTGTTACAGAACTGTGAAGGCTTTTTTAGATGTCGTTTGGCAAACTTTAATCTGGCCTTTCTGTTTTTGCGGCTCACCACTGGTTTACATCTTGTGGTGAACCCTCTGTATTCACTCTGGTGAAGTCTTCTCTTGATTGTTGACTTTGACACACATACACCTACCTCCTGGAGAGTGTTCTTGATCTGGCCAACTGTTGCGAAGGGTGTTTTCTTCACCAGGGAAAGAATTCTTTGGTCCTCCACCACAGTTGTTTTCCGTGGTCTTCCGAGTCTTTTGGTGTTGCTGAGCTCACCGATGCGTTCCTTCTTTTTAAGAATGTTCCAAACAGTTGTTTTGGCCACGCCTAATGTTTTTGCTATCTCTCTTATGGGTTTGTTTAGTTTTTTCAGCCTAATGATGGCTTGCTTCACTGATAGTGACAGCTCTTTGGATCTCATCTTGAGAGTTGACAGCAACAGATTCTAAATGCAAATAGCACACTTGAAATGAACTCTGGACCTTTTATCTGCTCATTGTAATTGGGATAATGAGGGAATAATACACACCTGGCCATGGAACAGCTGAGAAGCCAATTGTCCCATTACTTTTGGTCTCTTAACAAGTAGGAGGGACATATGCAAACTGTTGTAATTCCTACACCGTTCACCTGATTTGGATGTAAATACCCACAAATTAAAGCTGACAGTCTGCGGTTAAAGCACATCTTGTTTGTTTCATTTCAAATCCATTGTGGTTGTATATACAGGGAGTGCAGAGTTATTAGGCAAGTTGTATTTTTGAGGATTAATTTTATTATTGAACAACAACCATGTTCTCAATGAACCCAAAAAACTCATTAATATCAAAGCTGAATATTTTTGGAAGTAGTTTTTAGTTTGTTTTTAGTTTTAGCTATTTTAGGGGGATATCTGTGTGTGCAGGTGACTATTACTGTGCATAATTATTAGGCAACTTAACAAAAAACTAATATATACCCATTTCAATTATTTATTTTTACCAGTGAAACCAATATAACATCTCAACATTCACAAATATACATTTCTGACATTCAAAAACAAAACAAAAACAAATCAGTGACCAATATAGCCACCTTTCTTTGCAAGGACACTCAAAAGCCTGCCATCCATGGATTCTGTTAGTGTTTTGATCTGTTCACCATCAACATTGCGTGCAGCAGCAACCACAGCCTCCCAGACACTGTTCAGAGAGGTGTACTGTTTTCCCTCCTTGTAAATCTCACATTTGATGATGGACCACAGTGTCACGAGGGTGTCGAGGACCACGCCTGACTCCGTTATACCCGGGGTCAGGAAGTCGCAGCGGTTGGCTGCACGCTCTATTTAAGATAGGGCTGTTTTCCTTTTGGTAGCTTTCTGGGTTTGCTTAGCAAACCCTTTTGGCTCACTCAGGGATCCGTAGCTCCTTCTCCTCAGCTGTTCCTTGTCCAGCACTCCCAGACCTCCTTATATTTCTCTCTCACACTTCTCTGGTTGCCAGAGATAGAGCTTCCTGCCTGGACATCTATTCTGACCTTCTGGAGCTGTGTTGCTGCGTTCGCTGGTAGTTGGTCCAGTACGCTACCCTCCAGATCCCTGTTGGACCTTTTTGGTTTATTGTGGTCGCCCACCTGGGTGTATGTGTTTGTATGTTTTGTCTGTCCTCTCCCTGGTGTTTCCCTCTTAGTGATAGTGGTGTGGACTAGCGATCCCACCGGCCTGTTCACTATCCAGGGCTCATATTAGGGAAAGCCAGGGTTTAGGCACGCGATCGCCGCACGGGTGAGGAACCGGTCTAGGGACGTCAGGGCAGTCAGGTGCCAGCCGCAAGGTGAGTTAGGGGTCACCACCTTTCCCTCTCCCTTGGGCAGGGCTTTCCCTGTTTTCCTCCCTGTGCGTGTCGTCGGTCATTACACACAGGTTCTCAATGGGGTTCAGATCAGGTGAACAAGGAGGCCATGTCATTAGATTTTCTTCTTTTATACCCTTTCTTGCCAGCCACGCTGTGGAGTACTTGGACGCGTGTGATGGAGCATTGTCCTGCAGGAAAATCATGTTTTTCTTGAAGGATGCAGACTTCTTCCTGTACCACTGCTTGAAGAAGGTGTCTTCCAGAAACTGGCAGTAGGACTGGGAGTTGAGCTTGACTCCATCCTCAACCCGAAAAGGCCCCACAAGCTCATCTTTGATGATACCAGCCCAAACTAGTACTCCACCTCCACCTTGCTGGTGTCTGAGTCGGACTGGAGCTCTCTGCCCTTTACCAATCCAGCCACGGGCCCATCCATCTGGCCCATCAAGACTCACTCTCATTTCATCAGTCCATAAAACCTTAGAAAAATCAGTTTTGAGATATTTCTTGGCCCAGTCTTGACGTTTCAGCTTGTGTGTCTTGTTCAGTGGTGCTCGTCTTTCAGCCTTTCTTACCTTGGCCATGTCTCTGAGTATTGTACACCTTGTGCTTTTGGGCACTCCAGTGATGTTGCAGCTCTGAAATATGGCCAAACTGGTGGCAAGTGGCATCTTGGCAGCTGCACGCTTGACTTTTCTCAGTTCATGGGCAGTTATTTTGCGCCTTGGTTTTTCCACACGCTTCTTGCGACCCTGTTGACTATTTTGAATGAAACGCTTGATTGTTCGATGATCACGCTTCAGAAGCTTTGCAATTTTAAGAGTGCTGCATCCCTCTGCAAGATATCTCACTATTTTTGACTTTTCTGAGCCTGTCAAGTCCTTCTTTTGACCCATTTTGCCAAAGGAAAGGAAGTTGCCTAATAATTATGCACACCTAATATAGGGTGTTGATGTCATTAGACCACACCCCTTCTCATTACAGAGATGCACATCACCTAATATGCTTAATTGGTAGTAGGCTTTCGAGCCTATACAGTTTGGAGTAAGACAACATGCATAAAGAGGATGATGTGGTCAAAATACTCATTTGCCTAATAATTCTGCACGCAGTGTAGAGCCAAAAATGTTAGAATTGTGTCATTGTCCCAATATTTATGGACCTGACTGTAGATCATATAGTAGTGGCTCTGTACCTCATTGCCTCCCGCAATGTGATCTCAGGATGCTAATGATTTACATTACAGCCGAAGGCCTAAGAATGGCCTCTGGGTCTGCCATCTAGGATCTACTAACAGGCATAATGCACTGCAATGCAGAAATACTGCAGTGCATTAAATCAGCGATCAGAACATCAGAAGTAAAAAAAAAAGGCTTTTAAAAAATAAAAATTTTAAATAAAAAAGCCTATTTTTGTGAATCGACTTTGGATGTTTCATCTGAAGTCGATTCGCTCATCCCTAGTTATGAGTCTTAGAATAAGATTTTTTTTTAATAATTTGATTTTATGATGCAAAAGTACTAAAACACAAAAAAAAATAAGGAAAAATAAGAAAATAAATTTGGCATCATTGTGATCTTATCAAACCACAGAATAAAATTTATATGTAATTTATACAGCATTTTTTGGTCAGGTCCTTTTTAAGGGTCCATTCACACATCAGTATTTTTATTTTCCAGATTTCCGTTCCATTTTTTGCAGATCTGTGTTTCCGCAAAAACCTTCCGTTTTTACCAATTGTACATCCGCATCCGTTCCGAAAAAAAATGGAAGGAGGAATATATGTTGCTAGGGTAGGAAATTTTTTATTTTTTTATTTCCTGGACACTGATCCGCAATTGCGGATGAAATGTGGATGACATATTGATGCATTCCGCATGTCATCCGCATTTTTGCAGACCCATTGTCTTAAATGGGACCACTGACCGCATTTTGCGGACAATAGTAGGACAACCTCTATTTTTTTTTTGTGGATCCGCATAAAGGAACTGAACAACAAATGCGGACAGCATTTTTTTGCGGGGCCATTGAAATGAATGGGTCCGCATTCCGTTCCGCAAATTAGCGTAAGGGATGCGGATTACAAAATACTGACGTGTGAATGGACCCTAAGGGGTTAAATTATGTACTCGGTTCAACCTCAACCTAAAACAAGAAAGACATTAATTTACTAGAATATTAATTTAGGGATGAGCGAGTTTCTTGAAATTAAAGGGGTTGTCTCACTTCAGCAAATGGCATTTATCATGTAGAGAAATTTAATACAAGGCAGTGGCGTACATAGAGAAATAAGAGCCCCATAGCAAGGATCAAACCAAACCTGGACTGGACAGAAAGGTTTCCACCTAAACCCCTTCCAATGACCCTTGATGCATTTTTTCCACTGCTTTGTTTGCTAAAAGTTGTTTCTTTAGAGGGTAGAGTCCTGACCAAGTTTTCACACCCAGTAGAAGATGAGATTATCCCAACTGGGCCCCATAGCAGTCGCATGGTCTTCCGCTTTGGTAGTTACGCCCCTGATATAAGGCACTTACTGATGTATTGTGATTATCCATATTGCTTCTTCTGCTGGCTGGATTAATTGTTCCATCACATTATACACTGCTCGTCTCCATGGTTACAACCACCCTGCCATCCATCAGCGTGGCTGTGCTTGCATACTATAAAAAAAAGTACCAGCCTATGTGCACCTCCACAGTCCCGATCACCATTTTTTCCTATAGTGTGCAAGCACAAGCACCATGGATTGCAGGGTGGTCATAACCATGGAAACAAGTGTAGTGTCCCACATATGTATGTAAGGGCCACTCTAAAATGTTTATATGCCATTCTGTCATTTTTCACTGTTGAATGTATTTTTCCTTTGTCACAGCTGCCAAGTTCCTATTACAGGCTGGTGGATGCACTACACACATCCAACACTAGGTGTCACCCTCACACCATATACAGTTGCAAGAAAAAGTATGTTCCTCTGGCCGCCTCAGGGGGAGACTGCTAACCTCCTCGGATGCAGCCTCTGCTCGGCTGCTGTAACACTCCTTCCGCTGGGCAATTTCTCTCTCTTTCGCCAGTCGGAATTCTCGTTCCATCCTTGCGTGTCGCTTGGCTGTGACCTGGTTCCAGATGGCCTGGTATATATCCATGGACACATTATCTCCATACTGGGCCACTCGCTGCCTCACCTCGGCCAGCCAGTCATCTTCAGAGCCTTCCATACTTGTCTGCTCCAAGTCGCTGGATACCTCTGCTCCCAGGGGCGCTGCACGAGTGCTAGCGTTGCCCTCGATTTGTAACTCCACACGTTACCAGTGTCTCTGAGCTGCTTCTCCTCGCACTAGGACGCCATCCCACTGCTGCCACCAATGTAACGGAACGCCTAGCACCCCGACCGGGTACCTCCGTCGATAGGTGCTCCTAGTGCTTCCAGAGGACTCCAAGCACTCCACTTGACATCGTCAGCACTGCAGACCCCATGAACCGCCGTCTCCTACCCACCCTGGACCTACGACAAGGCTCCAGGCTCCAGTGGGTGAACCTCTCCTAAATCCAGAGACAGGAACCAGGAGCAAGCTCTTACAAGAGCTTATACTCAAGGGAGTATTGTGATATAGCAATCCCCAAGAGTGTAGTTATTCCATCCCCCAAACATGAGCCAAGACTTCATGAAGGTATAAAACAGGAACACTTTATTGAGGGCTACCCGCCCGTATTTATGCAGGTCCCCATCTGGTGGACACGCCCCTAGGGGACCAGAAGGAAGACTGTGACACAGGACAGATACGTAGCACTCAGGATACACAGACACAACACATCCCCACAATGCATCATGGTTTCCTCCTCTATGCCCTGGAGACACCCGAGAAGCAATTCAATTATCTCTCAGGACAAAGTGAAATCACCAATATACATGTGGCGACAACAGGACAGAAATCACCACCCAAACACACAATGTCACACCCCCACAGCAAACACAGACATTTAACATAGCCCCAGATAGCTCAAGTCTGAGTGCATATCATTAGGTGAATGGCACTCAGAATACACGAATACAATAAAATTAGCTATCTGGGTACCCTCACATAACAAAATACCATTCCAAAGACAGATTTAAGCTGTGTCTGTCTTCTCCTTTAAAGTTAGTATGGGCCATAATCCTGAGGCAAGAGGCTGGTAGCCAGGCCTCTCCAACACCCAGTGGCGAGGTTGGTTTCGCCACATGGCTTTTATCTGAATTTTTGGAATTTGTTTAGAATCAATTTTGTCATCTCTAATAACAGTTCTGTGTATATAAATTTGATAGCTAAAACTAAAATGCAGTATAGTTGTATTACTCTAATGACATCTTCTGAACTCTAGATGTCAGAACTGGACTATACCAATAACAGTCGCGTTTTCTGGGTACTAACAGTTGTTCAGTTCAATATTGATTTCGCTGTTATTTATGTTCACCTATTTACTAGCATTGTTGAGGTAGTTTCATAACACCTGCCTTACATCTGAATCTGGGTAGGTTATAGCCTAGCTTGGCCTGGTTGATTTAGGGTAGAGCTGTTGATTGTTTATCCATTATATGTCAAAGCCTTATTTTATTCTGATTGTCGGAGATAGTATTTCCTTTGTGCATTTCAATCCAGATTTTGTGTGTCTTGTTCTAGTCGAGAGAGTTATTCTGTGATTTGTAGTGCTGTGATCTTTCATTGCTGTGTTTTCAAGTTTCTGTTGCTAAGTTGTTTAATTCTTTGGCTGCCTTGCTGCGTTGAATTCAGAGCGGGGGCAATTCTGTATAGCCTAATTTCTATTAATTTCTTTCATCTGTTCTTAACCTGTATGCCATTACCATCTTACATCCACTCCATTGCCGGGCTCCCATCTCCTCCATCCGTGGCCATCATCATTTGGCTCCTGCCATTTCAATACCTGTGGTCTGCCAGTGTTGATACAGTATGTGCTTTATATATGTTGTGCATTTCAGTACTGTAAGTCTTAGGGGACCTGAGTACTAAGAGACACTTAGTACTTGGGAAAGGTGACTTCTATAGGTGAAGTCCAGTTCTGCAGTCTTGTGAACAACTAGGGTCTTTACAACAACAATGTCTCCCAGTACTCAGATACTCCCAGAATTTACAGTAGGGCTGAAATGTGTAACAGTCAGACTTTTACATGAACATCAATGCTCAATACAAAGCATGTATCAACATTGAGGTAACAGGAATGCAAGAAAATTGAAAGTCACCAATATACAGTATGACAGGAACTGTAGGGTGATGATGATAGTGATGACAGGTAATGTAGCAGATGGATAATAAAGATGGAAAAACTGACCATAACTCTTGTTGAATCTTTCCCTAGATCTATCCCTGAACACTGGCCCTAACACCAAACATCACTGACTCTAATTGTCCTTAAAGATATCCCTATTGAAACCCTAATCTGAAAACCAAATCTGCAATACTGGCACTGTTATGAACAAAAAGAGGGCACTAGGACACAGACTCAAGAAAACCAAACTAAGCACAGTTGAACTCAGATCAAGCCATGGCAAATTCAAACATGAAGAGAACTAAACACAATCTACAGCACTCAATGACTGAACTAACATAACCAAAACGAACAAAATCACACTGACAAGAGGCAAACTAGACAAGAAATAAGAAAAAATATATGGATACTGGATTTAAATGCACAGAGCATACTCTATAACTAGCAACCCACTACAGAAGCCAAAAATATTTAAAGAGAGGCTAACCAACCAAGAGCTCCTTCTCCCAATGAAGCAAAGCTGCAGCAGAGAGATCAACTGCCCCACACTAACAGATCATCTGTCAGACAGTTGCATAGCAATTGTCCCAAACAAGCTAATAGGAGAAAATGAGACAGCACAAACATTTTGACTGATCATGGCAGTAAGCATCAGTGCGCAGGGCTCCGATATGTTCCTGACTGGAATATATTGGCTAAAGTCTCAGCTTTTAACATCAGTGTGAGGGTCTAGCCAGTATGGTCAGTCGCATATTATTGGGGTGTACCTTTTTTCAGTGATTTATGTATTCTTATATTTTCATCCACACAGTATTTCATCTTGTGTAGGATGTTTTTGTGGTGCATGTGGTCCGCTGCCGGCATTCTCCATTGTATGCATTTTTGCTGGGGATTGCCGTTAGCAACGGATCACTTGCGGAGGAATTGCTCCCCCCGGTTATAAACACGCTACAGTGTTTCAGGTTCAGCATTTCCTCCCATTTAGGCCACTTTATTCAGTGATTTTCTTTACATGTATTGAATGTGCTAATGCTTGTCATTGGTAACATTCTGGTGCACCTGGTAGCCTGTGTCACATGGCCTGTTATAGGTGGGGCTCGCAGCCTCCTCCTCCCTCCTATTGTATTAGTGATCTTACTATGGAGGTTTGTAGGAGTTTGGCTGTGAGTCGGTGCTTAGCACCTATCAGACTGTGTTCACACACAATAGGTAGTTTAGCGGTAGGACCCACGCCACACTGAGATACGTACCTTGACGGGGTGCGCAGGGCTCCGATATGTTCCTGACTGGAAGATTTTGGCTAGAGTCTCAGCTTGTAACATCAGTGTGAGGGTATAGCCAGTATGGTCAGTCGCTGTCACTACCAGAGCTTTGGGACGTTCTCACAGCTCTGTTTCTCCACCCCTGTGATGATGTCACTACTAGAGCTGGGAGGCGTTCTCACTACTCTGTTTACTTCTGGTTTCTTTCACCACAGCTGTCCTTCATGTGTTTGATTTCCCTCTCTTTATATCACCCCTCCTCCTATGATAGGATGTGGATTATAGTTCTCACTTCAGTTGTGGCTCTAGCTTTGGTTTCTTCACTTGTGGCTTTCAGTCCACTGGACCTGTGTTCTGCTGCAGCTAGCACTCCGGATTTTGCCAGCCTGTCCTTGGATCCGTCTTCTCTGCGGCTACAACACCTTCAGCTAAGTCTGCAGACATTGTTGTATCCCTGTTTGTTTTCTGACTGGATCTGAGGTGGCCACGGTTCCCTCCATATACTGAGTAGGGCACTGGTGGCCGTGCCCCTTCCACTATTGTAGGGGTTACAGTGGTCATTAGTCTTAGGCACGTGGGCATGCCTCGTTCCGCCTTTTGGATCCGGGCATGTGCTGTAGCAGAATAGGGAAAGCGTTGAGGGTCGGACAGGGGTCACCCTTTATCCTCCCTAGTTCTGGGTCCAGTCAGTTGCTCTGTACTGTGAATTACTATTGTTGCTCACATACACCCGTGACATTATAATCCACCAAAACCGTCCTTTTTTGACATGGATCCGCTTTCTGACCTGGTTGACCGCATGCAGGGTCTTTCTTTGGAAGTAGCGGATCTCCGTCAATCTATGATCCAGCTTCAAGCATTGGGCCCTGCTCCGGCTCATGGAGTCTGTTGCGAGCCAAAAGTCTCACTTCCGGAGACGTTCTCCGGGGGCAGTGAGAATTTTGTTCGTTTCAGAGAGGCATGCAAACTCCATTTTTGCTTGTGTCCCCACTCTTCTGGTAATCAAGAGCAGAGGGTGAGGATTGTCATCTCCCTGCTCAGGGGTAATGCTCAGACTTGGGCTTTTTCGCTGCCATCAGGGGATCCCTCCCTTCGATCCGTGGAGGGATTTTTTGTGGCCCTGGGGCAGATTTATGATGACCCGGATCGTGTTGCTCTGGCCGAATCTAACCTACGTGTTTTATGCCAGAACAAACTGTCTGCGGAGCTTTATTGTTCTGAATTTCGGAGATGGGCAGCTGATTCGGGTTGGAATGATGCTGCACTCCGGAGTCAGTTCTGTCATGGTCTCTCGGAGAGATTAAAAGATGCGTTTGCTTTCCATGAGAGACCAACGTCCTTAGAGTCTGCCATGTCATTGGCGGTACGCCTTGACAGGCGTCTAAGAGAAAGAAACGAGACCTCTCTGTCCAGCCATTGTCAGTCTAGGGACAGTGGTGCGGACTCATTCAGTGTGCAGGGGCCTCATCCTGTCTCGCTCCCCTCTGAGGAGGAGCCCATGCAGCTAGGTCGACTTGCCCCTGATAAAAGAGGATTTAGTCCTCAGAGTATGGTCTGTTTTTGTTGTGGGGGAATAGGTCATTTGGCAAATGTTTGTCCGTCTAGGAGATTCTTGAACCGTACTAAGAGCGATAATAAGAGAAAAATCTCAAAAGGTAAATCATCGAGTTCTGCTTCATCTGCTACTTTGGGCAAAGTTGATGTAGGATTTGATGCTTTTCCTCTGACCTGCAGTTCCCGTTTTCTCCTGTCTGCCAGGGTGGCGCTAGAGAGCAAAGTCATTTCTTGTGAGATTTTTGTCGATAGTGGAGCGGCCGTCAATCTTATTGACACTCAATTTGTAGCCATGCATGGTTTTCAGGTTTGCACATTAGATAAAGATATACCTGTTTTTGCTATTGACTCTGCTCCACTCTCACAGAGATCTCTGAAGGGCATTGTTCACAATATCCGGCTAGCTGTAGGTGACACTCATGTGGAGGATATATCTTGTTTTGTCCTTAACGGATTGCCGTCTCCTCTAGTTTTGGGGTTACCCTGGCTCACTAGACATAACCCCACTATTGATTGGCAAGGAAGGCAAATAAATGAGTGGAGTGATTTTTGTAGAGAGAATTGTCTCACAGCGACTTTTGCAGAGGTGTCTACTAAAACGGTGCCATCATTTCTCTCTGATTTCTCGGACGTGTTTTCCGAGAGCGGTGTTCAGGAGCTACCTCCTCACCGGGAGTTTGACTGTCCCATTAACCTCATTCCCGGCGCCAAGCTGCCAAAAGCACGCCTCTACAATCTCTCACAACCGGAAAGAATCGCAATGCGAACTTACATCTCCGAGAGTCTCGAAAAGGGGCATATTCGTCCCTCAAAGTCACCTGTGGCCGCGGGTTTTTTTTTTTGTTAAAAAGAAAGATGGCTCTCTGAGACCTTGCCTAGATTTTAGGGAGCTGAACCGTATCACGATTCGCGATCCCTATCCCCTTCCTCTGATCCCGGACCTCTTCAATCAAATTGTTGGGGCCAAGGTGTTTTCCAAATTGGATTTGAGAGGCGCGTACAACCTGGTCAGGGTCAGAGAGGGGGATGAATGGAAAACGGCCTTTAATACCCCTGACGGGCATTTCGAGAATCTCGTTATGCCTTTCGGCCTGATGAATGCTCCGGCCGTCTTTCAGCATTTTGTTAATAGTATTTTCTATCATTTAATGGGGAAATTCGTATTGGTATATCTTGATGATATTTTGATTTTTTCCCCTGATGTTCAGACCCATCAGGATCATCTTTTTCAGGTTCTGCAGATTCTGCGGGAAAATAAATTGTACGCCAAGCTGGAGAAATGTCTTTTTATGGTATCAGAGATTCAATTTCTGGGTTTTCTCCTGTCTGCTTCTGGTTTTCGCATGGATCCCGAGAAGGTCCGTGCTGTACTTGAGTGGGAGCTTCCTGAGAATCAGAAGGCATTGATGCGCTTTCTGGGTTTTGCGAACTATTACAGAAAGTTCATTTTGAATTATTCCTCTGTTGTCAAACCCCTCACTGACATGACAAAAAAGGGGACGGATTTTTCCTCTTGGTCGGAGGAGGCGCTTGCAGCCTTTTCTAAGATTAAAGAAAATTTTGCGTCTGCTCCCGTCTTGGTGCATCCCGATGTTTCCTTACCTTTTATTGTTGAGGTGGATGCTTCCGAGGTGGGTGTGGGTGCGGTTTTGTCCCAGGGCCCTTCCCCTGCCAAGTGGCGACCCTGTGCCTTTTTCTCTAAAAAACTCTCCCCGGCAGAGAGAAACTATGATGTGGGAGATAGGGAGTTGTTGGCCATCAAGTTGGCTTTCGAGGAATGGCGCCATTGGTTGGAGGGGGCCAGGCACCCTATCACCGTTTTTACCGACCATAAGAATCTGGCATACTTGGAGTCGGCCAGGCGTATGAATCCGAGACAGGCCAGATGGTCTCTGTTCTTCTCCAGATTCAATTTTGTTGTTACATTCCGACCTGGGATAAAAAATGTGAAGGCTGATGCTCTCTCTCGCTGTTTTCCGGGAGGAGGAAACTCCGAGGACCCGGGTCCCATTTTGGCGGAGGGGGTAGTTGTTTCTGCTCTATATTCCGATTTGGAGGCCGAGGTCCAGGCTGCCCAGACTGAGACACCTGCCCGTTGTCCTTCTGGGAAGTTGTTCGTGCCTCCTGAGCTACGTCACAAACTCTTTAAGGAGCATCATGATACGGTTCTTGCTGGTCACCCCGGGAGTAGAGCCACGGTGGATCTCATTGCTCGGAGATTTTGGTGGCCGGCTCTTCGTAAGTCGGTGGAGGGTTTTGTGGCTGCTTGTGAGACGTGCGCTCGCGCTAAGGTCCCTCGTTCACGGCCTTCAGGTTCCCTTCTCCCGTTACCCATTCCTTCCCGTCCTTGGACACACCTGTCCATGGACTTTATCACGGATCTTCCTCGTTCCTCGGGGAAGTCGGTGATCCTGGTGGTGGTGGACCGTTTTAGCAAGATGGCTCATTTCGTACCTTTCCCTGGTTTACCCAATGCTAAAACGTTGGCGCAAGCTTTTGTCGACCATATTGTTAAATTGCACGGCATTCCCTCTGATATTGTTTCCGATAGAGGCACGCAGTTTGTGTCCAGGTTCTGGAAGGCTTTCTGTTCTCGCCTGGGGGTTCGGCTGTCCTTCTCTTCTGCTTTTCATCCGCAGTCGAATGGTCAGACTGAGCGCCTCAATCAGAATCTGGAGACATATTTGCGCTGTTTTGTTTCAGAGAACCAGGAGGATTGGTGTTCATTTCTCTCTCTTGCTGAGTTTGCTCTGAACAACCGTCGTCAGGAATCTTCTGATAAGTCACCATTCTTTGGTGCATATGGGTTCCATCCGCAGTTTGGTACATTCTCGGGAGGGGCTCTTTCTGGTTTACCTGAGGAGGAGAGATTTTCCTCGTCTTTGTCTACCATTTGGCAAAAGATTCAGAGTAATCTTAAAAAGATGAGTGAGAGGTATAAGCGTGTGGCTGATAAGAGACGTGTGCCTGGTCCGGACCTGAATGTGGGTGATCTGGTGTGGTTGTCTACTAGAAACATTAAGTTGAAGGTTCCCTCCTGGAAATTGGGTCCCAAGTTTATTGGGCCTTATAAAATCTTGTCAGTCATCAATCCTGTTGCCTTCCGTCTTGATCTTCCACGGGTTTGGAAGATACATAATGTATTTCACAGATCTCTCTTAAAACCATATGTCCAGCCCACGGTACCCTCCTCTTTGCCTCCTCCTCCGATTTTGGTTGATGGCAATCTGGAGTTTGAGGTTTCCAGAATTGTGGACTCTCGCATGGTCCGCGGTTCTCTTCAGTACCTCGTTCATTGGAAGGGTTATGGTCCTGAGGAGAGGATGTGGGTTCCGGTGTCGGACATTAAAGCCACTCGCCTCATCAGGGCATTTCATAGGGCTCATCCTGAGAAGGTAGGTCCTGGGTGTCCGGAGTCCACCCGTAGAGGGGGGGGGTACTGTCACTACCAGAGCTTTGGGACGTTCTCACAGCTCTGTTTCTCCACCCCTGTGATGATGTCACTACTAGAGCTGGGAGGCGTTCTCACTACTCTGTTTACTTCTGGTTTCTTTCACCACAGCTGTCCTTCATGTGTTTGATTTCCCTCTCTTTATATCACCCCTCCTCCTATGATAGGATGTGGATTATAGTTCTCACTTCAGTTGTGGCTCTAGCTTTGGTTTCTTCACTTGTGGCTTTCAGTCCACTGGACCTGTGTTCTGCTGCAGCTAGCACTCCGGATTTTGCCAGCCTGTCCTTGGATCCGTCTTCTCTGCGGCTACAACACCTTCAGCTAAGTCTGCAGACATTGTTGTATCCCTGTTTGTTTTCTGACTGGATCTGAGGTGGCCACGGTTCCCTCCATATACTGAGTAGGGCACTGGTGGCCGTGCCCCTTCCACTATTGTAGGGGTTACAGTGGTCATTAGTCTTAGGCACGTGGGCATGCCTCGTTCCGCCTTTTGGATCCGGGCATGTGCTGTAGCAGAATAGGGAAAGCGTTGAGGGTCGGACAGGGGTCACCCTTTATCCTCCCTAGTTCTGGGTCCAGTCAGTTGCTCTGTACTGTGAATTACTATTGTTGCTCACATACACCCGTGACAGTCGCATATTATTGTGGTGCACCTTTTTTCAAAATTTGGACAGTTTAGAAGCATCTACTAGTTTTTCACACAATCCCCTATTTTTGAATAGAGTACTTTGAGTTTCCCAGAAAACAAATTTGATCACCTAACCTTCCAACTAATTTACTTTCATTGTAAAGCCAGCTGGTTTGTATGTACCTATAGGCCTTTTCAACTATTTCAGCTGATAGGATGTGTGAAATAACCCTCCAAAAAGGAATCTGAAAGTCTGTTTAATGTTTGCTAAACTATATTGGTACTATAACATGTTTCCTACATAGCTCCATCATATACCACGGCACCGTACAGAGATTATCACCACTCACATCAGTGCCTGTTGTAAATGAGATTCAAGCAGACACAACACCAATATTTAAAAAGTCGCTTAACCTATTACTATGTTTTTGAAGTTTGGGATGGGATCAGAGAACCTGGAGGAAACCTATGCAAACACGGAGAGAACATATAAACATATAGATGCATGAAAACTCCAAATGTAGATGTGCCCTTGGTCAAATTGGAACCAATAACCCCAGTGCAAGTCAATAGTGCTAATCACTGTGCTGCCCGTAGTGGCAAGTAATTGGCTCTATAGTCATGAACAAATGGGTTGTCTTCTGAGAGACATCTGAATGCCTAATTGTGTATCAAACCCCAATCCCACTGGAGGATCCTCTGGCATTCTGGTTGCCCAGTGTGACTTTACTTCTCAATGTATTGATTAAATTCACACCCAAAACCTGATATAGTAGGTGATGTAAGTATTTTAAACTAACGTCTTCTATTGTGTATTAATCCTTTGTTAATCCCACAAATACAGGCAGCTTGTCATGACAACATAAACCCCATGGCAACTGTACTGTATCTATCTCGATGCATAATGTTTAAAAAAAATGTATACTGTAAGACCTTAAATCTTTTCTACTGATAATATCAACCACAGATGAAATATGCAGTATGATCTGATGCACTTGGCAAACAAGGCACCATAACAGGCATTAAAGGCTATGTACACCTAGTAATATCTTACTGTGGCTTAGGGTACTTTCACACTAGCGGCAGGACGGATCTGACAGGCTGTCCACCCTGTTGGATCCGTCCTGCCGCTATTTCACCGTGCTGCCGGACCGCCGCTCCGTCCCCATTGACTATAATGGGGACGGGGCGGAGCTCCGGCGCAGCACGGCAGTGCACGGTGAAAGGCCGCCAGCCCTGTACCTCACATGGATCCAGAGATCTCCCCATTAATTTCTCTGCTAGATTTATATCAAGCTGACCGCTCAAGGGGAGTGTCTTTTCTGCTGCAGCTAAGGGGGCGTGTCCATGCTCTCCCTATCACAGCTCAGGAGGCAGTTGAAGAATGAAACTGAGCATGTGCGGCCATCTCAGTGAGCAGGTCAAAGAAATAAGAAAAAGAACAAAGAGCAGGTGGCGCTATACAGATACATTTTATTGAATAACTCAGTAGCTGTACAAAAAAAAAAATTACAAGCAAATACAAAAGTATTCAGATCCAGATGCTGGTTTGAAAACTGTACAATATTTTTTGTGAGACAACCCCTTTAAGGAAGATAGCAAGAAAATATCACGGCGAGCAATTATATGTCTGTAAAGCGTTGCAGAATATGTCAGCGCTATATAAATAAATATGAATAAGTGCAGGAGTATGATATTAATTACAAGGAAGAGTATTGGTGTGTCATACATGAGTTTGGGATCTTGTATAGAGAAAGGGGTGGCCTCTTTAGCTAAAAGAGAATGCGTAACATGCTGTACTAGCCAAAGACAGCTTTTTAAATTTAGAATAGGCCTTAACCAACTTGCATAGAATTGGAACTGAAGGTTGTGTTAACATTGACTGTTCTAAGTGAAGGATTGTTCTCTGTAGCTCTGCAACCTTGGCCTGCAGGGACCTCACATGATAGGCTTATGAGCTTTCCACAACACGACAGGAGAGAAAACAGAATGCTCATTCAATTTGAAGTACAGTAACTATTCAGATGACCTCTAAGTGTTTCCATATAGGGTTTTAATAATGAGATTCAATTTCCAGTGGCATATACTCCCATGTTTGTGGGTGAGAATGAGAGCTTTACATGTGAAGGGGCATGGTCAAACCAGGGTATATCAACCCTATAGTAAAGGGAGTAAGTAAAAGAGAGCTAGAATGTTCACAAATAAGCAATCAATCCTAGTATGGGTATTGCGTGGGTGAAAGTAGAAGGTGTAATGGTTTAGATGTAGGATTATGCATCTACCAAAACAGAGTGTGTAAGAATAAATTGCTGAATGGACCTGCACAGCCACACTATATGTGGACGTGAGAAGATTCAGTGTAGATTTCATGCAGATTACAGTGCAGACTATGCATCGAACTGCACGTGGAAAAAAGGTGATACCTTAAAAATGCCCCTCCACCTTGGAGGTACTTTTAATAAACATTAGGGAATTGCATTGCCAGCAACTCCCTAATATATTGTGCTTAACATAATTTCTGTCACTAGCAGCTGGGATAATACTACATTATGTATACTCTGTTGAAGAAGCTACATAACAAACATCATATTTGTCATGTAGCTTGATGAACACAGCGCAGGTAGTGTAATGTTATGTTACACCTGCAGTCCTGTGCATAACTCCCAACCATCCCGGATGGGACAGTCCCATATTTCGATGGCTTCCTGCAGTCCCTTGAAGGTCGAGGTATGTCCCCCTCTCAACAGTCACTGCATCCAAAGACAGTTGATTGCAATGGTGAAGAAGGGAGCCCTCCGCTCCCTGCTTCAACTCAACTGCTGGTGCACCCCGGGGCCACGATACGGTCACACATTGTGCTGCTGGGCTGTTTAGGAGGAGAATGCAAATATGCCAATGAGCCTGTAGGTGCAATAAGGTGCAACAAGATGCATCGGCACTGCCTACATGTTGGCTTCACCGCCAAACACTGAAGCCAACATGCAGGTACATCTTCACTGCCTGGGTCTGTCAATAAAAGTGGTGGGGGCGCGACATGCAAGACTATGAGCGGAGCCTCTGGAGGCAACAAGGTGCAAAGGCACCACCTGGTTGCACCTAGGGGCTCATTTGCATATTATTAAAATGAATTTCACAGCAATGTGGGCACATAGCTAAATGGGACCAGAACCATTAAATTTAGCTGCTAAGGACACATCTCTCAGGTCAGTTGGCTTTATTGAGATACGTGAGAAATCAAGGGGGCAGCAACGTGTTAAAACCTAACTTTTAATGTTAAAGATTAAGATCCCTGTAATGGGAGAAAGGACCCCTTACAGACATACAATACAGACAAACAGGAAACCTGGTGTACCAGGTCTCCTTTGGTCGAGTCCACAATGCCGCCCCTGAACAGGCTGGGAGTGGGACTGATAGACCAATAGACGTAAATAAAGATAAGACCACGGCGGTGTGCCTAAAGGTCTGTAGACATGCCAATAGGCAAAGAAAAGGGTAGGTCTTACCGGTGGAGGACAATCTGGACCCACTCACGCGGTGGGCAAACAGAGGTAGTTCTTAAAGTTGAACGAATCCTCAGGTGGATGGTTACTCTGTGATGGAGGGCCACAGGGAGAATCTATCCCTGTTTATGCCCTACTTGGCCTGTTGTGCTCTAAAGTAAGCCTCCTAACACGGGGTCCCATCCCCGCAAGGGGTGGCCCCGCCCGGAACCTGACCCTAAACTAATAACCCTAGGTGGCCCTGTCACAAGTTAGTGGAATATGAGACTTTGTAAGAAAAATATAAAATATTATCATTTTCCGCTAACTTGTGCCAAAAAAAATAATCTTCTATGAACTCGTCATGCCCCTCACGGAATACCTTGGAGTGTCTTCTTTTTAAAATGGGGTCACTTGTGGGGTATTTATACTGCCCTGGCATTTTAGGGGCCCTAAAGCGTGAGAAGTAGTTTGGAATCCAAATACGTAAAAAATGCCCTGTGAAATCCTAAAGGTACTCATTGGAATTTGGGCCCCTTTGCGCACCTAGGCTGCAAAAAAGTGTCACACATGTGGTATCACCGTACTCAGAAGAAGTAGGGCAATGTGTTTTGGGGTGTATTTTTACATATACCCATACTGTGTGTGAGAAATATCACATTACATTTTCACACAAGACTTAAAGGGAATCTGTCACTAGCATATTATCCAATTTTTTTTTAATGAATCCATGTGTAATAAAGTACCTTATTTCCATATGTCTTTTTTATTCTGAGTCTTGTCATTTCTTCAAAAAAATGCTTTTTATGATGTTCAAATGAAGCTGTAAGGAGCCCAGAGGGGCGTTATTCTTTCTCCATGGTGCCCAGGAACGCCCCTCTGAAGTGCCGTGCCCGCCTAAATTTGAAAACTAATAACTCCTCCAAGATCGCCTAAATCGCCTCCCAGAGGCGAGACTAATTGCTCCCCCCCCAGCGCCGCGCTCTGCGGCAAACACCCCCGATCCTCCTCTCGCCTGCATCCGAAATCCCGCGCAGGCGCAGTGCCGGCGATTGCCTGTGCGATGATAAGACGACTGAGGGCAACAGCTTCAAGAGTGTCACTGGGCATGCGCCAATCCCAGTGACGTGTTCGCTGTTTCCTCAGCCAGCTAAATCGCCGGCACTGCGCCTGCGCGGGATTTCGGATGCAGGCGAGAGGAGGATCGGGAGTGTTTGCCGCACAGCGCGACGCTGGGGGGGGGGGGAGCACTTAGCCTCGCCTCTGGGAGGCGATCTTGGAGGAGTTATTAGTTTTCAAATTTAGGCGGGCACGGCACTTCAGAGGGGCGTTCCTGGGCACCGTGGACAAAGAATAACGCCCCTCTGGGCTCCTTACAGCTTCATTTGAATATCATAAAAAGCGTTTTTTTGAAGAAATGACAAGACACAGAATAAAAAGAACAAGACATATGGAAAAAAGGTACTTTATTACACATGGATTCATAGAAAAAATGTTTTGCTAATATGCTAGTGACAGATTCCCTTTAAAAGTAGATTTATGCTACGTTCACATCTGCGCTACCTGATCTGGTAGTCTTTTCCGGCAGAGGAACACTACCAGATTTCACTGTATATGGCATAGCAGGATACTGCTGTTCACCTCCAGACCCCACTGACTATAATAGAATCCAGTGGGGATCCGACCAGTGCCAGGTTTCAGCGAATGAAGGGAAGGAGCACCATATGGGTTTTTCAGTGCAGATTTTGATGGATTGTTTTATGGCTACCATGTTTGTATTGCAGTCTCTGGGGTACCAGTATAACTATTTTCTGACAACCATACGTTTTTCTCTGTGTGAGGACTTATTTTTTTGCCGGATGGGTAGACATCATCATTGGTTCTATTTTGGGTCACATACAACTTTTTGATCACTTTTTATTTTGCTTTTTGGGAAGCAGGATAAAGAAATGCAGCAATCCTGTCATAGTTTTTTGGGTTTTGTTGTTGCGACGTACATCAGGAAAAAGTGACACGTTATCTTTTTTCGCCTAGTCAGTATGATTACACAGATATCAAGTTTATATGTATATATATTTTTTTTTACCTTTTACCACTTTTAATGTTATTATTATAAAGAAAAATAACCATTTTCTGAAAGCAATACTTTTTTTTTTTTTGGGGGGGGGGGGCAATTGTCTTATGTAGGGGCTCATTTTTTTGATGGATGAGGTGATGTTTTAATTGGTACCATTTTAGAGTACATATGACTTTTTGATCACTCGATATTACGCATTTTGTATGGTGAGGTGACAAAAAATGACTGTTCTGGCACTGATTTTATTTATTTTTACAGTGCTTACCTGACAGGGTAGATCATGTGATATTTTCATATAGCAGGTTGTTAGAGGCAGTGATACCTAATATGTCAATTTTTATTTATTTATTTTTTTTGAAAAGAAAAAAGATCTTGTTTTTGTGTTGCCATTTTCTGAGAGCCATATGTTTTTATTTTTTGGTTGATTGCCTTAGGTATGGGCTCATTTTTTGTGGGCTGAGATGATGTTTGATTGATAACATTTTGGGGTACATATGACTTTTTGATTGCTTGGTATTACACGTTTTAATTTATTTATTTTTACAGTGTTCACCTCACAGGGTGGATCATGTGATACTTTTATAGAACTGATCGATATGAACGCGGCGATGCCTAATATATCTATTTTTACAATTTTATATGACTTAATTATGGGAAAATGGCAGGACTGATTGTCTCCACTTGCAGAACTTGTAAGCAGGACTGATTGCCTCCACTTGCAGAACTGCCTAGGGGGGTGAGTGGGTGTGGCCTCACTACCCACTGCACTACTCTAAATAAATTGTAATGAGTTGATCCTGCCTACAATATATCATCATGACTGAGCAGCCTTAATGGAATGCTCACCAATGTGTAGTATATGTAAGTGCCAGATTATAGTGTTTAGTGAGGCCCTGCCACTCACACCACCTAGGCAGTTCTCCAAGTAGAGGCAAACAGTCCTGCTCACATTCAAGGACAGGTTGCTTGCATTCAGTTTAAATCATTTCAAGGGAATCGCTTTAAGTTCAGAAAAAAAAACAGAGGTAATACTTGCATAAATTGCAAGTATTTTACTGAATCTTTTTACACAAAACTATATATCAATCTGCTCAGCTCCCCCTGCTCTATAAAATGCTGCCTGTAGATTGCATTGCATTTTGTGGTGACAGGTTCTCTTTGAAGAACAGGGATTTATCATAGCATGATCTTCACAACACATGTTTGTGAAAGTCTGTCATGGCACGAACAAAGGAGATTTCTGAAGAATTCAGAAGAAGAGTTGTTGATGCTCATAAGGCTGGAAAAGGCTACAAAACCATATTTAAAGAGTTTGGACTCCACCAATCCATAGTCAGACCTATTGCATACAAATAGAGAAAATCCAAGACCACTATTACCCTCCCCTGGAGTGATTGACCAACAAAGATCATGCCAACAGCAAGGAGGTATAATAGTCCACTAGGTCACAAAGGAGCCCAAGTTAACCTCTAAGCAACTAAAGGTCTTTCTCACATTAGATAATGTTAATGTTCATGAGTTAACAATCAGGAGAACACTGAACAACAATGGTGTGCATGGCAGGATTGCAAAGAGAAAGTTGCTCTCCAAAAAGAACATTGCCGTCCATCTGCAGTTTGCTAAAGATCGCCTGGACAAGCTAGAAGGCTTTGTAACAATGTTTTGCAGATGGATGAGACCAAAATACAACTTTGTGGTTTAAATGAGAAGTGTTATGTTTGAAGAAAGGAAGACACTGCATTCTAGCATATAAACCTTATCCCATCTGTGAAACACAGTGGTGGTAGTATCACAGTTTGGGTCTGTTTTGCTGCATCTGGGCTTGCCATCATTGATGGAACTATGAATTCTGAAATGTTCCAGAAGATGCTAAAGGAAAATGTCAGGACATCTGTCCATGAGCTAAATCTCAAGAGAACATGGGTCATGCAAAAGACAATGACCCTAAGCATACAAGTCGTTCTACTAAAGAATGGTTGAAGAAAAATAAAGGCAAAGTTTTGGAATGGCCAAGTCAAACTTCTGATCTTAACCTAATAGAAATGTTATGGAAGGACGTGAAGGAAGGAGTAGAAAACCACATAGATACTGAAACCAAACGTTAACATCCTTTTGCTACTTGTGATATTGGATAATTTTCTTCAATAAATAAATGACCAAGTCTAATATTTTTGACTCATTTGTTTGATTTAGTTATCTTAATTTACTTTTAAAACATGTGTGAAAATCTGATGTAGTTTTAAGTCAAATTTATACAGAAATATAGAAAATTCTGAAGGGCTCACAAACGTTCAGGTGCGACTGTATGATTGGCTATATGTTAGTCTACCCATTAGAATTATATGTTTTTCTGTTGAGACTGTTACAGTTGCAGTTGTTGCAGAGAACTGTGTAAAAGCCATTTCCTCTCATTATGATTATCTGCACTTAAATGGGCAGTACACACAGCACATTACTTCAAATACCACTCTTCTAGAGAGCCCCTACTGTAGTCTACTCTTTTTGGAGTTGAGTGGTCACTTAGCCTGTCAATGGCAGATGATGAACATTTTCAACATATTTTGCAGGGATTTACCCCTTTCCAGTTCTCTCTGAGCTGAAGGCCTGTAACCCTTAGATACGAGACAGTAGGAAGCTGCAAAATGCTCTGAAATTCCCTTTCTTCTATAAGAAAACATATTTGTGGACATTTTCTTATTGTAGCTCACATTACCATTGTTGAGATACGTAGAGGGGTATTACGGTTATGTAAAGTTATCCCCATTTCACAGGGTGGAGGACAACTATTAGCTCAATGGAGGTCTTACCATTGTCTTACAGAGAGCCATACTCAGCTATCTCCGGAACTCTCATAGAAATGAAAATGTATGGAGCAGCCAGTTGGACATGCACGTGACCGCTCCATTTATTTCAGGCGGCCTTCATGGAGTGGAAGGACCCCAACAGATCTAATAGTTATCCTCCATCCTGTGAACAGAGAATAATTTTACATAATTGGAATATCTCTTTAATTTCATTCCATGGTGGAATGGACATGGGAATTGAAGAGAGAATCTTTACGCAAGAAAACACAGGGAAGACATAGTCTGGGTCTCCTCTGCAGCCAGAGTGACTCAGGGAATTTTCTAAAATCACAATGATATAACAGGTTTCCATGCCAACCTGTCCGTGCGGAACGCCTGATGGAGCATTATGATATTCCGGTCATGTGGCAGGGAGCTGCTTATCTCAGTTTCACATCATATAGTTGGACAACAACTATCACTGAGACACCCAAGTCATTTTGAAAGAAATTCACACTGTAGTCCTATGGCTCCAGGACTTTAATTCACATTGCATCAGAGTATGCAGTATGGTGGCAAGTGAAAACATGTATGCCAGGCAGCCAGCAGTTAAAGAAACTGGCTTTATGAAGACCCTGGTGTTATAAGGACTTCTTCTTTCAGCAAATCTGTATATGATGTATTCTAAGAAATGTGAAGAAATTCTTAGGTTCTGCCATATGTTTAGGATGATGGGTTACTGTTAATGCACAAACCAAAAGCTACTGAATCAACAGAGGAAAGACCTGCCAGAAGCTTAACAAAACAAGCCAAAATGAAGGCAGATGGCTGCTGCTACTGGTAAGTGGGCTGTGAAGAAACTGAGAAGCTGAATCTTATAATAAATCATACATAATTTATGTACCCAAAGAAAATTGGGCTTGCTTAATTCAGAAATGTAGCTCTTGGCACCACAGCAACTGAACCCAAAATGGAAGAACTAAAGAAAGGGCTTTAACAACAATAGCTCACTCCTCAAACTGACTAGTAAGCAGAAGACCATAGTGGAACATCTAAGATCTGCAGGAAGAAGGTAAGTCAGAGATATTAAGGGTTATTGACCTTTTATACAGGCAGATAAAGTGCAGTAACATGCGCTGATGGATAATATAGCACGTTATCAGTTGTCTTTTGATTGCATTAACATGTTTCAGTTATTAGTCCTTTTTCATAACATTCATTTGCCTCATCCACCATACAGTTTCCATTTTTGTCGGTATCACATTCCTTGTTTACACAAGATGGTCATTGATCACCGCATGATTCAATCCCCCCTTGTAAATGTCCGTAACGGCCGAGCCTCCATGTTCAGGTTTCCTGATGCATTTTTGAGCCAATACTTATTCTCCTTTTATAAAAATGTTGTTTTTTTTTGCTGCATCGAAAACACAGCACCTTGAACATGGAAACCTAGCCTAAGGCCTCATGCACACGGCCGTTCCGTGCATTGGGGGCCGCAATTTGCGGTTCCCAATGCACGGGCAACATCCGTGCGGCGGCCAGGATGGATCGAGACCCATTCAACTTGATTATTTAATTATTTGCGGTGCAAAGGCGCAGACATACGTAAATACCACGGAAGCACTCCGCAGTGCTTCCGTTTGGGCTTCCGTGCCTCCGTTCCGCACCGCAGCTCCACATACGTAAACACCATGGAAGCACTCCGTAGTGCTTCCGTGTGGGCTTCCGTGCCTCCGTTCCACACCGCAGCTCAAGATTGCGGACCCAGTCAAGTGAATGGGTCTGCATCCGTGATGCTGGGAGCACACGGCCGGTGCCCGCATGTTCAGGTTTCCTGATGCATTTTTGAGCCAATACTTATTCTCCTTTTTTTAAATATTTTTTATTTTTTGCTGCATCTAAAACACAGCACTTTGAACATGGAAACCTAGCATAAGGCCTCATGCACACGGCCGTTCCATGCATTGGGGACCGCAATTTGCGGTTCCCAATGCACGGGCAACGTCCGTGTGGCGGCCAGGATGGATCGAGACCCATTCAACTTGAATGGGTCCATGATCCGTCTGCACCACATAAAAAATAATAATTTGCGGTGCAGAGGTGCAGACATACGTAAATACCACGGAAGCACTCCGCAGTGCTTCCGTTTGGGCTTCCGTGCCTCCGTTCCGCACCGCAGCTCCAGATTGCGGACCCAGTCAAGTGAATGGGTCTGCATCCGTGATGCTGGGAGCACACGGCCGGTGCCCGCATGTTGCGGACCCGCTGTTTGCAGGCTGCAATACGGCCACGGCTAAATGGCAGGACCCTAAGGGTACCCGCATATGGTGCGGATTATGCATAGTTAAAATACGCAGTAAATAGTATGGAGTTATGTATGGTTTTTGTGTAGTTTTGTGACAGATTTCTTGCAGATTTTCTTGGTGCCTGCAAATGGTGCAGATTATTGTGCAGAAAATCTGCATGAAATCCGCACTAAGACGGCACAAAAAAAACCACACATAAATCCACACTATTTATCGCATATTTGTTGTGTTTCTGTGTGGTTTTTATGGTGTTTTTTGTGCAGATTTTCCGCAGATCTCACCCTTCCATTGAGAAGGCTTAAATCCACACAAGAAAAACGCAAAAACAACAATTGACATGCAGAAAATTCCCAAATCTGCATGCCAGGTCAGTCTCTGCACCTAAGAAAAAAACTGTACATGAGATCTTTATAATCACATACACTTTGCTGGTAGTTTATTACACTGTGGTTTTTCCGCACGAAAATCCATGCAGAAAAACCATGCATAATGCGCACCATGTGCAGGCACCCTAAGGGTATGACCACATGTTCAGGTTTTTTATTGTCGTTATTGAAGAGAAAGTATTAAGGGCAGTCACAACTTCTCTTTTATTTTATTTTATCCACTCCTGGTTTTGGCTTCAAAAACTGCATATAAAAACCTCAACATGTGGCCGTACACTTAGGGCGCATTCACACAACCGCGCCGTGGTTTGCGGTCTGCAAATTGCGGATCTGCAAAACACGGATGTCACCCGTGTGCATTCTGCGGAACAGGTCCGGCAATTTGTGGAACAGGCGGTCCATTATAGAAATGCCTATTCTTGTCCGCAATTGCGGACAAGAATAGGACATGCTCTATATTTTTTGCGGTGCCGCTGAAACAAACAACGAATGCAGACATCACACAGTGTGCTGTCCGCATCTTTTCATCATTCATTTCAATGGGGCCGCACCTGTTCCTCAATTGTTGGAATGAACCCTTAGAAAGATAAAGATTTGTCATTAAAACCCACAGAAGCATGTCATATTTTCTCTTAATTACGGATCACTCACGCACATTACAGTCTATGGGTCCTTGAAAACTAGACAGAACACAAATGGCATCCATGTTTGGTCCATGGCTTTCATCGACCATTGGTAGGAGATGCCTTGGAAATCCATTTTCAGCCTAGCAGTGTACATGGAATACAGATGACACACTGAAGGCATAAAACAAACATGGACCAAACACAGATTCTTCACAGACATCTTGAAGGATAAAACACTGACCATGTAAACAGCAATAGCAGCACAGTCGGCACCAGCAGTCCAGCCAGCAGTAGTAGTAGCAGCAGGCTACAATTCTCCCTCACTTCGGGTAGGTGACAGAATATTATTGAGGACAATAAGGGGACATTTTGGACTGGATGGCTCACTCACCCTTTCAGTCACAGCAGGATGATGTTGATGTCACCTCAGAGTCTGACACTGTGCCTTTAAGCAGGCTCAGACTGGCCCACAGGTGAATCCCCCGGTGGGCCCCTGAGCAAGGTGGGCCCCTAGTCTCCCACCCCCTGCACAAGTGGCACATGATACAGTAGAATAACTGCACTACATATAGATTGGAGGCATACAGCACTCCAGCCTATATTCATGTAAAACTGGGTACATTATTTAGCAAACTACCTAGTTTATTATTATACATACATCAGGTGGCTGAGATGACATAGGTACAGACAAAGGCCAGCCAGTATTCTGCTATCCCAGGGACCTGCCTTCTCAAAGTCACTGCAGGGACCCCCATAATCAATCATCTTGTAGCCTCTTGCTGGCGCTGTGTTAGCAGGTATTTTAATGTATCCATATGGTGGGCCCCCAGTCCGACACTGCCTTTAAGCCATGGGTCACAGCATTCCTCTAGTTCCTTCTTGAAACTCCAGAGAAGCTTTTCATTTACGTTACATCTGTCTTCACTACCCCTCTAGTGGGGCACCTTGTGCTATGGAAGATGCAACGCCCCATGTGCTATGGAGGATGCTCAAGATAGTCTCCCTGTTGCTGAGTTGTGTGAGAACAGTCACTGTTTGTACTGTCATGAGAAGGAGGTTCAGGTGGGAGGGGGAACCTGATTATTCAAATGCAGAGCTGTATTGGTGGTGGTGGTGGTGGTGGCAGTAGAAGTGGAACATGGAGTCATGATGTTGGCAGTATGGGTGTTAGTAGCCGTTGGGACAGTGGCACTCAGGGAAAATAAAGAGCAGGGAATCCCATGATGATATATCACAGTCTCATAAAAGTGGCAGGGAGGGTGAAAACTATGATGATGATTGTGTTTTGGACTGGACCCAGGGACCGGATCGGGGTGCTGAGGAAAAGATGACATCAGAGGAGGAGGGTGCTGGTAACAGCTGCAATAAAAAGCAGAGGCAACATACGGCCAAAACATTATAAAAACTGCCTAGGCCAGATCTGGTTCTATTGTGTTCAGCTTTGGAACTATTGATTCCACTGATGCCATCCAAGGGATGGTGGAAGAAGAACAGCTTCCACATATTGCTTTCAACTCTGTAGCTGCTAGGGACCCACACAGACAAAGGCCCATGGTGGAGGAAGTGGATAAAGAGGAGGAGTAGGGGAAGAGTACTTGATGGTGCAGGAGGATGAGGCTGATGATGATGATGGCTCTGCCCATGATGGGCAAGTGTCAGTGTCATCTAATAGAGAGTTTTCAACGTGGCAAGCGGCATCGACACACACACAGATAACGTTGTCCTCCACAAGTGTTCAAAACTTCACATTTGTCAAAATGAATGAATCATGGATCCAAGAGGATTTTCAAATACTTCTGACTAAGGGCTCATTCAGGCGGCCGTATGCTGTCCGCAAAAATGCAGATCTGTTTTTTTGCGAACAGTTCAGCATGTCCGCAAAAAAACGGATTGCATTCCGTTTTTTTGCTGATCCATAGACTTCAATGGGGCCATGTCCTGATTTTCACTGACAAGTATAGGACATTTTTCATTTGTTTTACTGAGCCGTGCAATGGAAGAAAAGGGTCCCATAGAAGTGAATAGGACAGCATTTAATCCGCAAAAAAACGGATCCGCATTTTTGCAGATATCATACGGCCGTCTGAATTAACCCTAAGGCCAATGAATAGATCTGCCATTGTTGACTGTGGTTGTTTATCTCCAGCCCAATCATGCCACTGCTGCTGTGGGCCGGCTACTATGGCTGTGATGCTACTGTTAGCCCCAACCAGCCGTATATCTCCTGCCTTGTCCATGAGATTCTACATCCACCCTGTACTACTGCTGCTCCCAAAAAAGGAAGAATTTTAGACGCTTGTTCAGAGCAAGCTACTGTACATAATGCTAAGTCATAATTTTTAGACCACTTGTTCTTCCGATACTAAAGTGTGTATATAAACATGGGTATGCATCTGCTCTCAATAAGGGAAATTTTTGGAGCATATTTTAAAAAGCAGAACAAATTCAATAGCACAGTGTGTTTTTAACACTATCATTAATGCATTTACCCATAGCTGTATATGTCAGTGTCACTCTCACATAATATGCTATTGCTGTCATTGCATTCAAGAGCTTAGTGAGATTGGGGGAAGGAGAGAAAGAGAAAAAATTATAAAAAAAATTAACACTGTTACCTAAAAAATCCTAGGAGACTAGAGGGTGTTATATAGCAGAAAACCAAGATATCGCCAACAAGAGCATGACCCTATCACTCATGTGTGGATGCATGAAAGCCTCTCTACCAAATCACATAGACCACACATAGACATAGACACTAGGGTCAATGGGTGATAACATGCGTTGCCCCAGTACCTGAATAAGTGCTCATCTGCTTTCCTGTGAATGACGTGGGGGGTTTCTCCCTCCGATTATGTGGGTTGGTCACATGTCAGAATTCCAGTCATGTGAGCATCCACGTGACCATGATTACACTGAAGGTCCTTTTGTTTATTTATATATTGGTGCAGACACTCTATTTGCAGCGCGATTCAATTGGACCTAATATACGAGATCTTGCCCCCTGGATACCAACTGGTCCCACTACTTGAACAATTGTTTATTTACACCCCTGAGTACAATGTGGGTCTGTCCTTCTTTTTATCATGTGGTTTGGTCAAATGACTGGAATTTCAGTCATGTGAGCATCCACGTGATTATAATGACACTGAAGGTCCCGTGGACTGTTTGTGTGCCTGGGTAGATATTTTACTTGCAGTGCGATGTAATTGGACCTAATATAGGATACCTCGCCCCCTACACACTTATTAGTGGTGACTTGATTACACAGCTGGGGTGATTATCTCCAGCTGGGTGGGGGGTATATAGGACGTTGACTTTTAGAGACATGTAACGTAACCCTTTGAAAAAGCTTGGCGAGGCGAAATGCGCTTCAGGGAAATTGCTTCTTTTCCCTCCCGGGTTAGTATGGCGCATCTATTTATGTCTATTTTTGTATTTATGCATTGACTGTGGCTGTACCAGTAGACTGTATTGATTACTATTTAGATTTTGATACCCGTATGGGCCAAATAATGTGGGTTCAACCTTTTACTGAGTTAGTAGTCTGAGTTGTTTTTCTACAGTAATCCCTGGTCCTTGCCATCTTGCACTGGTCACTTTATCATTATATAATTATTTGATTCACCTTACTGGCCAAGGGGGGTCTCTATCACTGTACTCATCCACAAGATTTTACATATGTGTTTATTGTTATTGTTACATTGTGTTTTAATAAAGTGATGCTTTGTTACATTATATTACATGTGTGGCCTATGTGATTTGGTAGAGAGGTGTTATATACCAGTTGGCAGGGCAATTGGCAGAGTGTCGTACACCAATTTTTAGGCCAATTGGGATACTTTTGATTAGGGTATAATCAATTCAGTCCTGAATCAGATTTTTTGACTGACTCATTAGAATTAGACCTGAAATAGATTTCAAGAAAATAGTTCATATCTAATTTCTTTCAAGTCCGTCTTTACATTCAGTGTTTTATTTAAATGTGCTCTAGTATTCTGCTGCACCGTCTCCTTGGAAAATAGATGTAGTAATGTACTTCTCCGTCTGGGATCCCCGGAAGGTCTGATTCCTCATTCCCCAATCAAACACATCACAACAAACTATTTTTAGCATCAATTTTCCTCCACATCAAACCTAGAGACAGAGAGGAAATACCCAGCCAGCGGAAAAGATGAAGAGGGGGAGAGGGAAGGGGGATGGCTACAGAGAGGGAATTAAAGAAGCAGGTGTGGCGGAGAGAGGAGAAAATAGTCGAAAGCACAAGAGAAGGGCAGAAAAAAAATAATCAGAAGGAAAAAAGAACTAAAAAGTGAGTGTATGTAATAATGAAGGCGAGCAATCAGAAGAAATGCTTCCATGGCATTGTGATGGTTAAGAGTGTGAGTGATACTGCATGCTGTGAGAATGAAAGCTCGCCTGACTCTTTCATAAACAAATTCAACCATGTTGGCATTTTCTCGGGATCCGTCCTCAAGTTAAACCACTTAAAGGATAAAATATTACTTGACTGTAACAAGGCTTCTACTGGCATGATTAGCTTGTAATGTCAGTTATTGGAGAAATATGAGATAACACATTTAAATTTGAGTTTGTATTTCATAAAATGTAAAAATAACAAATATAAGTTATACAAATAAATATAATATGTAATTATTAGGCACTGGAATTTTAACCAGTTCATTGCCAAAGCCTTGATGAAGCATTTACAAGCCATTGGTCACAACCAGCTCAGCATGACCTTGGTAAAAGCCATTTAATACATAGCCGTATCTGTTATTGGAAATTAAGGCAGTCAACTGTGAAAACATTGTGTGGCAGGAATAGATAACCTGTACAGCAATGTGCAAATCAAGAGAAATAGCAGAAAAAAGGCAGTGATGGAGAGCAATGAAATATAAAATGTAAAGTATAGAGATGGGCTGTGCAGGCAGAAATTATCTATCGTGGGGGGATAGACTGCAGAAGAAGTCATTAGGAGAATGAAACTGAAGGATATTGAAAATGATAAAAATGGCAATACAGCAAATAACAGGCAGAGACAAACAATGGAAGAGAGATCATTTACTCACATATAAAGAGATTGAGAAATACAGATAAAAAACACCATAGGAAATAGTGTCAGAGACAAGATCAGCACTGATAGTAAACAGCAGCATTGTCTGCCGCACTCCGCACTGGCTGGAATAGAGGTATTTATGAGAAATATGGTACATATTATTGTCTCAATGGATTGGGACATGTATAAGTAAGACACACTTATACATTGTACAGTCTGTATTAATGTAAGTCAATAGCAAGCATATGCAATCATATAGGCGCATAACTTCATACATCTGGGGCATATATTAGGTGGAACATTTCAAATGGTTCTGTGGAACACAATCACTAAATGGGTGGTAAATCTACCCTAAAACCTAAATTTAAACTTGCCCTACTGGTTTTCATACTGCTCTATAATAAGATTTAGCGCAATCAAACAAATTATCAGTCATGGATATACCTAAAGAGGTGGTCCACAGTTTCAATTTAGCAGGTCCTTATACGAGAAGCCACCACCCACCATGACGAGCTGTTACTGCAGAGGGAGCCACTTGGCATCTGACCTGCACTTAATAAAATTGTAATTCTGATTGGTAACTGTTGGCAATATCTTAGCTTTTTTTGTGCTGGCTTTTATAAATGAGGCTGTTTAAACATTGACTGTTGCCCTGTTTTATCCATATATTATCATGCAAACAACAGAGTGAGTGGCGGTTATAACCTATGTAATCACCACCTTTGTAACTGAACTTATCCTAATGTGGAGCTGTACACCCTTGGTATGGTGTATAGTGCTGTTCTCCACTAGTAAAATTGCTTCTAAGGTAGAACAATTCTGTACATCAGGGGCGTAGCTATGGGGGAAGCTTTGGGGCCCAAACTCAAAAGGGGCCCACCCAGGAGAAGGTCTAAAAGATTTTAATGTCAGGGTCCCCTCAATAGTTCTATAAAATAAAATTATATACAGAGACTTTTTAGGAAACAGATGGAGTGCCTGCTGGGCCTCGTCTGAGAGGGTGATGTTTACTAGACACAGGAGTGATGGTTGCACAGGAGTTGGGGTCTGTGAAGAAGTTGCTGGGGGGGAGCCCATTCAAAAATTTGCTGGGGGCCCAGTTATTTCTAGTTACACCACTGCTGTACATACAGCATTAGCTGGAACATTCCATTTTATTCCATCAATTCATATACTGGTATGGGTTCCATTATTACAATATTAAGGTTGGATCGAGCCATTAATTGTATGGATTACTCCTGACAAAGTAAGTTTAGTGGTGCTATGCATGGGGTCCATGCAACATGTAGTAGCAATTCTGACTTTGAGTAACATACGATATATCTCTACTTTATGGCTCTCGTTTTTCACTGTTTGCAGACTGTATTAATGCGGCATTATTATTGAGGGATCTGTTATGAACAGAAATTCTCCTGCTATTTCTTCATCTCCTACTTTATTGGGGCAGTTGTTGGGCAACTGCCTCGCGGTTGAGCGATCACTGAGGTCACAAGACTGCTGAGGGGAGTCTCTGATTCATTTGCAAAGACTAAATTGATTGACTAGCTCTCTTTTAAAACTTTTTGGTTCCATGCATGTTGGTGCTGGTGATAGCATGTGCTGTGATGTGTATTATTCCAGCAGTCTTCTAT
Organism: Bufo bufo; assembly: GCF_905171765.1. Taxonomy (NCBI): domain Eukaryota; kingdom Metazoa; phylum Chordata; class Amphibia; order Anura; family Bufonidae; genus Bufo; species Bufo bufo. Next base: position 439,478,768 of record NC_053390.1, on the reverse strand, counting down.
TGCTTCCAGTCTAAGTTCCTAGTGTAGTGGTATTTAATTCTCTTGGTTTGTTATAGTTCAAGTGCAATTTTCTTGTCTGATGTTTCTAGTTTCCCTGTGGTAGGCTGTTTTTTGTCTGGTTGCTGGTGTTTACCTCTGCTTAGTTTGGTCTTCTGATATCTGGGTCTTGCTGTCCTCCTATTGTTCTTACTAGTGTCAGTATTGAAGATTAGGGTTTCCATTAGGGACATCTTTAGGGATAATGATGGTCAGCATTTAGAGACAGATCTAGGGAAAGATTCAATGACAGCTCAGGGTCAGTTATTGTCTGCCCAATCATCTGTTCACCATATCATTCCCAACATCTATTTGTTTCATCATCTGACTAACATCACCATCAGTCATTTGTCTCATCATCTGTCTGCTATCACCATCCCATTCCAGTTATTTATTGGTAAATTGCTATTACTTTGTCTATTTGCTTCATGCTATTGTTGATACATGCTTTATTTTTCTTGTCTATTCGACTGTCTGTCTGTTACATAATTCAGCCCTGCTATATGTCCTGGGGATAACTTAGTACCAGGAGACACGATTAGTACCCTGTACAGGGATTGCTGTAAGTGAAGACCAGTTTTGCCATCTTTTATCCAGCCAGAGTTGTTACAGGCTCATCTACTTATTGTTTTATTATTATTATTATTATTATTATTATTATTATATTTTTTTGGTTATCTATTTGGGTTGCATTACTTTATGGCTTAGATATAAGTTAGTGGGGTGGGTGGGGCATGTTGGGAAAGGGGGGGTTTAGTTGGTGTGGGCGCCACCTATAAAAATCCATGTAGGAACCCAAGTTATCAGAGACTAGGGTAATTCCTTTTCCACATTCTTGTATGCATTTAAAATGTTTTTAATCATACACCTTGTCCTTTTTATGTAATTAATAAATTATATTGTCCCTTTTGTCGTATGTGTGTGTCTTTGTTTTCTTTGGTATGGCAGAGTTATTAATCCGACATTTCCAGATTCTGGATACTGTAATAGATGATATCAGTTGTGTTACAAGTTTTAGTTAATTTTTATTTATTTTTATTTTTATTTCTGGGCTTTTCAAAAGGAAAGACAGACCATTATACACATCAACAAACGTTTTCAGTTCCACTTTTTACAATCACATTGTACCATTGCAGCAAGCATGATCTTTTATTTTTTTTACATCTATATGCAACAGTGCCGTCTTCTGGTCAAAATCTGAAAACGCAAACGTAGCAACTGTACAACTCAGCATAATTTACTGCACGTTTGTTGGAATTGCTGCACATTCCTAGATGCTACAAGCAGTTCTGGGAAGAAGCGGTACATGTATAAAGGGGGTCAGTCAGCACATCGCAATGCGCAGGTGCACGCTGCCATGGCTAGAAACACGAAGAAAAAAACACAATGCAACAGCACTCTGCAAATACAAATAACGTACAATAATGCCATAGTTGTAGAAAATATTCTGGTGCTAATGCTACGCTTATTTTATAAATTTGAGATTCTTGACAAATTATTTGGGCCCGTCTGTCAAACGTCAAGGCGATCTCTGTGAGACGGGAACCTAACACTAAATACTACTTGTTATGTGTCATACTGGCCACCATAAAGTTCAGGGAGCGCTGGTCCCACAGCATGCATGTGGGACCAGCACTCCCTGAACTTTATGGTGGCCAGTATGACACATAAAAAGTTGTATTTAGTATTAGATTCCTGTCTTATAGAGATCGCCTTGACGTTTGGCAGACGAGCCCAAATAATTTTGTAAAAAATGTATTTGCCAAGAATCTCAAATTTATAAAATAAGCGTAGCATTAGCACCAGAATATTTTCTACAACCATGGCATTATTGTACATTTTTTGTGTTTGCAGAGTGCTGTTGCATTGTATTTTTTTCTTCGGTAAATGTATGAAGATATTTTAGGTGAATTATTTCTAGTTGGTTGCTGGCCGTGATTTTGTCTGTAAAACTACCATTTAAGATGAATCTGAAATGTGTGTTTTATAGCATTTTCTATGCATTTTTGTGTTTCTTTTGGTAAATAGTATGTTTAAGCACAGATGTTTTTACTTACCTTTTTTTGCATGTCTTATGTTTTCACAAGGATTAATGCTGAGAGCATCAGATTGTTATGTACCCAGCCGTTAGCTGTGAGGGGGGATCCTCCTGGTCAACAGCCCACCGGGAAATTTCCCTTTAGGGTGTATAGCCAGTCGGCCCCTAGGGCACATCCAGTTTCATTGTTGTTGACCGAACATCCCTATTTACACAGGAAATATGCTATTGAGAGCTGAGGATTTTTAATGCTGCTTAAAAGATGCAATGTGCAACATGTTTTCAAGGAGCAATAATTGGGTGAATGATCATTTGTACGACCTGATGTTCGTTTCTGACCATTGGCCCATGTAAAAGGGTCCTTAGTCATGTCATGGACACACAAGCGCAAGGCTTATTAACAGACACAGCAGTAATAGCTCTACCAAGCTTCGTACATGTTTCCATCACATGACCAGTATAGATTTTTATCTACACCAAGTAAACAATTAAATTAAGGTTCCAATTTAAGGACTGCAAGCAGAGGTCTTGAAAACCATAGAATCGATACAGAAAATGTATTGGAAAATTGTATAACATTTCATTACTCCATGTTATTCCTTTATTTGCTGAAAGTAAAATACCCACTCTAAGCTATTCAAATTCCTGTTCATATAAAGCCAATTAAATTACATTAAAATGATTTTTCTTTTAAACTGAAGACTTAACATGGTAGTCCTGTAGTTTAAACTGTAGTAAATGTCATAAAATAAAAAATAAAGGCTATAGACGTACCTGCTAAATCCCCTGCCACTCCAACAATGCACATACATGGGACCACTGAAGCCAGTGATTGGCTTCGGAAAAGTGGATGTATCTGATGTCATTACTGCAGAAAATACCAGAGGAGACCACCAGCACATTAGCACTGGAGCAGCGGGGGATTTGAAAGGTATATAAGCTTTCTTTTTTATTTTCCATTTGTTGCACTTCTATTATAAAACTGCCGGACAACCCCATCCAAGCATGCTAAATATGTCAAGGCCTATTATAATAATGAAACAGTAATACAAATGCATATGCTAAGCAATGTAACCAAAACCATGCAAAAAATGATTGAACCTATAATTCTAGCATAGTTGACTGTGAATGCATTCAGTTGTGTGTTATGCGGTACAACACTATATATATATATATATATACATAGGGTGTGGCAGAGCAATAGGAACTGAAGCATGCCATAAGGAGATGTTAGGAGGGAGAAGAAGAAATAAGAGAAAAGATGGAAATTGAGTAGGGGTTTAAGTCCAAGAGAAATAGAGAGAACAGAAAAGATAAGCAGCAAATGAAAGAAAACACACAGTGAAAGGAAAAGATGGATGATGAGGAAGGTAGTAGGGCAAGCTCGAGAGTAACTAAGGCTGACAGAGAAGAGATAAAGTCGATGCAATGACAGTAAATGTTCTGTGAGAGAAAGATGTGGTGATAGTCATGCACAGCTTTTACATACCCTGTAGGAACAGGTTGGTTGGCTGAATCTAACATTACACAGCTAAGATACATTCAATCAAACGAAAGGCTAGAAAACTAAGACAGGGTTAAAAACTATTGCAGTTCCCATCACCAGCAGACTCAGGGAATCCCCTCTCCCCACCTCCCTCCCTCAGCATCCCTTTTTTTTTTTCCACATCAAAGCCTGTGCTCAGGCTCCGCGGTTGCCATGGCAATTGGCCGTCTTCCCTCCATCAGCTTGTATGCCAAAGTCTGTCAGGTGTTTTGTCAATAAAGCTTTGTAAGAATAATTAACCCTTAGCATCAAAAAGACGAAGGAGGAAAGGTGGCGAAAAAAAACGCAGTGTAATGAGAGACAACAAAGGGCAAACCTAGGGATGACATTAAACGAGGCAGAAAGCAGGCGACAACAAGAAACATAAAGATGTACAAATGGTTCAGCGTTAACACGATATCGGAAAAGAGAAACTTTGGATGATAAGAGATGTTGGTGCATCTAATCATGTGAGAGGAGAGTTAATAATTGTGCACAAATCTGTGCGAGCCAGTGCAATGCTCATATATATTACTCCTGCTCCCCAGTTCCCCATTTCCTCGCATCGCCAGTGTGATGCGGAAAACTAATTAATCCTCTGTAGCGGCTGCTGAGATACTGAAATGCCCCATTTATCTGCAGTTTAAAGGTTAATTACTAGTTAAGCTCCAGAGAACCGCTGTTATTCAGCCCACTCCTCGATCAACCCTCACCCCTTTCACTGCCAGATATGTCTGTCACACATTGCACTGCAGGAGAGTGCACTTATTGAGAATGCCGCAATATGAACAACCGTAACCTTGAGCTGATACTACATACTTGCTTTCTAATTTTCTATCCATTTAGATCACCAAATTATAGACCAGTAAAACACACCAGTATGAAAATGGACAGGACTGTCAGAGTGCAGGACCCAAATTATTTTCTAGAGCCTGTGGGCCAGAAGTAAGCTGATATAGTGTACATATAGTCTGTAATGTTATATCATGTTTATTCAAGGAACTTCATTCTACACTAGGACTTTTCTCATTTACTATTCATGTCCCTAAGGGTACCTTCACACGTAGCAGAGTTTGTTGCCGAAATTTTCTTCAACTGAAAATCAGTTTCATTCAACTGGAGTTTTTTGGGCCAGGAGCACATGTATTTCTGCAAGCTCCTTCTGTCACGGAATTCATTTTCAGTAGCAGAAAAGGCAATCTGCCGTATCTAAAGGCACCCTAACTGAGGTCCAGCTTTCTTTTCTGCTCAGTCCATTCCAACAAGTCTCACTGGCCTTCTAGGTGTTGGGATTAGGTAAACAGATTATATCTAACTTCTAGGGCTACTTTAACACTAGCGGCACGGACCTACGGCAGGCTGTTTCGTCGGGTGAACAGCCTGTCGGATCCGTCCTGCCGCTAGTGAACATGTGCCACCGGACTGCCGCTCCGTCCCCATTGACTATAATAGGGGGTGTGGGGCGGAGTTCCAGCAGAGGCACGGCGAGAGGCTGCCGGAATAAAACTACAAAATGTCCGACATTTATTCCGGCAGCCTCTCGCCGTGCACTGCCATGCCTCCGCCGGAACTCCGCTCCGCCCCCATTATAGTCAATAGGGACGGAGTGGCAGTCCGGGGGGCACACATTCACTATCGGCAGGACGGATCCGACAGGCTGTTCACCCGACGGAACAGCCTGCCGGAGGTCCGTGCCGCTAGTGTGAAAGTAGCCTAATAATCCTATGAGGAGCAAAAACTATTCTTTAAGCGTATTTGCCTCCTATTAATATCTAAATTGGGCATTGACAGTACATTTTAGTTGGTGGGATCTTTTTGCAATGTTGTCTATTGAAGCTGCCAAAGAAAGGTAAATGTATGTTGGACAGGTTAGATTTCATCTGTTGTCTGTAGGTAAGACCTACCAAAGTTGCTATTTATTATGTAAAAATTCGAACTGAACATGACAGATAAACAATAAAATTATTGCACAGTGTTTGACTCTTTAATGGGTTGTCTGGCATTACAAAAAGGATTGACTAGTTTCCAAAACCTGAGGAACAGCAGTTCAGTCCAATTTACTTGAATAGGGACAAGATGCAATACAGTAGAGAGGAGGAGGATGAGGCAACTCTGTAGCTCGGTATTGTGAAGTAACTTGTCCTCCTGTGTGATTAGGACAGGTTTTGTGTGAACTAATAGGACAGCGGCCATTTTATTTCTCCTAATTAGAGATGAGCGAATTGAAGCTGACAAAGTGGAATTCGATCCGAATTTCAGGAAAAATTTGATTCGCAATGAATGCGAATTTCTTCATGCTTCGTGGTAACAAATCACAATTTTTCCTAAAATACAGCTACACGTGTGAGGACATGGGGCAAGGAACTCTGGGAAGGTGGGATGACCCATAATGCCATGCATGCAGCCAATCAGCAGCCATCCAGCCCTGTGATGTCACAGCACTATAAATACAGCGGCCATCTTGGATTCAGACATTTTCCAGCATTCTGAATGCAGAGACAGACGTGAGAAGGCGCTAGGGACAGCAATAGGCAAAACCTCATTGTAAAAAAAACAACTGAAAAAACGATTTTTAAGTGCAGGGAAAGGATAGGGAGGAATGATTTCACAGGATCGTAGTGCAGGGAGAGACGACAAAAGGCGCTAGGGACAGTGATAGGAAAAACCTCATTGTGCAAAAACAACGATTTACAGGTGCAGGGAAAGATTATTTGGAGATCCAAATAGCCATTATATAGCTCTGTCATTCCAGCAATTTGTTCTTGGGGTGCAAGTGCTATGTTGAAAAGCCTTTAGTGGCTTATATCTGTGGAAAAATAAAAATATACACGCAGTTCACTTCTGCAGTTATTTGTGGTGAAAGCGTTTAGTGGCATATTTCAGTACAAAAAGAAAAATATATACGCAGTTCACTTCTACAGCTATATGTGTTGAAAGTGTTTAGTGATGAATTTCATTACAAAAAGAAAAATATATGTGCAGTTCCCTTCTGCAGCTATATGTGGTAAAAGCGTTTAGTGGCGTATTTCAGTACAAAAAGAAAAATATACTCCCAGTTCACTTCTGCAGTTACAGTATATGTGGTGAAAGCGTTTAGTGGCCTATTTCAGTACAAAAAGAAAAATATATACGTAGTTCACTGTTGCAGTTATTTGTGGTAAAAGCATTTAGTGGTCTATTTCAAGATTAAAAGAAAAATATATACTCAGTTCACTCTTGAAGGTATTTGTGGTAAAAGCGTTTAGTGAACTATTTTAGTACAAAAAGAAAAATATACATGCATTTCACAGTTTCAGTTATTTGCGGTAAAAGCGTTTAGTGGCCTATTTCAGTACAAAAAGAAAAAATATATTCTCAGTTCACTTCTGCAGTTGTATGTGGCGAAAGCGTTTAGTGGCCTATTTCTGTACAAAAAGAAAAATATATTCTCAGCTCACTTCTGCAGTTTTATGTGGTGAAAGTGTTTAGTGGCCTATTTCAGTACAAGAAGTAAAAATGGATTCTTAGTTCACTTCTGCAGTTATATGTGGTGAAAGCGTTTAGTGGCCTATTTCAGTACAAAAAGAAAAATATATTCTCAGTTCACTTCTGCAGTTATATGTGGTGAAAGCATTTAGTGGCCTATTTCAGTACAAAAAGAAAAATATATTCGCCGCTTTTAGGGGTGTTTAAACTTCATTTTTATTTATTTAGTTCAGCTAACAGTATGTCAGACAGAGAAGTGCCAGGCCCTGCACAGGGGAGTGGCAGAGGCCTAAATGTTTCTGGCACAGGCACAGGTCACAGCTGACTAAGGGGTCGTGGCACCAGGGGTCATTTCGAGAGGCCTGAGCTCCCAGTGTCAGCTAGCGGTCGTGTCTTGACCAGGAACCCAGCAGTTCTTGATTGGTTGACTCGATCTTCGACTTCGTCGCAAGTGACAGCAGTGCCAGCAGCCTGAGTCCAGAGTCGCTGATGAGCAGTTTTCTTCACCCGCATAATGAAAAAACTACTCACCAGCAGGTAGACATAGAGCAGTACCAGCTTGTGGTGGCTTACTTGGAGTGCACACTGCCAGCCGTCATTGAAGATCCGCTGGACTACTGGGCAGCCAAACTGGATTTGTGGCCGCAACTGGCCGAGTTTGCCCTGGAAAAGCTGTCCTGCCCTGCCAGTACTGTGGCATCAGAGTGGGTGTTTAGTGCAGCGGGGGCCATAGTTACCCCAAGAAGAACATGTGGAGAGACTGACCTTTGTCAAGGTGAATCAGGCGTAGATCAGCCAGGATTTCCACCCACCAATGTTTGATGCATCAGACTAGATCATCCATGGTGCCACACCAACAGTTTGACAAAAGAGATCGGTTTCTTCTGGCTACCTGCCTCAGCTACTATTTTGATGCTGCCACCCACCTGATGCCACACATCTGATGCCAACTGCTCGTTCTTTCACCCACCTTCGTCGACGGGTACTACCACCCACCTCCCCACCCTGTCACCGGGTCACTCGGTGGTTTCCACATGCTGCTGCCACCTCCACCAGGGGTGTTGCTAGGGTCTCAAAATATCCGGGGCCCAAGCACCAATGCATATGGCACAATTCTCTAAGTTGAACAACCGCACCCCCCCCGCCCCCTGCAAACACTAGCACTGAAGACATTTTACTGTACTTGCTATACAGCAGCATATACTGTACTTCTCACATCCAGGGCCTCCCAGGTGACATCTCCTCTGATGTAGATCTTCTCTGTCATCATCTTCTCCATTTGGTCCGGACCCTTCTCTTAGCCACCTCGTCTCTGCAGAGTGTGAAACACAGACATCTTAGCTTCCTTACTTTTTTGTACCCCCAAATACTATCCTGAAGAAAAATGAGTTTCCACCATAGTAACAGTACTCCTCATAGTCCCACCAATAGTAATTCCCTTCTAGAATGCTCGTATTAGTAATACTGCCTCCTACTGGACCCAATAGTGATAATGCTCCCCAAGAGTGCCTCCATTAGTAGAAGAACCCTCCAGTATTAATAATACCCTCACAGAGCCCCCAGTAGAAATAAGGCCCCCTATTATTCCCCTAGTGGTAATAATGCTCTCTACAGACCCCTCAGTAGTAATAAGGCTCCCATAGTGCTCTTAGTAGAAATAATGCAGATCCCTCCTTTAGAGCCCCCAGTAGTAATAAAAACACCTAATGTCCCCTGGATTTAAAGTGCCCCCCTACTGTTATAATGCTCGCCCTGAAGCGCCCCAAGTATTTATAATGCCGCCTGCAGTGCCCCCTGTAGTTATTTTTCTCAGTTTAGTGTCCTCAGAAATTATAATTCCTCAGCACCTCCGCCATACAGTCCCATGTAAATAACACTATTTCTCTACCTCCGCCATAGAGTGCCATATAAATACCATCACACCATCTCTCCAGCCCCTCCAATATACAGTCCCATGTAAATAACATCCCTCTCTATCTACAGCCCCTCTAAAATACAGTCCCATGTAAATAACATCACACCATCTCGCCTGCCCGTCCAACATACAGTCCCATGTAAATAACATCATCCCCTCCCCAGCCGCCTTCAACATACAGTCCCATGTAAATAACATCACCTCCTCAATATTCAGTCCCATATAAATAAAATCACCCCCTCCCCAGCCACCTCCAACATGCACTCTGTTGTGGCTGAACTCTGCTGCTCTGCATCTCTTGTGAAGTCAATGTCTCCAACTATGCCCCTCTCTCGATTTACAGCAAATAACGTACATTATTTTCATGTAGAGATTAGTGATGAGCGGCAGGGGCAACATTCGAATTCACAATATTTTGCAAATATTCATCATATATTCACAAATTCGCAATTATTTTTTTGATTGCGAAAATCGGCAATGTAATATGCATGTATTGCGCGTGCAATACAGGCGTGGGTCACTGTTGCCACATTTTTCAGGCTGCTAGAAGTTTCCTGAGACTGGAGAAAATGGTTGGCACGGCAGAACATTACAATAGCTTTATATGCAGATAGAGTGCTCCAATATATTTGCAATTGCGCAAATCGGCAATTAATGATGTACATATTTTTGCGCAATACGTGCAACTTCACATTTTAGCAGGTCTGACTACATATTACTGATTGGTGCACTAAGTATTGTTGTGAACTTGTGACATCACAGCACTATGTCTGTAGCATGTATGTATGGACAGCAGAACCTATCACACTACCTAACACCCTGCACTGGAACCAATCAGCTACACTATATCACAATCTAAACAACACTGACTATCTCCCACTAACTATCTGTATTACAAACCGGATTCCAAAAAAGTTGGGACACTATACAAATCGTGAATAAAAACTGAATGCAATGATGTGGAGGTGCCAACTTCTAATATTTTATTCAGAATAGAACATAAATCACGAAACAAAAGTTTAAACTGAGAAAATTTACCATTTTAAGGGAAAAATATGTTGACTCAGAATTTCATGGTGTCAACAAATCCCCAAAAAGTTGGGACAAGGCCATTTTCACCACTGTGTGGCATCTCCCCTTCTTCTTACAACACTCAACAGACGTCTGAGGACCGAGGAGACCAGTTTCTCAAGTTTAGAAATAGGAATGCTCTCCCATTCTTGTCTAATACAGGCCTCTAACTGTTCAATCGTCTTGGGCCTTCTTTGTTGCACCTTCCTCTTTATGATGCGCCAAATGTTCTCTATAGGTGAAAGATCTGGACTGCAGACTGGCCATTTCAGTACCCGGATCCTTCTCCTACGCAGCCATGATGTTGTGATTGATGCAGAATGTGGTCTGGCATTATCTTGTTGAAAAATGCAGGGTCTTCCCTGAAAGAGATGACGTCTGGATGGGAGCATATGTTGTTCTAGAACCTGAATATATTTTTCTGCATTGATGGTGCCTTTCCAGACATGCAAGCTGCCCATGCCACACGCACTCATGCAACCCCATACCATCAGAGATGCAGGCTTCTGAACTGAGCGTTGATAGCAACTTGGGTTGTCCTTGTCCTCTTTGGTCCGGATGACATGGCGTCCCAGATTTCCAAAAAGAACTTTGAATCGTGACTCGTCTGACCACAGAACAGTCTTCCATTTTGCCACACTCCATTTTAAATGATCCCTGGCCCAGTGAAAACACCTGAGCTTGTGGATCTTGCTTAGAAATGGCTTCTTCTTTGCACTGTAGAGTTTCAGCTGGCAACGGCGGATGGCACGGTGGATTGTGTTAACTGACAATGGTTTCTGGAAGTATTCCTGAGCCCATTCTGTGATTTCCTTTACAGTAGCATTCCTGTTTGTGGTGCAGTGTCGTTTAAGGGCCCGGAGATCACGGGCATCCAGTATGGTTTTACGGCCTTGACCCTTACGCACAGAGATTGTTCCAGATTCTCTGAATCTTCGGATGATGTTATGCACAGTTGATGATGATAGATGCAAAGTCTTTGCAATTTTTCGCTGGGTAACACCTTTCTGATATTGCTCCACTATCTTTCTGCGCAACATTGTGGGAATTGGTGATCCTCTACCCATCCTTCTGAGAGACACTGCCACTCTGAGAAGCTCTTTTTATACCCAATCATGTTGCCAATTGACCGAATTAGTGTTAATTGGTCTTCCAGCTCTTCGTTATGCTCAAATTTACTTTTTCCAGCCTCTTATTGCTACTTGTCCCAACTTTTTTTGGATTTGTTGACACCGTGAAAATTGGAATCAACGTATTTTTCCTTTAAAATGATACATTTACTCGGATTAAACGTTTGATCTGTTATCTACGTTCTATTACAAATAAAATATTGACATTTGCCATCTCCACATCATTGCATTCAGTTTTTATTCACAATTTGTTTAGTGTCCCAACTTTTTTGGAATCCGGTTTGTATATACACTGAACAAAAATATAAACGCAACACTTTTAGTTTTGCTCTCATTTTGCATGAGCTAAACTCAAAGATCTGAAACATTTTCTACATACACAAAAGACCCATTACTCTCAAATATTGTTCACAAATCTGTCTAAATCTCTGTTAGTGAGCACTTCTCCTTTGCCGAGATAATCCATCCCACCTCACAGGCGTGGCATATCAAGGTGCTGATTCGACAGCATGAATATTGCACAGGTGTGCCTTAGACTGCCCACAATAAAAGGCCACTATGAAATGTGCAGTTTGATCACACAGCACAATGCCACAGATGTCGCAACGTTTGAGGGAGCGTGCAATTGGCATGCTGACTGCAGAAATGTCTACCAGAGCTGTTGCCTGTGCAATGAATCTTCATTTCTCTACCATAAGCCGTCTCCAAAGGCGTTTCAGAGAATTTGGCAGTACATCCAACTGGCCTCACAACCACAGACCACGTGTAACCACACCAGCCCAGGACCTCCACATCCAGCATGTTCACCTCCATGATCATCTGAGACCAGCCACCCGGAAAGCTGCAACTTGAGTGGGCAAATGCTCACATTCAATGGCGTCTGGCATGTTGGAGAGGCGTTCTGTTCATGGATGAGTCCTGGTTTTCACTGTTCAGGGCAGATGGCAGACACTGTGTGTGGCGTTGTGTGGGTGAGCTGACGTCAACGCTGTGGATCGGGTGGCCCATGGTGGCAGTGGGGTTATGGTATGGGCAGGCGTATGTTATGGACAATGAACACAGGTGCATTTTAGTGTTGATCGAGCACCAAAGTGCTCGGGTACTCGGGTCGAACACCTCGGGATGCTCGGGTGCTCTACCAAGCACCCGAGCACAATGGAAGTCAATGGGAGAACCCGAGCATTAAACCAGACACCCCCTGCTCTGAAGAGGGGAAGGTGTCTGGTTCATAGAAAAAGGTCAGAAATTGATGGAAACACCACCGAAATGGTTCGGGAAAAGCATGGGGAGGATGTCTGAATGCATCTTGGACTCCCAGGTCGCTGCTGGGAACGATGTTGTCCAAGTAGTAAGCCACTTTTACAGACTGACAATAATACACACAAAACCGAAGATAAAATCTATTTTAGAGGAAAAATTGTTGGGCAATATTCTTTCCTGTATATTTACTTGTATATAAAGTGCAAGTGCTGCCAAAAGGAAGAGGCACTCCGATACAACCTGAATATCATATAATGGAGGGCCTCATTCACATTGTGGTACAATTGTTCAAGTAGTGGGACTCCAACACTCATAAAGCCTATGCACTAAGTGAAAGGGCTGCCAAAAATTACAAGGAACCGGCACTACAATACACCCTTTATTACACATAAAGGAGGGCATCATACACCCTTGAAAAATTATGATTGATGGCCTGCTGGTGAGCTGACCCTCTAAAAAATTATATGCGAGGGCCTGCAGGTGAGCTGACCCTGTAAAATATTTTAGGTGCTGGTGAGCTGAGCCTGTAAAACATTATATGCAAGGACCTTAAGGTGAGCTGACCCTGTAAAAGATTTTAGGTGCGGGCCTGCTGGTGAGCTGACCCTGTAAAACATTATATGCGAGGGCCCGCAGGTGAGCTGACCCTCTAAAATATTATATGCGAGGGCCTGCAAGTGAGCTGACCCTGTAAAACATTATATGCAAGGGCCTGCTGGTGAGCTAACCATGTAAAACATATGCGAGGGCCTGCAGGTGAGTTGACCGTCTAAAAAAGTATATGCGAGGGCCTGCAGGTGAGCTGACCCTGCAAAAGATTGTAGGTGAGGGCCTGCTGGTGAGCTGACCCTGTAAAAGATTGTAGGTGAGGACCTGCAGGTGAGCTGACCCTGTAAAAGATTGTAGGTGAGGACCTGCAGGTGAGCTGACCCTCTAAAAATTATATGCAAGGGCCTGCAGGTGAGCTGACCCTGTAAAAGATTTTAGGTGCAGGCCTGCTGGGGAGCTGACCCTGTAAAACATTATATGCAAGGGCCTTCAGGTGAGCTGACCCTGTAAAAGATTTTAGGTGCGGGCCTGCTGGTGGGCTGACCCTGTAAAACATCATATGCGCGGGCCTGCAGGTGACCTGACCCTGTAAAACATTATATGCAAGGGCCTGAAGGTGAGCTGACCCTCAAAAAAATTATTTGCGAGGGCCTCCAGGTGAGCTGACCCTGTAATAGATTGTAGGTGAGGGCCTGCTGGTGATCTGATCCTCTAAAAAAGTATATGCAAGGGCCTGCAGATGAGCTGACCCTCTAAAAAATTATATGCGAGGGCCTGCAGGTAAGCTGACCCTCTAAAAGATTCTAGGTGAGGGCCTGCTGGTGAGCTGACCCTCTAAAAAAATATATGCGAGGGCCTGCAGGTGAGCTGACCCTGTAAAACATTATATGCGAGGGCATATATGCAAGGGCATTATATGCGACGAATAAGCATGTTGATATGATGGAAGAGGAGGAGGAGGATAAGAAAAGGAAGATTCAACCATATACCCTTGTTTATAGTGGAAGGGGTGCATGGGAATAGTGTATTCAGTACATTATAAACAACACATTTAAAGTGCCTTTATGTTCATCAGCTTTCCTCTGGTGGAGTCGAGAAGTCATGGTCAATCCAGGCCTTGTTTATTTTTATTAGAGTCAACCTGTCAGCAATTTCAGTTGACAGGTGCCTACTAGTGTTGATCGAGCACCATAGTGCTCGGGGGCTCAGGCCGAACACTTGGGATGCTCGGGTGCTCTACCGAGCACCTAAGTATAATGGAAGTCAATGGGAGAACCTGAGCATTAAACCAGGCACCCCCTGCTCTGAAGAGGGGAAGGTGCCTGGTTCATAGGAAAAGGTCAGAAATTGATGGAAACACCACCAAAATGGTTCGGGAACAGCATGGGGAGGATGTCTGGATGCATCTTGGACTCCCAGGTTGCGGCTGGGAACAATGTTGTCCGAGTAGTAAGCCACTTTTACAGACTGACAATAATACGCACAAAATCGATTTTAGAGGAAACATTGTTGGGAAACATTCTTTCCTGTATATTTACTTGTATATAAAGTGCAAGTGCTGCCAAAAACTACAAGGAAGAGGCACTCCTATACAACCTGCATATCACATAAAGGAGGGCCTCATTCACATTGTGGTACAACTGTTCAGGTAGTGGGACTCCTACACTCATAAAGCCTATGCACTAAGTGAAAGGGCTGCCAAAAATTACAAGGAAACGGGACTACAATACTCCCCTTGTTACACATAAAGGAGGGAATCATACACAGCCTTGAAAAATTATGATTGATGGCCTGCTGGTGACCCTCAAAAACATTTGGAGCAAGCACCTGCTGATCTGACTATCTAAAACATTATGGGCAAAGTCCTGCTGCCGCTTTGTTGACTCTAGATAACCTGAGGACGATCGCACGTTCCCGTGATAGCGACGATCCATTCGGATGTCTACCCTATCAACTTTCGATGTTATTTTCAGCGCCAACCACGGTGACCACGGGTAAGGGGGAATCAGTGTTCGATTCCAGAGAGGGAGCCTGAGAAATGACTACGGCTACTACATCCAGTGGCGTACATAGAAATCATTGGGCCCCATAGCAAAAATCTGAATTGGGCCCCTAACCCCACCCACTACCCACCCGTGGCCCATTCTACTACTAATTAAACCGTTAGGGATAAATAACTAAAAAAATAACAAAAAAATTATATTTTCCCATAAGGTTTTGCTCTGGAAATTATTAACGTATATTTAAGTAGACATGGTTCCATACGTATGTAGCCTACTACTGACAATATAGAGCCTTAAAAGGGTATTCTTGTTTCAAACTATTCCCTATCCACAAGATGTGTACACTGCTCAAATATCTCCAGAATTTCCATAGAAATTAATAGAACGGCCGTGCACATGTGCGACTGGCCCCTCTGATCATTTCAGGCTTCAGGGGATACAGGGCCTCCATTCTCGTGGATAGGGCATAACTTGAAAGAACCTGAATAACCCTTTAAAGTAGGGATGTCCAACCTGCAGCCGTCCAGCTACTGCAAAACTGCAACTTCCATCATGCAACAGCTGTAGGAACGCAGGTTGGACATCCCTAACTTAGAGTACATGTAAACTAAATGAAGTTTATTAGAAACTATTTTAAGTGACTTAGGGTACTTTCACACTTGCGGCAGGACGGATCCGACAGACTGTTCACCATGTCGGATCCGTCCTGCGGCTATTTCGCCGTGCCACCGGACCGCCGCTCCGTCCCCATACACAGCCTTGAAAAATTATGATTTATGGCCTGCTGGTGACCCTCAAAAACATTTGGAGCAAGCACCTGCTGATCTGACCATCTAAAACATTATGGGCAAAGTCCTGCTGCCGCTTTGTTGACTCTAGATAACCTGAGGACGATCGCACGTTCCCGTGATAGCGACGATCCATTCGGATGTCTACCCTATCAACTTTCGATGTTATTTTCAGCGCCAACCACGGTGACCACGGGTAAGGGGGAATCAGTGTTCGATTCCAGAGAGGGAGCCTGAGAAATGACTACGGCTACTACATCCAGTGACGTACATAGAAATCATTGGGCCCCATAGCAAAAATCTGAATTGGGCCCCGAACCCCACCCACTACCCACCCGTGGCCCATTCTACTACTAATTAAACCGTTAGGGATAAATAACTAAAAAAATAACAAAAAAATAATATTTTCCCATAAGGTTTTGCTCTGGAAATTATTAACGTATATTTAAGTAGACATGGTTCCATACGTATGTAGCCTACTACTGACAATATAAAGCCTTAAAAGGGTATTCTCGTTTCAAACTATTCCCTATCCACAAGATGTGTACACTGCTCAAATATCTCCAGAATTTCCATAGAAATTAATAGAACGGCCGTGCACATGTGCGACTGGCCCCTCTGATCATTTCAGGCTTCAGGGGATACAGGGCCTCCATTCTCGTGGATAGGGCATAACTTGAAAGACCCTGAATAACCCTTTAAAGTAGGGATGTCCAACCTGCAGCCGTCCAGCTACTGCAAAACTGCAACTTCCATCATGCAACAGCTGTAGGAACGCAGGTTGGACATCCCTAACTTAGAGTACATGTAAACTAAATGAAGTTTATTAGAAACTATTTTAAGTGACTTAGGGTACTTTCACACTTGCGGCAGGACGGATCCGACAGACTGTTCACCATGTCGGATCCGTCCTGCGGCTATTTCGCCGTGCCACCGGACCGCTGCTCCGTCCCCATTGACTATAATGGGGACGGGAGCGGAGCTCCGGCGCAGCACGGCAGTGCACGGCGAAAGCCGCTGGACTAAAAAGCCTGACATGCAGTCAAGGGGGACGGAGTGGCAGTCCGGCGGCACGGCTAAATAGCCGCAGGACGGATCCGACATGGTGAACAGCCTGTCGGATCCGTCCTGCCGCAAGTGTGAAAGTAGCCTAAATGACTTTTTCTACGATTTTTAATTTTTTTTGTATGAGAAACAGGCACCTGAAATTCAAGTGCCTATAGTGCTTAATAATCCATACTTTCGTACACCGCTGATATGACAGTGGTGTACAGAAGTACAGATTTCACTAGGGCTGCAGCGAGCGATGTACAGCACACATCACTCTTCCTGCCTGTCTGCTAAAGCCTGGCACAGTGGGCACAGGCAGGAAGAGCGATTTATATGCGAGTAGAGCTGAAGGAGGGCAAGGCAGGAGCTTGCATAGCATCGTTCCTCCTGCTTGTGCCCACTCTGCACAACACCCCCCCCCCCCCCCCCCCTGAACTCTTCTTAATGCTAATGTGACAGAGTTCACTGTAATGGGGGGGAGCTGCTAGGGCATCGTTGTCTATATAAGCATCAACAGCAAGCAGTGTTAATGGGGGGGGGGGGCTGCTTGAGGCACATTGTTCTGTATATGATAAGATTATGTAGAGGGCAGTGTGCCCCCCCTCCCCTCGAACTCTGCTTGCTGCTACCCCCTCACACTAACCATTCCCCCCTCCCCCACACTTCCCCATTAACTTTTTTTTAACTTTTGACGGTGCACAGCTGCACACTACTTACTTTGTCCGTAGCTGTGCAGGGCACGCTCTCTGGACACATTACCAGTCTCTGGGGATTGGAGTTATAAATCACTGAGCCGGGCAGGCAGCGCAGTGGAAGACAAGTCTAGCATCCCGCCCGCTCAGTCCTGTCTCTGTCTACTGAGCTAGGCTAGCCAATCAGCATCAGGCTATTAACGCTGCTAAAAGCTGATTGGCCGGTTCAACACCCAGCAGACAGACAGAGGAAAGCGCACTGGCATAGGCTGACTGGGCACTGTCTGTCACTGCAGGAGCCGGCAGGAAGATTGATAAAATATGTAAGGGGAGGGGGGCCCTGAGCACAGGGGAAGCAGGGCCCGTCTGAGCCCCAGATAGGGAGAAGTGATAGTGGAGCCACAGCAGCTATGTCAGTGTAATTAGGGGCGGGGCCTTCCATCCACTCCAGGCCCCCCCCTTCACGGGCCCCATAGCAGCCGCGTGGTCTGCCGCTATTGTAGGTACGCCACTGACTACATCCAAGGAAGGCAGCATGCGTGCAAATTACCTATTAGGTATAGTTAGGTGAGGGCCTGCAGGTGAGCTGACCCTGTAAAAGATTGTAGGTGAGGGCCTGCTGGTGAGCTGATACTCTAAAAGATTGTAGGCGAGGGCCTGCAGGTGAGCTGACCCTC